>NC_053166.1:77029924-77362424 GCF_016835505.1 Polypterus senegalus | reverse complement strand
CTGTGATAGGATGGCATCCAGTTCAAGGGTTCCAGTGCCCACAACTTTGATAGGTGCCAAATGATCATGACCCTGAACTGAAGTGGGTTAGAAAATGGATGGACTGATAAATGTATGAAAGACACTATATAATGCATGGCTTGAAAGAAAGCTGGATTTTTTTTCTTCCTACAGATTATTTTCTAGAACATAATAGTAAAAATTGTATGCATTTTCAGCTATAAGAACAGCAATATTTGGACATTTTATTGTGATTTATTTTCAAGTCGCCGGGGACTCCTTGTGCTTTGTTCCTGTTTGCAGGATTCTGGTGGCTCATTTAGCTGAGCTGTTGCCACTGTTGAGGGTCCTGAGTCAGAACACGCCTCCACTCAACCTGGTTAAATGGCTTAAGTCAGTTTTCATCTCTCTTACAGTTGCTTTTATCATTCTCCTGCTTGTAGCTTGCTGTATTGTTTCCTTGATAAGATATACTGTATCCAAGTATTTTACTGCCTCTATGGCAAAGGCTTACTTTTTACACAAAGAAAAAATGCTTCAGATCAGCACAGCCACCCCACACTCCTCCGCCCACTCCACTCCATCCTCCTCTCCTACCCTTTCCCACTCAACTCTCCCCTGATGAAATATTTTTTGTTTGCTAAAAAAGGGGGGAACTATGGAAAACGAATGTTCTCTTCGTTCCCTTGTACTAATTCATGTCTGAGAAGTAAGCTTTACGAAACCATGTAAAAGCATGCTTTGTTTTAGCAAACAGAAAAATATTTGTGCAAAGGACTCAAGGTCTAAGCATTCCACACATGAGTCTGCCTTATCACGTTTTCCCTTAGCTTACATCTGAACGCCATAACAAAAGGGGCCAAGAAATCAAGTTTTACAAGGGACATTAAAGGGGCTCAAGGATTGTGTATAATAAAGTGTTGACTGTTAAATTTCATAATGATATTAAATCACGCATTCTATGGGTATAAAAACTTGCCCCACCCAACAGACGGGGTTCAGAAGAGCCCTGACACTGTCATGTATATTTGATTGTCTGCTTTTCTGAAACTCTTCTCACTGTAACTCTGCAAAATAAAGCTGCTTTATAATTCCACCTGCTCTCTGGTCTGAAGTCTTCATCCACACTATTCAGAGTATTCTGCCTACTTACAGAAAATGAGAATTGCATTTGAAAAGAATATAACCTAAAAAGTTAGTCTTGTCATTTAATCATCAAGTGACAACCTCCAAGAGAGCAGATGGCAAACAGGACATGTCTCAATTTCTGTCTGTCTTTCAGCTCTATTGATATCCATATCTGTTCAATTTCTAACATCATTTATCCATCTATTTCTCTGTCTTTTCCTGCTTATCTTTCCCTCCATACATCCCTGAATAATGTCCTAATCTAAAACTTGTTTCCTCATCACATGACCATAATACTCTACTTTCAGTTTCTGTATCTTAAGCAGCAACTGTCTTCCCTGTTGTACTTGCTGTAAAATCTGTTAATTTCTTTTATGTTACACCCTTGAAACCCTCAACAGTCTCCAAAAGCACAACACTTCAAAGTTCCTAACCACTGTCGGTCATGCTGCATATCCATATGTTGCAATTGGCCATAGAAGTATTTTGAAGTGCCTGCACTGATTTTCTGTCTATTGCCAATCTTCTTATATCTGTAGCACACTTGCCAGTTTATTTTATCAAAAGACTCCACGTGCTCCAGTACGATTTCTGCCATAGTTATTTTCACTCAATGATGTGCTCTTGCTGACACCATTAGTTTTATTTCTTGGAAATTGATTGTTACAACTTCTTTAGCACTATCTTTATTTACTCTATTTACTGTTTCTTGTAAATCAGGTTCTAAGGTAGCTATTAGCACAATGTCATCTGCATATCACACATTATTAATGAAATGTCCTCCAATTTTGAATCCTTTCACATATCTCTCTAATAACTTTGTAATTACTATTTCTGCATAGATTAATAAAGGAAAGGGGAGATAATACACCCCTGTCTCACATCAAACCTAACTTTAAACCAGTCACCTTCTCTCACTAATAATTTGATCACTGTCCATCTTCGTTATAATAGAGAAATCAGTCTAATAATACAGTATGTGCAGGAAAACCCATCTCTAATATTGTATTCAAGAGCTGTTTGTATGGCACGGTATCAAATGTCTTCTTATCTATACTAATAAAAGGCAAAGCCCTCACTGACTGACTGACTGACTGACTGACTGACTCACTCACTCACTCACTCACTCACTGACTGACTCTTCACTAATTCTCCAACTTCGCGTGTAGGTAGAAGGCTGAAATTTGGCAGGCTCATTCCTTACAGCTTACTTACAAAAATTAAGCAGGTTTCATTTCGAAATTCTACACGTAACGGTCATAATTGGAACCTACTTACGTACATATATACGGCCATAGCCTGCAGCTCGGTCGCTGTGTGAGGCGGAGTTGCGTCCTGCATCATCGCGCCTCCCACATAATTGAGTACCTGCCCATATAAGGCCGTCCGTCAGCAGCAATCCAATAGACACGCTGCCGCTAAATATTCTCGGGTGAAGGACTGTGCTTATGCAAATGAACATGAGATGGTCAGGGATAGACTAGTGTTTGGCACAAACTCAGCAAAAGTGCGAGAGAAACTTTGAAGTGGCGGGTCTGAGCTAACATTAAATGAAGCCGTGGACATCGCAAGATCGCACAAGATAGCACAAGCACAGCTGAGAACCTTCAATACATGTACTCCGAGTGGCTCATGTGAACTGACTGTGAATGCAGTACGCAGACAACAAGCAAGAGCTCCAAAGAACGCTGAACAAAAAACGCATTACACAATTGAGACGAGAATATGAAGCGACTGGCGCATACACGCATATTCATAAGTTCACCTACTGTGGAAACAAACCACACAGTGGAAAAAGTCAATGTCCAGCTAAAGAAAGACAGTGTAAAAAATGTGGTAAATTGCACCACTTCGCTAAAGTATGCAGGACTGGGAAAGGTAAACCCGTGCATGCAGTGTGTGATGTCTCAGATAAAGAGGAAGACGAGCTGTTTATTGATGCAGTAAGAAAGGAAAAACCCTCTGAATCTGAACAAGCCATTGTAGACATATCAATAGGAAAGAAGGTGTAAAGCTTAAGTTTAAATTAAGTTCATAGACACGCTGCCGCTAAATATTCGCAGGCAAATCCACAACTTAATACCAGGAATGCCTGCTAAACATCTTAGATTCACGAGTACCGATTTGGGTAGTGAACACTTCGATGAATGAAATCTGTTATCTTTACGACGGTTAACAACGAAGATGAGATGGTCAGGGATATTATGTTATTTTTAAAATGTTTCCTTTTCATTTTCATAACTTCTTTAACACACTACTTCTGCGCTGCGAAGCATGGGTATTGTGCTAGTAATCAATGAACAGAAGTACAATGGAGTACTGAATTCTCTTATGTTCTCCTTTATTATTCTTATGCTTACTTTTTGGAACACCTGGAGGAGTGATAACTGGTACATGATTTCTGTGCTAGTCATGGACTGACTGTATCAAACAAAATTTACTTTATTCTCTCCCTCACCAGTCAAATAGTAAGTGTTAGACATGAGTTGCTAAGCTATCAGTTGAAAATCATTTTATGCTAAATTGAAAGTTGTGATAACTTGTCTCCAGTATTTGGGGGATTGGCTTTACCACATAGGCTCTGATGTGTAACAACAAGGTCCTGTGAATACGTGTTGGATGACTCAGGATGACTTTATCTTTCTACCTTAGGTGGCAATCATATGTGTTTTGGTAAAAGTTAGAAACATTAAATATGAATTGACCCAAGGAAAGATCTCAGTTGTGGTGGCAACAGCAGTGTGAAATGAAAGGTGTTTTTTTGCCTGCAATTGTGTCAATCCAAGGACCTGGGGAATGCCAATATTAAGAAAAGCCACTTAGAATGACGTATATTTTTGAGCTAGAGGTTCAAATTGACCAAAAAGCAAGGCAAAAGTTGGGGAAATGTTGGAAGAAGTAATTGAGAATAACACTTTGGTAACCTCAATAAGTTTATGGTAAAATGCTGAATTATTTAGGAAATGTAGATGGAATGTCACCCAGCCTGCTCTTAGCAAGTTTGGAAAAATATTAACATTACCTAAAGACAGAACTAGAAGACAAATGAACTCATCAGATAACTCCTAAACTTGTCTGCCTCAGAGAAGAAAATACAGAAAAAACCTGAGGCTTGGCCCATTTCCATTGCAGAGATTGTCCTTCCAGGAGAACCATATATAGGGAAATAAGTGAGGTTCATCATTAGAACTGGCTTAGAAGGAAAAGACCTCTGTCTGAAGCTCTGAAAGCCAAAACAGGTTACAATTACCTATTAACAACCTTGTTAAAACAAATTAAACTGAGATATTCCTGGCTGGGACCCCAGAACTTTTACCCTGTCTTTTGCATTTTTGATACTGTGGTTACAAAGTGAGTTAGGTGATGTCAAAAGTGACGTCTCTCAAAGATCAGTGCTGGGATCACTGCTCTTTTTAATACACCCAATGATCATATAAGTAGCAAACTAATTAAGTTTGCAGATGACACCAAACTAGGCAGAACAGCAGATAATCTACTGTAGAATTAGCTATATCATTACAGAGGGACCTGGACAAAATTCAGATGTCTGAAAATTTGTGGCAAATAAAAAATTTACATAGGAAGTAAAAATGTTACACTTAGAGGTTTGAATTTGAAAGTACATCTTATGAGAAAGACCTAGGAGTCTACTCTTTCTTATCCAGACTGTGTACAGAAACAAATAACAAAGCTAATGGGATAAATGTCACACAAACGTTACAAAGCTTTTCTTCACACATGGAACTACAGAAACATGGAACATGTTATAATGTAGCCTATTAGAGAGTAGGACTTTGTGAACCTTCAAGACTTGAGTCAAACCAATTTTGGAAAAAGAGTGATATCTAGCATATAAGTTAATAAATATTTTGTATACCTTTATTTCTAAGGTAAACAAAGCAAATGTAATTTTAGATAGTGTTTTAGGAGGCATGGTTTACTTTATTGATGAGAGCCAAAAGCTTTCGTGTTTACATAACCAAAACCCCACTGTTTTTAGGACTGACTCAGGATGTGACATTTATGGTGGGCAAGAGTGGAATATGTATCAGCCAAGCTTGGCAAGGTTGATTGTGCTTGGACTTATAACAGCCATTAAGTCAACCTATGCAGGAAGGCCAAAAACTGATTAAACATAGCAAATGGGGGATGAGTTGTACCTGAGCTGTACCTGCACCTCCTCTCCTTTTCCTTCAGATCTTCTTTTACTATATTTACCCACCTTTGCTTTGGCTTCCTTTGCTTTCTCTCCCCCTGTACTTGCATTCCCATCACTCTTTTGCCCACATATTCAATGTCTCTCCTCATGACATGTCCATACCACTTCAACATACTTTCCTGTACTTTCTTAGATATCTCTCCCACTTTTGTTTTATCTCTGATTGTCTCATTTTTTATTCTTCTCCTGTGCTCCCTTACTGCCCATATCTCAGCTTCTTACATAATTGCTGGTCTAATGCCCGTCTTAAAAATTTTACCTTTAACCTTTGCCTAATTCTTTAGTCACTCAATACGCCTTATATTCTGTTCCCATCAGAGTTGTTCTAATATATTAATGTTTTACTTTGTGAAACTTCAACAAAAAATGCTGCTGCACCAGATGAAGAAGAGTTGGTTGAGAGTGATTGGCCTTTTGGTCAGGATACTCTTTGGGTATCTCTACCTGTTAGAAGACCCCAGTTCAATCCCAGAATATCATGATAGGATCATATCTCTCAGCTAGGAGGGATTGAAGCCTATTTAAGCATCACTGAAGAATGGGAACTGACATGAGATGTGATTGCAATTCTACTTACTATTTAAAAAATAAAAATAAGATGTTTTTTATTATTTGCCCAACAGTTTAGTGGATTTGAGACTTTTCTTTCATTATTGGATATAAGATACTGATCCACTTCACCTAAATGTATCAGTTAATCAGGCATTAGCAAAGGATGTCAAATGGAAACTATTAACCAGTGATAAATTTGTAGTTTGAAGTCCTACAGCAAAAGACACAAGTTTTTACCACTTCAAGGCTTCAAAAATGAGCAGATTTTTTTACAGTGTAAAGTCACTGCAGTGTAACAGAAAAGGTCATTTGATTTCCTCTTCTGATAATGTTACAGTACACGGCACTTTACCTATACTTATTTAACAAGCGGCTTCTTATATCTGGATGGATGTAAACTGCATTCCCCATTCAAACAGATTAAGTACAATGTCTACTTTCTTTTTGGGCTCTTGGCTTCTACAAGCTGTTTAGCATATTTACATTTGTATACTCCTTTTTTCCCTGTCAACGGAACTCATCATAATGGTTTCAAATCTACTGTTTTTCCATAGTGGTTCTGTCTAAAGATGGAGTGTTAATGTCCTGTTTTTGTCTGCCAAAATATGTCCTTGCTATGCACATACGCTGGTGTAGCTCTAATTGGTTAGACTCAATTATTATAAATAAAACCGTTCAGTTACTGTAAATGGCATAGTACTCAATTCTGAATTAGAGAGCCAAGGACACTCCTCGTGTGTGTACTCCGGAAAGCTCTTTGCCAGTAATCAGATGCATTTATTCTCGATGGCTGCAGGGCTCCAACTCTGTTTTCCTTGTAAGAGGAAATGTTTCACAGCAAATCAGCCTTCCTTCACACTAATTAAAAAGGCTAGTAGTGTGCAGGCATTTAGACAAAGAGGAACAGATAAATAGTTTTAGAATAATGAGAGCAAAGCAAGAAAATCACTACAGTCTGCATTTTTAACCAGGATATAAACTTGGTCACAGTAACCTCTTTTGCAGGCACCTATTTTCCTTGTGATAGTAAAAATTCATTGCATGCAAAATATCACATATGCTGAAACTGTTGTCAGCTGCAAAATGAGACATAAATGGCTATACCCGGTGGCACGACTAAGAAAATGCATGGAGTATTTTTCTTTCTTATTTTTGGGCAGTCCACAGTTGCACAAAGAAAACGCTATGCTGTCTGTGTGAGACAATGTTTTATGAGGTGTGTGGAGTCACAAAACACTTGATGGATGGAGTAAATTAACTTCATGAATGTAAGGACAAAAACCTTTATTAATGTTAATAACACTTAATAAACATATTATACAGAAGAGTGCTTTAATGAATGTGCAAGAGGTTGTTGTTTATGTATTGATTTGTGATGAAGCTAACATAGTGACACTTAATAATTATTCATTATTCAGTCAGTCATTTCTCAACCCACTATATCCTAACACAGAGTCACAGGGGTCTGCTGGAGCCAATCCCAGCCAACACAGGGCACAAGGCAGGAACAAATCCCAGGCAGGGCACCAGCCCACTGCAGGGCACACACACACCAACCACAATTTAGGAATGCCAATGCACCTAACCTGCATGTCTTTGTGGGCGGAAACTGGAGCACCCTGAGGAAAACCACACAGACATGGGGAGAACATGCAAATTCCATGCAGGGAGGACCCCGGAAGCAAACCCAGGTCTCCTAACTGCAAGGCAGCAGCACTACCTGCCTTGTGCCTTGTGCGCCACCATGCTGCTCCTTAATAATTATATATACTGTATATATATTTATTTAGCAGACACCTTTAACCATAGCAACGTACAAAGCAAGGTATAATACAGAAAAGAATGACTAGAAAGTGTAAGCATCAAAATCAATAGAGAACAAGATAAAAACCTAGTAAAAGAGAATAGCACCACTTCATAATTATTCCTGCAACTAGACTAAGACAAAAATCAGCATACTAAACTCTTTCTCAGTACAACAGCAGCTATTTTGAAGAAGAGAAACTAAGCAGTTCCAAAATATTTCATGAAAAGGTGCATTTTCAAAAGATGCCTAAATATGAGTAAATTGGGTGCAGTTTGATTAGACTAAGTGAGGTCATTCCACTGCTTTGCAACAAGAATGGAAAGGCAATGTCTAGTTTTGGCACACCTGGCAAGAGGAGGGAAGGTCAGCAGACAGGAAGAGGCAGAACAGAGACTTCTTGAATGGATATATGAAGAGACCAATGACTGGAGATATTAAAGAACAGAAGTATTTAGAGAAACGTAGGTCAGGACAAGAGACCAAAGTCAGTGGACTAGTAGGAGTGAAACAAGGATCAGAGAACAACAGTTGAGCAGGTGCATTCTGAAGGAGCTGGAGAGGTCTGATAGCAGCAGAAGGAAGCTTCAGCAATAAAAAGTTGCAATAGTCTAGTCAAGACAGTACCAGTAGTTGAACAAAGAATTGTGTGGCATAATTAAGGAGGAAAGCCTGAATCTGCAGAATATTATGATGGACAAAACAAAATGATTGGATCATTGAGGAAATATATTCAGTGAATGAAAGTGAGGAGTTCAGAATCACACCAAGATTCCTGACCATGACTAATGGTGAAAGGGTGACATCGTCAAGAACAATATTTAGAAACAAATCTGAGAAATGAGAATCAGAATGCAAATACAGGATATCTGACTTTGTAAGGCTGAGTTTAAGGCGATGACAATTCATCAAAGTTGAGATGGCAGGGGGGCAGTTAGAGATCTGGGCTGAAACCTCTGGGTTGTAAGAGGGAAACAAGGCAGGAAGAAGGCAGTGGTGTGATTAAAGTGGTTAAAAATGAAAGAATGTCAAAAAGATTTCTTAATTATTTTCTGACTGCACATACCCATTCAATAGCAAACACAAATTTGCCATAAATGTCTATGTTCAAAAATACTGCAATGAATAAACAAAACTGAAGATCAAGGTGAAAGGTACTTCTTCCTTTTCCATTCTTTTTAAATATTACAGTTTGACACCTGTCAGGTTGTTGCTGAGCTGATTATCTGATATTATGCATATTATCTGATATAACTCAGATGCTTAATATTGATCCCCAGTGAAAACGGCCCAAGTGCTAATTCCCAGGAGTAAACTCGAATTGTTTCTCATTCAATACATTTTTATCAGATCCATTTTCCACAGCCCTTCTCAGTAACAGAATCTCCATTAATTTATGAATTTATTAAAAAAAAATTAATGAACACAAATAGTTATAAGTGAAAAATAACATTTAGGCAAAATTATGAAGAGTTACTAGTTAGATAGATAGATAGATAGATAGATAGATAGATAGATAGATAGATAGATAGATAGATAGATACTATGAACATCAATAGAGGGGCTGTTGCCTGGGCAAGTGGTTCAGTTCTCCTTCAGTAGCTATAGGGATCACCCCCTTCAAGATCAAAGAATAACTATAAAAATATTGTACTGCTGCATCTGTAACACAAAACTGGGTTTGAATTATGTCATTTTACAGTGCCTTATTGGATACTGTGGTTCATAAGTTTAGTCTGGCAGCTTATGTATCTCACAATGAAAATGCAGTTTTAGAGCTTCACACAGATAGGATTATAGGGTCTTTATTTGGCTCCGTTTACACCACAAGGAAGTGCTTGTTCTTGAACATGTAGTGCTTCATATTTGCTTATTTACAGAAAATTGTTAAACTAAAAAGAGTCATGAGCAGTTTGTCAAAATGGACACTATGGTAATATATTCACAAATGAGACTGCCAAATCTTAGGAGACATTAGTGTAAAAATATACGTATGGTAAATGGTACTTTTATAATATTTATCTCAAGGCTTGTGCCACATAAACAAATTAATTACTAGTAATTACGCTATCCAGACATTAAAACTCCACTAGAGAATTTTAGTGGGATATCCATTTCCACTGTATTTCCAAGAAAATATTTATTTGCATTAACCACATTTTTGTTTTTATATTTGTGTTTTTATTCATTTCCTCTTTTCATTACATTTTTTAATATCTGTGTATTATTGCTTAACAGGTTGTGCAAGTGTACAGTAACTCCACACCTTTTCATTACTGAGACAAATGCCTTGAATCTATTAACTCATCCACCTCCCCAAATCAACCACTTCCTGAAATATAAGGGTGTCAATTTGCTTTATATGTGAGCGAGAGATGAACTAGCTACCCACACAAGGCTTCATCCCACATTGCCCACATGCTGCCAGGGCAGACTAGACTCAAAAATGTCATTTCCCATGACCATGAATTGGATTAGGTGAGTAGATAAACGGACAAATGAATAGTTGTTTTCTGGAATGAAAAGCAATTCATCCTTTTAAAACCTTTGTTTTATGTGGTTTTGTTAAATGATTCCACCCACATATGAGATCTACTGATTCCTTTACTTATGTCCATTGATCCACTGGAAGAAAAATAAACTAAAAACATGATTTCTTTTTCAAAAGCAATGATCCAGTTGTAACCACCAGAGATCTCTGCATCCATAGTGACTGTCAAACTGTTATCCCTGAACTGACAAGAATTACTGAAACAAGTGTAGATACCACAGACTTGTGCAAATTGTAATATCCTGACACCAGCAATGATTAGATTTTATGAACAGATACTTCATATTGTAGCTTTAACATCAGTGACTTTTAATTACATTACAGTTCCTACTTTTTAATCATGTAAACTGACTCTTATGAAAATATGAAAATCTCAATAGTGTAGGGAGTGTGGAAACTAATGAAAGCAAAGCTCTGTCCTTTCTTTATTTTGCATGCCGATCTGTATTTAATATTACCATTCTCTGTGTGTGTTCATAACAGGCAGCTAATTTGCAGTTCTGGATTTATGGGCTGTCTCTCCATGTACTAGAGGCATCGATCCACTCAGTTGCAAGGAGCTTGTCAGATCAAAAATTAGTAGCAGAAGACATCCTGATCTAGCGGCCGCACCAATTTCTTGCCACAGCTGGCAATTCCTCTATAATAAAGTGGGAGCTCACAATTTGCTGACGCACAAAAATCTGTATTCAGAGCTATTTCTAAGACTTCATGTTTTTTTGTGTTACCTTTTTTTAACAGGCTTCAATAATCCTGCACATTATTTGATTTGCTGCTTTGGAGTTACAAAGACACAGAGTGCTATCAAATACATTGTCCTGGAAATTCATTATATTATATCCTGTATAAAATCTCATAATAAAATGTTTTATAGTACTATATGAATAAATTTACAATGTAACACAATATATTACTACTGTATATATCAGCACTTTGTATGATCCTTCACTATACAAATTATTCCATCCTCAATAACTCAACACAATAATACAGTATCCTTATTACTTTTTATACTGAAAAGATATTACAAATATATTATTATATTTCAGATAACCTGAAATATATGGTAAATTACTTTTCTCATTGCTGATATATGGTGAAATAAATCACTCATAAATGAAATATGATTTGAAGTTAATGCAATTTTATTATAGTGTTTGTTTTTTAACTTATCTGAAGTCATGTAATACTGAACCATAACATTTACAACTGAATGTCCTTACAATTTCCACAAACTAATGCAGCATTAGTGCTGTGCAATGAAATCACTACCATTTTCATAATCTTACAACCACCGAATATTATGAGCTCCCATTATAATAATGCAAGATTATAAATCAAGTACAAGCATATTTTACACTGAGACATGGCAGGCCAATCTAGGTCATTCAAATGACAATTACTAGATTATGTATCTTTTAAATGCATTATTTTAAAAAAATGAAGACTACATATTCTTCACTTAACTCTGTCTTTAAAAAGAATTCCAAAGACAGAAGAAAAAAGATCTGAGTAACTTAATGATTTTCATAATAAAAAACATGCCATATTATTTTTAAAATCTCCCCCTTTAAGATTCCCCTCTATAATCTCAATCTGAATGTCATTTTTGCCCATAGAAAGCAGATTACCATATATGTAAAGTGAAATAAAATTTGACTTCTTTATAGTTTTAAAAAGAACTGGGGCAACATAAATAAATACACATGGGTAATGTCACAATGATACTGTATACATTGTATAAAACCAATGAAGACACTTTTACAATGCAGAAGTAAGTTATACGAGACATTTTTCTAAATGATAATTTAAAAGTATCAAATTTATCAGAGGATCTAAAACAGAAAATATAATTCAGGCAACTTGCCATGCTTTCTATATGGCATCCAAGTAATACATTGTTGAATCCACAAACATTTAAAAAATTCTAATCAAATCTAAGAAAACTATTTACAAGTTACCCATTATCACTCATAAATACAGAAAGAAGTCAAGGACATGTTGATCTATATACAGGCAAAATATGAAAGTTTAAAGTTTTAATGTAAACTTTGAAAATATTGGTTGATCGATGCCTATTAATTTTTTTCTAATTAAAATCTGAATATGGCCATTATTAAAAAAACAAATTCAATCAATAATATGTCTATCTATCCACTATGAATTTTAAATTATTGGTTGATCAAGGCCTCTTAATTTTTCCCCAATTATAATTTTAATGCGGCCATTGTTTATAAACCTAATTCAATCAGTAATGTGTTTATCTATCCATTATACAGTGGATTCAGAAAGAATCAGATTCCATCACTTTCTGAACAAATTATTGTGTTACATATTTAATTTTAAATTGATGTACTTTCCAATTTTGCCTGTCAATCTTCACTCAATAACCTGTCATGACAAAGTGAACACGTTTCCATAAGGGTTGCAAATTTATTAACAATCAAAAACTAAAATATGTCATTCATATAAGTACAGACCACTTGTTGTGACACACCAAATTTTGGTTATGTGCCCCCTGTTTGCTTGAACTATCCATAAGATGTGTCCAGAACTTGACTGAAATCCACCTGTGGCAAACTGAGTCATCATGTTGAAATCCACACACCTTTATATATAAGGTCCAACAATTCACACTGTATGTCAGGACAAAAACCAATCCATGAAGTCCAAAGAACTCTCAGTTGACCTAAGCAATCAAACTATGAGGAGGCATAGATTAGGGCATGAGTATACAAATATTTCTAAAGGTTTGAGTGTTCCCAGAAGCACAGTGGCCTCAATAACTGAAATGGAATCACCAGGACTATTCCTAGAGCTGGTTGTCCATCCAATCTTCATAACTAAGCAAGAAAGACCTTAGTCAGGGAAGTGACCAAGAACCCAATTGTCACTCTAACACAACCTCAGACGTCCTCTGCTAAGATGGGAGAATCTCGTTGGAAGGTCTACCTTCTCAGCAGCACTTCGTCAATCAGGCATTTATGGTAGAATAGTCAGCCTGCTTGGAGATTGCCAAATGGCATTTAAAGGACTCTGATGAGCAAGAGTAAAAAATTCACTGGTTTGATGAGACAAAAATTGAATTCTGTGGGCATTATGTCTGGCAAAAACCAGGCATTGCTCATCACCTGCCTAACACTGTCCCTATGGTGAAGTATGGTGGTAGCAGCAGCATCATGCTATGGGGATGCTTCTCAGCAGAATGGGTTGGGAGAATGTTGAGAACTGAAGAAAGGGTACATGCAGCCAAATAAAGAGAGGTCCTTGAAGAAAACCTGCACATGACCTCAAACTAAGACGACGCTACACCTTTAAGGATGACAATGAACCAAATTACACAGCCAAGACAATGCTGAAGTGGCTTGAGGACAAGTCACTTAATCCAAAGCCCAGGCTTAAGCCACATAGAACATGTGGAAAACAATATTTTTCCAAAAATATTGGAGCTTCAGAGGATCTGGATGAAGAATGGGATAAAATGTCTACATTCATGTATGCAAAGTACAGAGTCTTACCCAAGTAGACACAAGCTGTCATTGCTGCCAAAGGTACTTCTACAAAGTACCGAAATAAGGGTCTGAATATTTATAAAAATGAGGGATTTCAGTTTATAATTTTTCTTGTTTTTCCTTATAGATTATTCAGTGTAGATTGATTGAAAAACTGTCTAAGCTTAAAATTAAATCTATCACATAGTAAAGAGTGCAAAAAGTGAAGGGATCTGAATACTGTCTGAATTTGCTGTATGGCAGACCAAATCAGAGTCTTGCTAGCATTAGACACATGGGAAAACTAAGTCAGTAGTAGTGATATTATTACTATATTTTTATTATTATTATTATTATTCATTATAATCATTCTAAAAATTGAAAAAAAAACAAACATATACTTTATTCCCCCTCATTAACTATGTTTCAGGCATAACAAATCTTTTTTTAAAGACCACTTGTTACCAGAGTGAAGTCTACATTTTAACAACTCACAAATCTTTCACAAATGTAGTAGCAAATTACATATCCATGGAAACCTCAATCATGGCTTTAAAGTGGTTGCGTTTTCAATTTAAGATTAATCTAATTTTAATATAACAAGGGCTTTCAATTGCATTTTCACTATAGGTAGTACTATAAGTACAGTTGAGCCAAATGTCATATTCTGCATGGCCCAGATAAAAATTACCTTTATACTGTGTCCACAAACAAACAATAAATGAACTGTCAATACTGTAACAAGTGGGCATTTTTGTACAGACTTCAGATTTTAAAAAAAATGTTATATAAAGACGTTGTAACAATTAGCATTAAAAACCAAGAAAGGGAAGCACTGATAAGATAGATAGATAGATAGATAGATAGATAGATAGATAGATAGATAGATAGATAGATAGATAGATAGGGGGAAATTTGGCTTAGAGCTAATCTGAACTAAATATCACTGAATAAAATAATTTTCATTTCTGTAATAAAGAAGTTATTAAACAACCCATAATTTACATACCAAACACCACAAGATTAATGTCCAGAAAACAGATTTCTTGATAAGTATTGCTCTTAAAGTAGGCTGTAAAGTACTGCATAGCAAACACTGGAGGAAATTTGTGTTTTACATTCACTATTTGCCTCCTACAAGGGAATTACAGAAAAAGGTATTGGTAAAATTACATACATGGCATGTAAAATACTGTAAGCATTTATGAAACTTCATTTCTGACTTCTTAGAGCAGCCTAACAAATCCAAAGGTTAATAAATGGAATAGTGTAACTTTTCCTATTAGATAGCCAGTTTAATATGAGATTTCACTGACTAGAATGTCCCAAACAGGTTTCCTGTATTGTCTAGGATTACAGCAGATCGGGCTGGTTCCAGTGTTACTTGACCAGAACAGCTATAACATTCTTGAGTAGTACTTGACTAGAGCAGCCCTGATAGATTTTGCCATTACATGTCAAGAAGCGTATGGTTTTACCAGTGTATAGCATCAGTGAAGCACCAAATCTGACTTCTGTCACTGTAATGTGTTTAGTGTTCGGTTTGTTCAGATATAATATTTTGCTAAAGGAGAATTTTTTACGCTGCTGCTGCTATGAGTAAATCTGAGGACAATTCAATTGAAGTGTGTCGGCAGCTGTAGGAATTGTCCTCGTGATTTTAATCTTGTGTTCAGATTATGTGTGCTTCTGTTACAAAGCTCATAGCTATACATTCATGGCAACTCTTTTCTTGATGTTATCAAGTGTAAAAAGGTGCTATATACAAAGGCTAGGGTTGTCAGCTTTCAGATCCTTTCTAATTTCACTTTGAACTCATATTAAAACAGATAAGGAAAATCCTTGACACCATCATATATAGTTAATTGTGTCAGTTTGGCATACTAACGGTTATATTGGAGTCTACTCAGATCCTCAAATGTTTTTAAGGCACCAATATACTTTGCTATTTGATTAGATTTTTTTACAACTATTTAAAAAAAACAAACTGCCAGAATAAAGGAAAAAAAGGAAACAAAAAGAAATAAATCTTCCAAATGCCAATTAAGCTGTAAACATTACTTTCTTTGTGATTGTTTTTAGACATTTTACAGTAATTTGCACCACATTAAACATGGCTTAATACTACATAACAAAAAATTGTATGTGACCTCACTAGAAACAAACTGCTCCAGTGCCATTCTTAGGATACTGGAGAGAATCTGACAGATATTAACAGGATAAATTGTGATGAGTTTTGAATAGAAGCTCTCATTGTATTCATAATCTTTATATGCAACAATATATCCTGTTCTAGTAAATGGCTCTGTGCAGTCATGCAGCCTGTCAGTCACTGACATGTCTCATGAGATGATGCCTAAGCTTGAGCATACTAATTTTAGTCTCCCAGCTAGCACCCGCTACCCTGAAATGAATACTGTTTGAGAGACAGACATAAAACCGTCATAGCTCTTTTTTTAATTTAAAGAATAAATGTCAACACCCTGCAAATATTCTTCTTCTTGAATATAAAAAAAAGAATCAAGCCAGTGAACAATAATAAGAAATGGGTGTTTGCTTTTCTGAGGGCATTATAAGAAAGTCAATTCTGTTACTGTTATAACCTGCATAATACAGTATAACAGGAAGCATAGAGGTGCAAGCCAAAAGCCTAAGCATCACACTCTACACAAACAAACTAGTAGAAAAATTCAGAGATTTCAGTCCAAAAGACTGCAGCAGGACTGTGAAATAAAAGCTGTACAAGAGACACATGAATAGGACAAGAAAAGGTACATTTTGTGTGGAGGGTGCCAAGTCCAAGAACTGCACATATGAGGCAGCCAGCAATGAGATCAGCTTAGTTCAGGTTATGTTTACAAAGTGCACTTCCATTAAAGTGTCTGCTTTGCTATAATTACAAATACCTTACCACTCCTGATCATAGACTTTCTCCGTCTTTAAATGTGTATTACAGTGATTCTTGCTTTGATTGTTGATTTTTTATTGTTATATTTTTTGAAAACAATCAAATAAATTCTGAATTAAATTATCATTCGAAGCAACACTTAGAATACAAAGTACCTGAAGTAAAGCATTGCTGCAGCTTAGGCTCAGAATAATGAAGAACAAGAGTAGTGCAGGAGTTTCTGTGAATTGGTGATTTTCAATAATGAAAATTTTAGAATGGGATTGTTGAGCGACCAGCTGGCAAGGAAGTTCTATAGCAAGAGGCACAACATATACTATTCATTTAATACATAATTCATAATCTGCTAAAAAATATTAATTTTAAGATTTCACTTTATAATGCAGTCAATGAAACTAAAAACTGACTGCAATGTTGCCTTAAACAATATGAGATAGAAGGAAATACAGAAGGGAGTAACTTATTAACTAAGAAACAACTATTAGGATGAAAACGTAACAGGTAGAAATTGCTGAAAAAAATTAGCCCTTTTATCCCTAATATTACAACATGATGAAACCGTCATCATACTTTCATTTGCTGGTAAAAGTATTTAGTTTGCACAGATAAATACAGTATCCTGAGTTTAGAAAATACTTCTGTTGTTCACCACATTATCTACTAGGCTACCATTTGCTTTTCAACTGTTCATTTGAGCAGATATCCTTAGAGCTGGTAGACTAATACTGAGCCACTGGTAATTACGGTATAAAAATCATCAAGGTCACCTGAAATTCAACAATGCCTCTGGAAGAATTGGCTAAAGTGTAATCATGCTACAGATTGGCTTCAAGGGACAGGTTTGTGATAAATTGCTAAGTAAACTATAGGAGCCATATCCCTCAGGTCAGAGGTCACTGCTCAAATAGCATTTGTAAGATCTTAGACAAAACAAAGGAAGAACCAACAGAAATACACGTATATGTTTTCCAGGCAACCCAACAATTTTGATAATTGCATAGAGCAGAGAGACGGCCATCAGCACTATGCTTTCACATTAAGATGATTTCAAGGCCACCTTTATTTAGTCCCACATTTATTGACATTAGTGAATATTCAATGCATTACAGTGCTCCAGCTATTCAATAAACTTGATCTTATAAACAGTACATAACCAGCTTATGAAAAATTATATTTGTACATGCAATATATGTTTTATTTCCACTTATTATTATATTTTAGCATTATTATTATTATTATTGTTACACTGTTTGAATTACTTTTTTATTAAAGATTTTTTTCTTTGGTTTCCATTAATTTAAATCTTTGAGAAAGAATTCCTTGAGCTCTTTGTTTCCAGAAATTTCTAGCAAAAGGAGTGGTCTCTAGTTAGGCACTGATTGATTCAATGTACCAAAAAAATATTATCTTAAAATTAAAAACAAGTGTCACAACACCCTGGCTGTTGAGACCCCCACAACTTCTTAACCCCAGATAATATGTGGTACCTGAGCTTCTGAGCTGCTAAACCCTGGGACTTTTGAATTGTAGCCTCTATAACATTTTATCTTGCAAAGTTCTCTGCACGCTCTTACAGTACCTGGACAAGATAAGAGCAAACACTCTGACGGAAATTCAGCTAACAAGAGAGAGAGATGAAGAGAAAGCATGTATTCTAATTGCTGCATCAATGTTCAGTCTACTAACATTCATCTGAGGTCTCCTGATGGAGATGACAAGGACAGCACGCAGAAATAATTCCGTAAAACAAGCTAAGTATAAAATTATTATTTGTGTTGTGACTGGTTTAGCTGTTCTTGTTATTTTGCTACTGTTGCAGCTTTAAGGAAGTGCTTCAAGCAGCACTACCTTTCCACAGTGCATTTCCCAGCACTGAACTTGGTCCATTTGTGGAGCTAACGCTCCCTGTTAGACATAGGTTAAATTCATTCACGATAAAGGAGAACTGACTCATCTGCAGGTACACTGTACTGTACTATTGTACTGTAAATACAGTTGCCACACATTTTTTTAATGTGATGAAGTATAGTTTCAAAATACTGCTTCTGCCATAGCAAAAGGTAAGTAGAGCACTGCTATCTTTTAGACCATTTTTTTTTCTCAAGACATTATTTGTCCAACTAGTTCAAATGAATCTTCCAGCTGTCACAAAAATGAGCCAAAGAAATCAAGAAAGGTTTGGGGCAGCCACCCATATAATATTCCCTGGCTGCAAATGAATAATTCTTAGGAGTTGTTTACAGGTTTGAGTTCAAAACAGAACTGAGGCAGGTTGTTAAAGATGGCGGCTTTATTTGCAGAGAGAGGAAGTGACGTCATCAGAGGGGCCGGAACTGTGCGGGATTTCCCGTGGATGGTTTGCAAGGGATTGAGAAAGAAAGTCAGTGCACCTCACTGACCCCTGGTCTGGCATGGAATTACCATCATTCAGGTACTTTAGCTGCCTTCCAGTCGCACGTGTGTGACACAGCAAATAAAGACAGAAAAACAAAGACTGTATTTCATCTCATGTTGTCATAACCTGTAGCTTAGAGATGTGTTTCACCATAATTATACTCGAAGGTGAATATATTAAACATTATAGCAGGAAATACTGGGAACTCAGAACACATTTACCCAGTTAAGTTAAAAAAAACACAGTAAAAGGAAAACCACCATGCAATAAGGTAAGACAGGAAAGATTCTACTGTGTTGGTATGCAGGCAGTATGTAATGACAAATTACTATTGTAAATAATTTAGTCTTTATGTAAATATTAGGCATTTTAAAAACTGTTTTGAGATATTTTAATTGACCCTAGCACTAAAGATGAGAATAAACTGTACTCTGCTTGAAACCACTTCATGGTTTATTGAAAGGAGTCCATTAGAATTTTCCAAGCCCATTTAGTTATCATAGATATTGAAGGTTTATATAACTTGTAATAGTCTGAGCTAAAAAATACAAAACTGCAAAAATAAAAAACTGCCACAGCCATAAATACAAACCTTTAATACATTATGCAATTTCAAGGCACAGTATCTATATTAGAATCTGCTATTTACTGAAAGGTACATCTTAACAGAGTCTATTTCTGTGATCGAGTCATCAATTAGTTTCCATTGTTACTAACTAAATCTACCATGTCTAACATGATCTTTAGCAGAATTTTGCACCATACGATTAAAATTACAGCCACAACCAAGAACATTATTCTTTTTACCAGTTCTGCACTTTTAGTTTGGTATGTGTGACTAAACATCCTCTAATAGACAATAACATTTCTAATAAAGCCTAACAACAAAAACCTATAAGTTACCATTGACTATATCAGAATTAGGTATTGCTACCACTACACTATTACTGCTAATGGAACCAGGTTATCATGATTTCATTCAGAATCAAACTATGATCTAGATTCTTTATTAAAGCCAATAAAAAGTAAATGAACATTTTGTGAAAACAATTTGGATGACAATTTTCCATCCACTTTTACACCTGCATAATCCAGCAAATGTATAACCACTGAATTCCTGTAGGATACAGACAAACATCAGCAACAGCACAATTTGAGCAATTCATCCAACCAAAGATCTTATAACACACAGGGGAACGCCATATGAACACGTGGAGAACATTTAAGTTCCATAGAGAAAGCCCGTTAATTACCAATCAAACTCTTGACCCAGCAGGCAGCAACATTTCTTACTGTATGACTGTGCCCAGATGACATTTTGTTTGCTTACAAATATAAAAAGTAAACAGTGACAACCTGTTCCTCAGATCATTACAACTTTGACTGTAACAATCTTACAAATGAAGCAAATTCAAGCAATTTGAATGAAAGGGATCTTCGGCTGTGAGTGGGGTATTCTCTCCTTTGCCAGAGCAGCAGGGAGAAGAGATTTATTTAACAGGTTCAGCAGCCATAGAGATTAGTCTGCTGAATGTGTTTTTAATGTGCTCTGTGCTTGATTCATGGCCTTGATGTGAAGCTGCTGTATTGACAACCATAGGGAGAATGGGGGAGGAGCAGAAAGTGCTGCAGAGTTGTTTAGTATGCCACACATTGCTATTCTTAAAGCCTGTGAGATCAGCAAGATACCTTTGATGGAGACTTCTGTTCAGGCGAAGAAGTGTGCCAGCCTTCTAGGTTTCAATAAGGGAAAAAATCTTTTCCTGTAAATATGTTTGTTTGTCTTTTTATTTTAATATCCATGACGGCTAACACAACTTAGCAGGGTTACCAACTAATGACACCAACACAATGAAATGGTATTGTGTTCAAAACCTTGAACTACTAGTAGGCAAGGCAGTGGAGTCAATCAGTTTGGAACAAAGTTTTAGAAGAAACACTATTCTATCAGGTATAAAACATTCACTTTTAAAACATATGGGAGACTTCTGTAAATCAAACCTCTTTTGGTAGAGGCGTTCACTTGAATATCTATCTGACACTTAAACAACTTTTCTTAATTTAATTAACTACATAGACTACTGCTGATGCTGAGCATGTGCCTCATATACTGGATCCTCATCCTCCTTTTTTCAGACAGTTGATAGTCATCTAAAGACTGAAAAGCTCTGTATTAAGATAATCCAATACTACACCCAACAATAAATATTCCTGGCTAATATCTTACATCGGTTTCACTCAGTTTTTCGGTTGTGCCTGTAAGGAAGTTTCAGTTTGCTGAAGCACTGATTTATTCATTGTTTTACATGAATGCAGAGTGAAGAAAGAAATACTGACTATCATTTTTCCAGAGTTCACTTGCTTATTCTCCTTTCTGTTTGCTCTATGCATTTCCCTCTGTTATGGCACATTAGCCCAGAAGTCAAGCAAAACGGGAAGATCTGAACAGGTATATCTGGACTGTTCAGCTTCATTTTGCTATCTTTATCTTCTGCTGCCTGTCTTTCTCACTGTAACTCTCATTTCAAGTCACTAATTTTTTTTTTCTAAAAACTCTTGGTCTGGTTTTGCCAAAGCAAAATATTTTTGAGATTAATCAGTTTCCTTACCAATTCAACCTTGGTTGTTTACTTTAGCAGAAAAAATGGTGTGTGCTTTGTAATGACAGAACCATCCTGTACTGTTTGTTTTCACTATGCACTTTCTACCCTTCTTGATACGTAACATGGATTCTCACCATCATTTTTGGTATTTTTCTGGAAATATGCATGTATCTTTCATGAATTAAAATTTTTTTTCCTCCATCTTCCATGCAGTACTTTAAATGTAGAGTCGACAGTTTTGTTATGTGGGCGTGCTTGCCCCCCTTGTCCATCAAGTAGCAAGTTTCTCTCTCAGTTGTCTTTCCTTGGCAATTTCACTTTCAGCTTCATGCTGTAGCCTCATACTTCTTTTTTCTAACGACTCGCTAACTTGGGGCCACCTTGCCAGCTCTTTGAGATTCACAGCTGTAGCCTCTCACTTCCGGGTAGGACAGACACACACATACACTTCCACGCATAGGTGTTTATATATAAGATACTGTCTACTTTAAAGGGAAGTCAAGATTTGTATCAGTATTTGCAATATTATGTGTGACTGATGCTTAGGGATTGTATGTTATTGTAAGATTTTCTGTGATTCACAAAAATATCCAAATGCTATTTTTCTGTAAAAGATATTTCTATAAAAGAGTGTACTACATTTGACATAATTATTGGTATATGGCATCAACATTACTAATTGTACTGGACAAGGATTACTCCTTCATTGAGTTCTTTTCATGTCAAATTGAGATGACTACCAAACTTGTACATACAGTACATTGACCAATTTGTGAGGTGCTTTGTGATCACCAGCTACACAGATTTTCTACAGTATGTTAACTAAAGCCTATGTTGAATCCTCTCAGCTGAGATCTACTTTTAGGTTAGTATATATTGCAAACCTTTTTACCCCAAACCATTTAATCTTAAAATGATAACATGACCTGCTGGTTACAGAATTTAGTCAGAATGACTACAATTGCTTATTAGGCTGATAACAGGGCAACTGGGGCAAAACTGGCTAGGGCAGTAGATGTGGATTAGCATTCTTTGAAACAAAACAAATAAAGATGGCAGTATTTTCTGAAAGCACTATATGATGAAATAATTCACATTTTCAGAGTTTCTGCTGACCTAACTTAATTACCAAAGATTTCAAAGCACAAGCAAAAGAAACAGAAATAGTTTGCATTTTTGGTATGAATCCTGTCATGTTCACTGGGTAAATACATTAACTAGATTTCAGCAGAGTCTGAGATCAAAGCAATGCTGTGACATAGCCACATGTTTTATTAAACAAAAGTTGGTGTTTTCACTCTAGAATTATGATTTATAAAGTAGTGCATGTCTGAGGTCATTTCTTTGAAATGTTATCATGCCTGAAGTAAAGTATGAAGGCCCACATGGGGTAATAAAATGAGCATTAATGGTTAACTGGACCAAAATAAAAACGTGCAGATTGATATAGAAATCACTAGGACTTTATGTTTATCACTGACAATTATTTTACAGATTATTTACTTGTACAGAAAAAAATCGGTTTTAATATATAAAGAATTAACAAAAACACAACAGGCAAAATCAAATCATATCAATATCAAATCTTTTTGTTATATAGTAGATATTATTATGACTCCTATATAAGCTACAAGGCTACATATGTTTGTTTCATATGCAATCTCTCTCTCACTGTGTTTCTGATAAGAGATGTTTCTTACTGTCTCATTATTCTTGTTTTATTTGTTCTGTTAAATGAATGTTGTGGCTAATAACTATAAACTATTTGTGTTTTGCATAAACAGCACACAACTGGGACCTAGAAGAGCTTCAAGTTGCCCATTGTCTTGTTAATCACAAGTTTTACAGTGGCCGATAAAAATATTCACCACAGCACCTCTTGTTTTTTCATATTTAATTGTGCTACAATATGCAATTATAATGTAATTAACTGGTACTGTATATATTACCACAGATTCCATGAACACTTTACAAAACAAATAGACTCTTTTGCTATTATACAAATAAATGGTGTGTTGTATAACCACTTGCTTTTCTATTTATGTAAATGGGTGGACTCCATCTATATGCAGCAGTGGTACTTGTAAATTTCAGGTAAACACCTATATTTCTGAAAATTCCCACAAGTAGTTTGTATAACTTCTAATACAAACTACACAATGAGACAAACAGGGTAAAGTTAACAAAGAACCAAGGCTCAAAAATCACCCAAAGCACTATAAAATCCGTAATAAACACATCTATATAGAACAGGATTTCCATTGCATGCAAGTATCCGACCACAAAGGGCTTTTATCAAAAAGGTGCTTATGAATTCTGTTATGAATTCCAGTTATAATGTTCAGTGCTTAATACTGAAGAACCTGTGAGCCCATTAACAATTAACTGTATGCTCAAAAATATAGTCTTTATATCGTGGGGGCAAAAAGTCCCATTGTTTTTAAAAAAAATTCATATCAAATTTCAACTAAAGATTACTAATGTACGTAAGTGTCAATAAGATGCTATGATTTGTTCACACCTAGTTTGATTTCCTGCTCTCAATGACAACTCTTTTAATCAGCACTCTTTCCATCATTCTGAGAAACCATCTATAATGAAAATTAAAATATTCAGAAAGGAAGAGAACTGAATGGTGTTAAATGGACCACACAGAAGAATGTTTTTTTTACCAATTGTTTCACTTTGTTGTTGTGTATTTGTAATATCAAGCTTTTGGGATAACTTGTGTGATATAAACCCTTTACATAATAAGTTTGAATTGAATGTTTAAATAAAAGAAACAGCTTTCTGACAATAGCAATACATATATACTCACTGAGAAAATTATTAGGATCACTGTATTAATACTGGATAGACCCTCCTTTTGCAATCAAAACAGCCTCAATACTTTGTAGCATAAATTCCACTAGATGTTGGGAACATTCCTTAGAGATTCTGGTCCATGGTGAGATGATTGCATCAGGCAATTTCTGCAGATTGGTCAGTTGCATATTCATACTGTGAATCTCCAGCTCTACCTCTCTCCAAAGTATATATTATTATCCAGTGATTAGGAAGGCCACTAAAGAACATTGAGGTCATGTTAAGAAACCAGTTTAAGATGATTTTTGTTTTGTGACATGGTGCATTATCATGGCATTAGAACATAGGTAAACTGTGGTCATGCAGGGATGCACATTGTTAGCAACAATACTCACATTCAAGCAATGTTTGATTGGTATTAATGGGTCCAAAGTGTGCCAAGAAAATATCACCACCACCACTAACCTGGACTGTAAGGAGATGTACATGTGTTCCTAATAATTAAAATTTGTAAAAAAAAATAAAGTCACACGTTTCATTATTATGCTTCGCTATGGTGTGCAACTTGTGTTACGGGGGTTCAAGGCTCTGCACAAAAGTGCTTCGATATATCCTGCTAGTCTGATACTCTGTCACATGGGAAGCATTTATTATTTTGTACAGGTAGAATGTACAAGCCTCTGGATGCAGGACAAGTTTTATAATCATGAACCCCCCTTTACCCTTCCAAGAAGAGGGCCTGGGGGAACTAAAGTGGTCAAAATGAAAGACAAAGAGGTGTGTGAAGGACCGTAATACTAGATAAGTTGAGGCCTAAAGAGGCATGCTGCTGTCTCTGTTTCTCCATCCTTACAGACAGTCATGCTGTGTCTCTACCATTTCATCCAAGGTCCCTCAAAATGGTGGCAATAAGGGAAAACATGATGGTGTTGTGGGAGCACATAATGAGAACAAACAACAAAAAATATATTCCTTGGGCTTAAAACTTTGTTTGACACATAGACCATTTGATAAAAGCTCAAGGAAAACCTAAATAAAGAAGATGATCATAGCATAAGTATCTGGTGAAGCACAACAAGACAGATCAGAAAAGGGCCCTCAGAAGAACTGCTGTTGAAGTTCATACAGCTGGAAATGGCAGCAAATGCACTTTTAAAATATATATACAGTATATATATTCAGATTGTGCACAAGTGTAAGTAAATTCATTACATTTAGTTGTTTAGCTTGGTGTAGATACCATGAATTGATCACTAAAAGATATTAATGTTCAGTACTCAAGGAGATGACAAAGAATCCTTTGGTGCATTAAAGATCTGCAGACATTTCTTGAACTTGACAACATCTGTGTCCATGAGTCTATGATAAGAAAAACAGTGATGTTCATAGGATGTTACTACTGCTTTTAACTAAAAAGAACAAAATATATTTTCCTTCACATCTCAACTTTGCTGAAGACCACCTGGCATCTGTGGATAGATGGTATAAGTTGATCTTTTTAATGAAAGTGCACAGTGTGTGGAAGTTCAGCCACCATACACAGACAGACAGACATCAAAGGTCCAAAAATCACACACATTTATTAACAATGTCTAAAACAGCCACAATACTCAGTCCCTTATTTCTTTCTCTCTCTCTTTTTCTTCTCTTTCTGCTGCCCTCACTCCTACACACTCAAGCTCTGTCCTCTTCCACCCGACTCCAGCTCTCCGAATGGAGTGAGGCAGCCCCTTTTATGACGCAACCAGGTGCTCTGTGATGACATTCCTGCAGCACTTCCTGGTGTGGCAGAAATGCTGCATGTGCACCCAGAAGCACCCTGGGTGTACTTGCTTCCCAGTTCTGGCAGCACTTCCTGTTGTGGAGGAAGCAGTACATGTCTCCAGAACTATCTGGGCGCCCTCTGGTAGTGTCCACGGGCCCACACAGGGTTGGCTCCGATCCCCCATTCAAACCAGGGCGGCTGCCCTCTCGTGGTCCAGGGGAGGTATTGTCCCTCTCCTGGTCCTTCCAGGCGTCCGCCACAAGTGTTATTATTGGTAATACCAATGGAGATCTCATTGTATTGAATTGCTTCACTGCCTTAGGGTCTGAAAAGCTTGCAACCACTGACTGAACAATAGATTTAAAGTTGTAACCAGAAATTCTAAATGGGTTAATATTAGGGCATTGATTAAAGATGTACAGCTTAAAACAAACTAAGTCATGTAGCATGATCCTGATCTTAAACAGAGGAGTAAACTAATGTCAGAATGCCAAGTCAGAGACCTGCGCCCATATTTATCAAATGTCTCAGAATCACTCCTGGGAACAGCACTAAAAGTTTGACTAGGGTAAGAATTTGTCCTTGGCAAAAGTAGGACATGAGAAGTGGTTAGGAAGCATCTTAAACCTAGTCCTAGCGAGGACTAGGAATTCACGTTTTAGAACGAATTATATCACAATGTTATGTCACTCCAAGCCACCATGAATGCATTTTTGTAGTTTCCTTGGAAATCATGATGACGCTTTGTAGTCTTTTGATATTAACACTAAGGTTTAATCACAAATATAACAATAATAATATTTAAAGTAGTTGGAGAAGAAGAAAATAAATAAGAAGCAAGAACATAAAATGGGATAATGAGCTAAACTACATGTATTGTTGCCGCTTTGCAACAAAATCAAGAATAATACATCTTGCATCCTTCATCCACTGTATTTGGATACTGAAATATTACTTACGATTCACATATCTGTGCTCATCCACACTTGGGGCAATTATCTTTATTTGCAAGCTCTCAATCGCACCAACAGCTCCAGGAAAACCAGTGACCTGCATGAATGGAACTTGCTTCAACATTACCTCACATGGAGTGGTGGGAAAATGTATAAATCTGAATATTACCTAATGGATTTTAATCCATCCATCCATCCATTTTCCAACCTGCTGAATCCGAACACAGGGTCACGGGGGTCTGCTGGAGCCAATCCCAGCGCACAAGGCAGGAACCAATCCCGGGCAGGGTGCCAACTAAACCGCAGGACACACACAAACACACCAAGCACACACTAGGGCCAATTTAGAATTGCCAATCCACCTAACCTGCATGTCTTTGGACTGTGGGAGGAAACCGGAGTGCCTGGAGGAAACCCACACAGACACGGGGAGAACATGCAAACTCCACGCAGGGAGGACCCGGGAAGTGAACCCGGGTCCTAACTGCGAGGCAGCAGCGCTACCACTGCGCCACCGTGCCGCCCCCTAATGGGTTTTAAGGGTGTTCAAAATGTGGTACAATATCTGAAAAATCTTTGATTGTGGCATACCCAAATCACTGTTACAGCAAAGATGCATTTTTCCTGTATCTACAGAATGTAGCATTATTAACACTTTCATTTTGTCTGACAGCACATGGCTTCTTCACGTTGATGGAGCACTCACATGATATACAAGATTTGTTAAATATATTATTCCATCTCTGTCAAATCAAAATCGTTTTACGAGTTCATTGTTGTCCAGCATTTCCAAAACATTCCACAATTCCCAGAATGTGCATGAATGTCATCTTCTGGCTGCTCCAAGCAAGTTAGGAGAGCCCAAAACCTCTGATCTTTGTCCTACTGAAATGCTATGGCACAATCTAAAGCAAGCCTTTATAAGATATTCCAGAAACATAAATCAACTGAACCAGTTATATAAAAAGGAATCAGAATCCTTAAATATTGCACAGGTCTGATCAGCAGCTAAAGGAAACACTTGGTTGAGGTTATTGCTGGTAAAGGAAGTTTTACCATTTATTAAATCTTAGGGTTCACATGCCTTTCCTGTCTTTGACCAAGAATACTTAAACAATACTTTCAATGAAGATATAACAATATGCATTTTGTGAGTGTTATTTTTTTAAAACAGACTATCAGACCTATTTTGTTAATATTATGGTTTCCCTGAGGTTTTTGTGTTGTGGCAAAATACAAGTAATTGTATTTGCAAGAGAATAAAGTGATGAAAAGTCTTGAAGTGTACAAATACAAATACATTTTGTACTAACTGTACAAAGGGGAAAAGGAAAGGTATACAGATTGGAAAAAGTCAGAAAGACACGTGATAGTTAATATTCTTTTCTACAAATGCAGGCTTTCCCTACCAGTATATTATTAGGTCAAGGACATATTATATGTGAACAAAGCCAAGGAATGAATTGTTGCTAAAACAACCCATCAATTTCCCAAGTTCCAACTTTGTATAATTCCAGAAATCTTCCCAGTTTACACTATGTGTAAAAAAAAGCCAGGTAAATACATCAGATGCACATACATTTTTGAAAGTTAACACTACAAAATGTTTCACAAACTCTTATTTTCAAATGTTAGCTATCAAAAAATGCACTGAAATGGAAAGAGATTTTGAAGTATGGGAGTTTGTCTCCATTTTGGTCAAATAGAAGGTTTACTGGTTTAGTGCATATAGTGACCCACACGAGCACCACTTTTGTAGCCGCTATTTGTTATTAGAGAAGCGAGAAGTGTAATGGTTTTGGGCTTGTTTCCTAGCGTGCATCTTTTAGTATTTATGACAATGCAATAGTATGTGCCTTCTGATCTTTGCTAATTAGTATCTGGCTGTACTGTTGTTCAATATCTTGTATGTTGTGTTTTAATAGCTTCTATGTATCTTTGTAATTCATATGCAATGTAAAAGATAAAGAAAAGAAAGAATGCAACATTCAACATTTTCTACTTATCCACATATTATCTTTTACACAAAAAACATTTTGAAAACTGTAATGTGTTGTAGTGAATTGTTTTTTGAACTTTTTAGGATCCTCACCTCTGAAACTGCAATGATCTTTTACTGTTAAATGCATTTGACCCTATATGTTAGGATCACATAAATCTCCACATATTTCTGAATTACGCTGTGTGTGTGTGAAAGGGATTACTACATGAGAACCAAAGCAAAGGAAATATGTTTAAACATGTTTCAGCCCATACTTAACACTTTCCCCAATTAACATGTATTGATAAAATAAAGGTTAAATGTCTGGTAGACTGCCCTTTTTAGTTCTGATTTCTGCTTTATGGCCAATTATGTATGCATAAACAATATCCTCTCACGACTATGAACTGGAGTAAGTACTTTGGGCAATGTAATATTATGGTGTATGCATGTATGTATATATGTAAATGCATACAGTGCTTTGCACTAATCAATATTACATAGAAACTGAATTTAAATAATTTAAATGAAGCATAACAAAGAAAGTACCAATTAACACAAACAACTGAGGCCTTTCCTGTGCTGGTTGCCAACCTGCGCCCGGTTAGGAAACGGATCAATTAATTTAACACAAACTTCATCCAGTGTCTAGGCCACTAAAAAAAGAATCATATCCCCTCCACTCATTACTCATCTTGATGTTTAGTAGAATTCTCATTCTAAGAAATACAGTATGTGTACACCTCCATGAGAAACCAAAGACATGGATAATAATTTTACTAGTCCTAAATTGGGCATAGTTTTTGATTTAAACAAAATCATATATTGCAATTAATTTTGTACAGTCTGATAAGATGAGAGCACCAAATAGGTTTCAGAATAATAGTATAGTATATTATACAACTATATTATTATTATTATAGTAATAATAATTGCATAATAGCTAGGGATGTGTGCAATTACTGAATAAGACAAATATTTACATACAGTTTGAAAATAAAGAAGTAAAAACTAACATCATCAAGAAATTTTCTATCAGTTTTTTTGATGCAAAGCTGAATGAAAAACCTGCTAATTGAGTACAAGTACTGTAAGTATAGCAATTTTACAGTATACTAGCAAAATACCCGCGCTTCGCAGCGGTGAAGTACTGCATTCAAATTTTTATTAAGAAGAAAATTAAACCTTTTTAAACTGTGGGACAATATGCCAATAATTATTTGTTAAGGATCTCTTTGTATACCATGTTGTCAGTTCGGCCCTCCGGTTGTAATATGACCAAGCTGTGCACTGAGCTTACTCTTGAGCATGTAATTTACAGTTGGCCATGTGAACAGTAATCTTGTCTCAAATCTCACAACTTGGACTGCTGCTGTCATAATCGGTTTGAGTTTCATGGTTTGTTTCAATTACGACAGTATTTGCAGGATTTGTTGTGTTGAAGTGACATTTGGCATCTGTCAAGCGTTGTAAGCACACAACCGGTTTCATCGATAAAATCACATCCAGCTTTTGAGAGTTTAAACATTCATAAACATCAAAGTGTCCACTACTGAAGTCGTCACCTGTGAATCTAAGATGTTTAAGAGGCATTGGCGGTTGTCGAAAGGTGTAAAATATTTGGCCATTTCGGTACACTTGAAAGCGACAACCGAACAATTCAGTGGCAGCCATCAACTCACATGCAGAACCATAGGTGAAGGGCTTAAGCATTTCACTCTTCTAGTGCTCCTGTGTAGTATAATTATCTCCTGTACCGTCATCAGTCCACACCTTGAACCTGTCCCAGTCATTCAATACATAAGACAGAATGTTCCTCCGGATATCAAGAGTGAGCCTGATATGGCCGTGCAATATGTAACAAAGAGAATGGAAAAGGTAGGTGGTATCTCCGGCCATGGAAACCACTCGGTAAGTGACAGTTCTTTGATCGATAGAATTTCTTGAAGATGGGCCCATAAGTAACAAAGACTGTTGAAAAGTTCAATATGGCGGCCGACAGTGGCATCATACTACCGAAATAAGTACGTACATTGGTTTCAGTTAGTGGAGGAAAGCCGCCTACCAAATTTCGAGAAGATGGGGCCATAAATAAGAAAGTTCAACATGGCGGACGTTGTTGACCGTTATGACCATTACGCGTAGAATTTTGAAATGAAACCTGCTTAACTTTTGTAAGTAAGCTGTAAGGAATGAGCCTTGCAAATTTCAGCCTTCTACCTATACGGGAAGTTGGAGAATTAGTGATGTTGGAAAATTCAATATGGCGGCTGACAGTGGCGTCATACTATTGAAATAAGCACGTACATTGGTTTCGGTTAGCTAAGGAAGCCACCTACCAAATTTCGTGAAGATGGGGCCGTAAATAAGAAAGTTCAACATGGCGGACGTTGTTGACCGTTATGACCGTTACGCGGACAATTTCGAAATGAAACCTGCTTAATTGTTGTAAGTTAGCTGTAAGGAATGAGCCTGCCAAATTTCAGCCTTCTACCTACACGGGAAGTTGGAGAATTAGTGACGTTGGAAAGTTCAATATGGAGGCTGACTGTGGCGTCATACCACCGAAATAAGTATGTACATTGGTTTCGGTTAGCGCAGGGAAGCCGCCTACCAAATTTCGTGAAGATAGGGCCATGAATAAGAAAGTTCAATATGGCGGACATTGTCGACCGTTATGACCGTTACGCGTAGAATTTCAAATGAAACCTGCTTAACTTTTTAAGTAAGCTGTAAGGAATGGCCTGCCAAATTTCAGCCTTCTACCTACACGGGCAGTTGGAGAATTAGTGACGTTGGAAAATTCAATATGGCGGCCGCCAATGCGTCCATACCACGAAATAAGTATGTACATCGGTTTTGGTTAGCGCGGGAACCCGCCTACCAAATTTCGTGAAGATGGGGCCATGAATAAGAAAGTTCAATATGGCGGATGTTGTGACCGTTATGACCGTTACGCGTAGAATTTCGAAATGAAACCTGCTTAACTTTTGTAAGTAAGCTGTAAGGAATGGGCCTGCCAAATTTCAGCCTTCTACCTACACGGGAAGTTAGAGAATTAGTGACGTGTGGAAAATTCAATATGGCGGCCGACAATGGCATCATACCACGAAATAAGTACGTACATCGGTTTTGGCTAGCGCCGGGAAGCCACCTACCAAATTTCGTGAAGATGGGGTCAGCCTTCCACCTACACGGGAAGTTTGAAAATTGGTGACGTTGGAAAATTCAATATGGCGGCCAACAATGGCGTCATACCACCGAAATAAGTGCGTACATCTGTTTTGGTTAGCGCAGGGAAGCCGCCTACCAAATTTCGTGAAGATGGGGCCATAAATAAGAAAGTTCAACATGGCGGACGTTGTTGACCATTATCGACCGTTATGACCGTTACTTGTAGAATTTCGAAATGAAACCTGCTTAACTTTTGTAAGTAAGCTGTAAGGAATGAGATTGCCAAAATTCAGCCTTCTACCTACACGGGAACTTGGAGAATTAGTGATGAGTCAGTGAGTGAGTGAGTGAGTGAGTCAGTCAGTGAGTCAGTGAGGGCTTTGCCTTTTATTAGTATAAATTCTGAAATGAAAATTATGAGATGTAACATGTGGCCTGAAGAAGTTTGTTGATAAATGCTTGGTGTCTATAAAGAAATTGTCAGCTAAGTAAATCCCATAGATGAACTTTTCAGACATCATGAATCTACCAAGCAGTCATCGTTTACCCAGTTTACCAGGTGGAACTGTTTTTGGTTTGATCACTGGCAGGATGCTGCCTGCCTGTCATGTTGATGATTATTTTCCTAAAGATTTTTTTCCACTTCTTATCAATTTTAAAAGTTTGCTTTACTGTTATGGATAGTTTTTGTTTTATGCAATACTCTTTTTATAGAAAATGCAATAATACAGTATGTACTGGACTGGGGAAAATGTGCAACAATATATTAAGAGTGTTTAACTCAAGCTGGATCACTTAACCTGTAAGAAAGCATTGGATGTAACAGAATATCAAAGATAATGGATGACATAGGTGTCTTGTCCAGTATAAAACAGCCAAAAATAAAAAAAAAACTCTGACAAGATTATAAAAGCAGCAAAAAAAAAACAGTTAACATTACACAAGTTTACTGAATAAATCAATGTTTATGATATAAAAATATACATCATATATTTATATATAGTATATACATTAACATATATAGAATACATTTGTGAGTGCAATGATGTGCAATAATAAATATACTCTATGAATACACAAATGTCCAACTTATGTTTGATATCAATTCACAAATATCATCTACCTTTAAATATTTTGCTTGTAATATAAGAAATCTGGAATTAGGCCACTGGCCTGGTTTTGTTTTTTGGTGCTAAAAGAAAAGTACCATTTGAAATCAATTCATAGCTCTGAAATAATTTGTCCCAGATATAGAATAAGGCCATTTATATGTTGCCTCGTTTTTAAATATTTAAAGGTTACTGTGTTACTGTTATACTGAAAGGTATAAAAGCTACATTTTTAGAAGTATACTTAGTAAATGATATGTTCCACCTTATGTCTTCTGTGTGGGGTTCATATTGTCGTTCCCCCAACATAAACTCCAATTTCCTTGGGCAGTTTACAATATTCTGTTAGTTTAGCAGGTTGGCAGTTGTAAAATTGGTTTGGCATAAACACGTTCATACTTTGTCCCTCTGATTGCACTGCTAATAGGATTGGCCCCTGTGTAGAGAATGAACAAACATTATCTTATTAACGGATCAGCAAACCATTTCTTCACACATTGCTAAAAAGTACTTATCTTATTTGTAGTTCAAACAATACTATACTGTTCTAACATAGTCTTGATACTATTTCTGGTTTTCTTTAAACAAAGTGTGATCAAAGCAAAATCAGGTTATGTCAGTCAGTCAGTCAGTCATTACCCAACCCGCTATATCCTAACCACAGGGTCATGAGGGTCTGCTGGAGCCAATCCCAGCCAACACAGGGCGCAAAGCAGAAACAAACCCCGGGCAGGGCGCCAGCCCACCACAGTTATAACTATGTGCTTTTTTTCATTTTGACCTGAGTTGATTTTTAATTTTAGCTCTTTTTTAAATTTATTTTCAGTAGTCTTGGAAAGATAGACTTGCTTTTGAAACAAATATTCAGGATTGAGCTTCCACTATGCAGTGTGCTGCTGGTGAAATATTGTTTTAATATACAAAGTAAAATAACCGCATTGCTTAAAATGCAGTAATTCTCATAGCATTGCACCCTTCTTCTCTAGTAAAGATGGCCTTAAATAACCAAGTGAGTTATGCTAATATATAATGTTCTCTTTCAAAATGTTGAAAATAAAATGCAGGAATGTGCCTTTAGAGACAGTGGAATTACATTTCTTATACATTGTTGAATATTGGGTTACTTACTCATTGTTGAGTTTCAGAAAGGCATTGTGTTAATAACATATTAATTCATTTTCTAACAAGTTTATAAATATAAAGTTTTCCATTCAACAAGATATATCAAAAAATGACTACTGTTCATAAAGTACATCCAGACATTCCCTGAGCAGATTAATCCATTTTAAGGTCATGTCAAAAATAGCAGACACGATGGCCTGTTTCTGCATTGCTTAGCATATTGTTACATATGGATCTGCTATGTAACTCACTTCTGAGGAACTCCACTAAATATCACCTCATTTTACTGATGTTTGTCAGATGTTCTCCTTCCGAACTGAATGCAGCAATGAAAAAGGAACGGACATGTTGCCTTTTTTCTATTTTTGCTCACAGCATTGCATTGTTAGGTGTTTTAGCCAATTAATCAATAATTTTATTTACACTGCAGCTTATGTGACCAGGTACCTCGAGGCACTACAGCTGAGGAGTGATGTGCAGTGAAGTGCACACAAGGCCACTTGTTGTACAGTCTGGTTCCTGAAGGCAGCTTCAGTGCGTTCCTTTCACAAGCTGCATTATGTTTCCCTCCGTCTATTGTCAGAGTCAACAAATTGTGCCCCGACAAGATGTGACATTTGCAAAAATGTGTCACAATGCTCAATACGTAGACACCGTGGCAGATGCAGCATGCCTTTGCGCTTGGCTTGTATTATGTGTGTGGGTGTGCCACAGGCCATTGGGCTCGTCTGACACTGCCATAACTGACATGACAGGGGAATCACTAACTGTCACAACACAAGATGCGAGGTTGCCCGTTTTCTCTCTTTTGTCATTAAACGACGTTTCCTTCCCGCAATCCTTCCGTCATTCTTCCAGTTCCACCTCCTCCCCACCTCCCTCTCGCTCTCAAGAGGCGGCTGCTCGGATGAGTACAAAAGAAGAAGAAAAAATCAAAGCTCAGCTGAAAATTGTGTCGACCCACCTAACAGTGAGAGGCGAGAGCAGCGTCACCCGGACTGAAGTTGCTGTCGGCGCTCTTTGGAAGACCAGGATTTGCAGAAAAGCTAACATTTATTTGTCGCTAGTATATCGTTCTAGCAGACAAACTATACATTACAACGAATATGCATTAAAACACATACGTATATCAATTGTAACTAGACACTTCCTACCTAACTGAAAAAAGACGATGTCGTTTACGGTGCTGCGCTTCTGTTCCCCACCCACCCAGTATTATCCACACGATTCGGATGCGACCGGGGCGTCTTTACACAAGCCAAGCTGAGCGGGTTTACGTAAAAAACTACACTGCTGCTTCTCAGACTAACAGGTGAAAATGTGCGAAAATGAGTGTACATTGTTTGTATCCATACTACCGTGAATTAAAATCCTAAATGATGCGACACCGAGAGGTTAAGCCTCACATTAATTGTTTGGTGTGTAGGATTGCGTAAAGGGTGTCGGCGCCCCATTTGAACGAGAGAGTACCAACTGTGTGGAAGTCACAGGACGTGGCCATGCCCGAGTGGGTTGTTTCACGCAGGTAAAAATATGGCTAACGTTTTATTCTTCAACATTAAATGTAAACTACCTGCTTGCTGCCTTGGGCTTGTGGCTGCGCTGGCGGCCTCTGTCTCCTTTGAGCCTGCATGGGAAGAGAAGGCTACAGAAACGATACATTTTTGTAATTATGTCAGTTACACCCTGACTCCCAGATGGTTTAAATTGTGACTCTTACTGTAAGTCTTATGCAGGGCTGGACTAAGACCGTTTGAGGCCCTAAACACTTAAAAAAGATTTTGGTGCTCCCATACAGGGTCATCTTAACAGCATCATATGCAGCCAGGCAAAGTAGTGTGCTGAGGCCCCTGTTTTTATAGCGAAACAGAAACATACCTGGGCATCAGAAACTTTGTGGGCCCCTATGCTCCTGGAGAACCCGACCAACGCCCACGGTGCCCATATGTTAAGACGGCCCTGGATCTAATTCAAAATATAAACAATGATAAATCACAAAATAAATTTTTATTTTTCAAAATGACATATAACCTACAGTAAAATGGAAAATATTTATTTTTGTATGCAGTTTATATTTGAAATATTTTCTCTTTCTTTTTCTGATTGCAAAATCGTAGATCAAACCCTTAATACTAATCTTACATTAGGAACACTTTGAAAACACATCAGATCTGAAAGGGAAAAAAAATCATGCTGGATATCTCTGCTGATATGGACTGGGTAATGTGCTAGGAATGAAAGGATGCCACATAGTTTGATGGAAGTTAAAATGATCAACCTATAGAGGGCTGAATTCAAAGACACCCTGAAAATCAAAGTGAAAAAATGATGTGGAAGGCTAGTCCATTTTGTCGAAATTTTATTGCAGCAACTCAAAATCTTACTCAGTAGTTTGTATGGCCTCCATGTGCTTGTATGCATGCCTGATAATGTCGGGGAGGCATGCTCCTATTGAGATGACGGATGGTGTTCTAGGAGATCTCCTGCCATATCTGGACCAGGGCATCACTGAGCTCCTAGACAGTCTAAGGTGCAACCAGGCTGTGTCAGATGGACCGAAACATAATGACCCAGAGGTGCTCTATTGGATTTAGGTCAGGCAAGCGTGGGGGCCAGTCAATGGTGTCAATTCCTTCATCCTCCAGGAACTGCCTGCATACTCTCGCCACATGAGGCCGGACATTGTCGTGCACCAGGAAGAACCCAGGACTCACTGTGCCAGCATAGGGTCTGACAATGGGTCCAAGGATTTCATCCCGATACCTACTGGCAGTCAAGGTGCTGTTATCTAGCCTGTAGAGGTCTGTGCATCCCTCCATGAATATGGCTCCCCAGACTATCACTGACCCACCACCAAACCGGTCATGCTGAATGATGTTATAGGCAGCATAACATTCTCCACGGCTTCTCCAGACCCTTCCACATCTGTCACGTATGCTCAGGGTGAACTTGCTCTCATCTGTGAAAAGCACGGGGGGCCAGGACCTGTCAATTCTGGTATTCTATGGCAAATGCCAATCGAGCTCGACGGTGCTAGGCACAGGGCCACTGGAGGATATCGGGCCCTACAGCACCCTCATGAAGTCTGTTTCTGATTGTTTGGTCAGAGACATTCACACCAGTGGCCTGCTGAAGGTCATTTTGTAGGACTCTGGCAGTGCTTATCCTGTTCCTCCTTGCCCAATGAAGCAGATACCGGTCCTGCTGATGGGTTAAGGACCTTCTTTGACCCTGTCCAGCTCTCCTAGAGTAACTGCCTGTCTCCTAGAATCTCCTCCATGCCCCTTGAGACTGTGCTGGGAGACACAGCAAACCTTCTGGCAATGGCACTTATTGATGTGCCATTCTGGAGAAGTTGGCTACCCGTGCAATCTGTAGGGTCCAGGTATCGCCTTATACTACCAGTAGTGACACTGACCGTACCCAAATGCAAAACTAGTGAAAAAAACAGTCAGAAAAGATGAGGAGAGAAAAATGTCGGTGCCCTCCACCTGTTAAACCATTCCTGTTTTGGGGGTCGTCTCCTTGTTCCCACTCTAGTATACCTGTTGTTAATTTCATTAACACCAAAGCAGGTGAAACGGATTAACAACCCCCTCAGCTACTTAACTGACCAGATCAATAGCACAGAAGTTTAATTAACTTGATGTTATACTCTGATTAAAAAGTGTTCCTTTCATTTTTTTGAGCACTACATATATGTATGTCATTTTTTCATTTAATGGGAGCCCCTTTTTCTCGAACCTGGTTCAGCTGCACCATTTGCAGTTTTGCACCATATGGTTTGTGGTAAATCTAGCAATGGAAAATTTTTATTGCACCCTATTTCCCTTGATGCCCAAAGCACGTGCTTATTTTGCGTAATGGTTAATCCAAACACAGTGTCATGTGACTCTTTACTTCATAAGTTTGGTTCCTGACTTATAGCCACTGATTGTTGCATAGGCCCTGCTGCCTAGTAAATCAGTACTGGAAAAAGTAGTGAAGAAAAAATGATAGTGGATTTGGTGACTTTTATAGTTACGCATAATATATAAAATGTAATAATGCTTGGAACTGATGGACACAGAATTGTACTGCAATAATATATCAGTGATGCTTATGAAAGATAACATTTGTTGAGTGCTGAAAGAGAAAGTAGTCATGGTATACTTAGACTGTTCTGTGTTTATAAAAAATACTTTCAAACACTTTGAAATCCCTTCGATTTGTCTTGATGTCTTGTCATACAAGAAGTGGAGTTTTTAAGTGCTCTTTCCTATATTAAAAACCCTATAGATCCTAAACCTGTAATTTTTAGGCCATCTGTGGACTGTATTTTGTGCAGAAAAATACACCCTTATGGTAAAGAGTAAGCCAATCAGTGTTTTCAGCAAAGATGATCAGAAGGCCATTGTGCGTGCCACATCAGCTGACCCCAGGGGTTCACCCCTTAATGGGATACGAGTGGTCAAAGTCCTTCCTTTTTACAAAACTTTGAAGAAATAGGGATTGGTAATATAGTCATGTGTAGGTTGTTTTATGCTATTTCAAGGCTGCTAATCACAAATATAATAATTTTGTTAGTTGATTCTTTATTGGTGGTCCTATCTAGTCTCAAAGTTTAAAAATTAGAAATTTAAAATATAAGGATGTGGAGTATCGTTTTAGACTATTTCAAGGTCAGTAATTATGAATATGATGTCATTTTTGATCCTTTACTAAGAATCTAATCCTCTATTGACTCCTGATCAGAGAATGAAAAATGATAAATCTATGTTACAAGCAAGGATATTTTGACTTTAAACATCTAAATGAAGCAGACATTTAAATATTTCAAATATCTGATGCAACTATTCTTGTTAATTATGGATTTCTACCTCATGAAGTAAATCATTACATTTTGTTATGAACACCCCAAATTAGGGCGGCTTACACTAATTCAGAGTTTTTATACTTCACAATGTAATCTAGCTTCCAAACAAAGCCTTTCAGGTTTTGGCACATTGTGTAAGTGTTTTTGTCGTACCTCATTTCACTTTTGAATTCAGAATTTCAATTTAGAAAGCATATGTAAGTTACTAACACTTGAAGAAGATTAGTTTTTGTATGTGCCACAGTCTGTATTTGTTTAAATCGGGGAAGAAAAACTTTTAACCATTTGGGCACAATTTACTACCATACTCTTAATTGTCCATCCTCCTTTTAAAATATCCTTCTTTCCATCTTATGGGCAGCCGAGGACTGTTCCAGAAATATCGGAGGCAAGGCAGGAAGTAGCCCAGGATTTGGTGGCAGCATATTCCAGGACAGCGTCACTCACACTCATTCAGTTTAGTTGCTGATTAACTTAACCTTCATATCTTTGGGAATAACAAATAAAAACCAAAGGACTGTGGACACAGGGAAAATGTACAGACTTTACATAGATAGTGACCAGACCCAGACTCTTGGGAATGTGAGTGAGTAGTGCTAGTCACTGTGCTGGACAACTAGGATCCTTTTAAGTGACATCTATAATTAATCACCTTGCTTTATTAGTTTTCCCATTAAGTTTTTTCTGCGCCTGACAGTGAGATATTTTTTTTTTCTTAAAGGTATACTAATACTGACCTGTATTGTTATATAACATTATAAAAGCTGTATTTTTTCAGTTATATTTGTGCTGTGTTCATTTATTTATTTGTATGTGTGAATGGCGGTATGTTCTTACAAATCTCTAAACTTGCTTGTGGCACATCGTTACAACCTGACCACTAACTGTCTCATAAATAGTTCTACACAAGAACATGCTTTCAGCATGTCGATATTAAAAAAGAATATCTGAACTACTTGAAAGTTTATCGTTTGAGTGTTTTAGTGGGAGTCAAGCAGGTTGCAAGAAGGTGTTATGGTTAAAAAACCGCAGTTGTTTCAACACCTCAGAGTCTCTGTAAAAGTTTGTTGCATTTGTTGCATAATCCTCTTCTGATAAACAGGTAATAATGATTAACTCCTGCACATTTCCAGTAGGGAAGGTATATTATGACCTAAGAGTATGCTGTTATCCAGTCATACCTTACTGTAATTCAATGTAACACTGAAATTTCCTAGTAGAATAAAAGTCTTATCCTAATTGTTATGAATTCACTAAAAAGGGCTGTTTTTTGTTGCTGTTTGTCAGTCAGAATCCAAATTTGAGAGGTGCACAGTGCAACACAACAAATTCCTATTACTCCTATCAATTAAGAAGAAAGCATTAATTTGATGCTTCAATGATAGTGAAGAATATATGGGTTTGTAAAGCATGAGCAGTAAGCAGGGCTGTTGTATTGTGATGAAAGTTACCACTTAGAAATCCAATTGTGAAGTTTTAAAGATAACACTGTATCTGAGATGAAGACGAAGCAGCTAGAGCAACTGTGATAAAATTTCATCATTGTGTATGGTCGTCTGTTTAAGAGAGAAACAATGAAGGCATATACACATTGCTACACATGTCAGACTGCAGAGGTAAGAGCATCCAAGATTTGTAATAAAGCTGTGAAATTTAGTGTTCTGCTTTGTATCAGCTAGTCTAACTCCTGGCGATAGAGCATACATGAATAAACTAGCAGAGTGTGTGATTTAGCCAGTTATGTTACTATTCTATGGTTTTGCCTAATAGTAGTGTTCTTAACTCTGCCCCATCGCCCCCACCTTATCACTTCCAGCTGTCTAAGTCATCACATCACGGTTGTAGAGAGTGGGCTTCAGTCTGTGAATACCACAAGGGACATAAACACTTCTTATAGCCCACTGTGGCTCCTTATGGTGTTTAGAGTCACCAGGTTGACTTGACAGATGGCAACCCATGTTCTTATGTTGATCACCTATATTAAGTTTAACTAATATTTATATTTATTTTTAAACATAAAATTATTAATAACAATATGAAATATATTAATGGACTATGTCTGCAATGGTGAAATGGTTGCTATGTTTTTTCTACTATAATAAAAATTCAGTTTCTGTCATAGCAGTATCTAGAATTGACTCAGATGTCCATTTGAAACTAGATGTGACATAACAAGTGGCATCACCTGTCTCTTTGTTTTTTAGAATCTTCCAGTACATCCCCAGAGATTCTCATATCCTTTTCAGGGTACTGGAACCCCATTTCAACCTATGTGTAAATCACTTTTCTGTCACAAGGGCGGTTCTCAGGGAGTCTGTTTTATTCTTGTAATGGAAAATGTGGTGCATTGCTTTATTTTAGCTGTAAGGTGTCTGTGTGGAGAGAGAGAGAGAGAGAGAGAGAGAGAGAGAGAGAGAGAGAGAGAGAGAGAGAGAGAGAGATACAGAGGGAGAGGGGGGAGTTGCAAGATTGAGACAGAGAGCGAAGGACCAAGCAGTAAAAAGAGAGAGAGAGTCATGGAGAGCAAATAGAAACAGGGAAAAAATGCTGTTAGATGAGCTGAGGACACTGGAAGTGAGTATGGTCACAGGATTTGAAACTGAGAAGAATTTGGAATAGATGCTGCTCCTACCTGACTTTTGGTGTATGCTCTGTATTTGTGAGCTGTAATTTCTGCAGAGCTTTCTGCTATTTGAATGCCTGACTTACAGGAGAATGCAGCTCTGTTACTCTATTCTATATGGGACCAGTCTGCTGCACTGCAGCTCTCTAGCTCATACCCTGTAGTTCTGCAGCCTTCGTCTTTTTATTCCATTCAGGGATTTTTTTTCTACATTAAGAGAATATTGCTGTCAGCACAACTCAAGCTGGAACTCTGGCATTTCTGTGAGTTTTTATTTCTTCTTTTGTTAAATAAAATAAAAACTCACCTGATAATAATAAACTTCTTTTTTGGAAGATGATTGTGAGAGAATTTGCACTTTCCTAATACCAGTCAAGATACAAAATGGACTATAAATATTCTGGGAATGAAAACAATGCGTTGTGTTGATTAGTTGTGTTCACTCTGCATTATGTTAATGCCATCATCACTATTTGGAGTTTGGTACCTGTCCTGCAGCAGTACATTTTTCTTATGATCAAGGGAAATCACCAGAGTGGTTTTGGAGTTTTTCGTTATATGACTCTTTCATTCACACATACATTGCAAAAAGACTTTTTTTCCTAAGAGGTACTGCACAGTATTGCAGCTGCTTGGTTCATTCTAATTGTTCTGTACTTTTGCTCAGTTTTTTTCTGCTTATTATTATGCTAACATTATAAAAGAATTAGGTTAAACAGTTTGGCCATTGCTACCATTATATGAAATATTTTTTATTTGCTTTTTTTCTTGTTTTGTAATTTCTTATTGCTATGGGAAGCTATTTAATGATGTGACTCTTGATAATTTATTTGGAAAGGTTGTCACTGCCTGGCTGTTCTAGTTTCTGCTCACCTTGTTAAGGAGCAGTGGAAATTTTTAATGGTAAGTAGAATAAGATGTTTTTTTAAACATTTAGAGGATATGTATAAGTAGATAAAAGAAGAAATATTGTACAAATAAAAATCCTAATGTGTTATTTTTTTTAGAAATATGGAAAAGTTGAAAAGAGTAAACAGACCCATTTGCCTGTTTGAATAATTTTGAAAAGAGTAAACAGACCCATTTGCCTGTTTGAATAATTAGATATTGTGTGTTTAGGTAATACAAAAAGACGTGGTGGCAGAACACCCCTATGCTTTATTGAAATACTATAAAGTAATATTATACATTACTTAATATTTTGTCTTCTGTTCTTCAACAGAGAGACTATAAAATGCTAAGCACGATAGCTCATTCAGTCCCATGTCAGACATCTCACGACCACCTGCAGCACGCTGGCTAAGAGGATCTGATTAGAAAAAATAGAGCTCCACTGAGAGCGGCTGAAGAAAGCAAGAGATCTTCTTTTCCTTTTCTTTTCTTTTCTTTGTATTTTTTTTCGTTTATTTCCTCATTACCGATGTTAAAGGATTATTAGCTTGCTATCTGGGCATATGGCCCAGAACCACACATGCTGCAAATTCTTTCCGGACCCTCCTGGCAGGATTCCTCAGAAATACAACTTACTCCTTTGAAAGCAATATCCACAGCAGCAGAGAAACCATTCAGACCAATGAACACAATGAACGTATTGGCCAGTACCTGTGGTAGGCTAAGACTAGGGGAGAAGGTCATTTGTGTGGCTCCCCAGACTTCTAATCCATGACAAGTTTGTTTTTTTTTTTGATTCCGGCCTTCAACTTTCAAGAAATGGAAGTTTGGTTTGTTTCTTAGATTGCTGGTAATGTTGGGGGAACCAGATGGGGCGCTCTGAGGCTTGCACCTAGACATTAATTAACAAATTGATGGTTTGAGGCCTGACTTTCAACAGGATTAACTGCCTCTTTGCCAAGCCCTCAGTCCCTGTGATCAGACAGCTGGTGAGGATTTCCATTTGAATTTGATTCCAGATATATGCTTAAGACCAGAAGACCTCTCAATTTGGGTGACCATTAAGATTTTTGGATTATTTCATCACACAGTTCCACAGTTTAGCCGTACTAAGATGGGGTGTAACATGTGCGTGGTGCAGAAGCCTGAAGAGCAGTACAAGGTTATGTTTCAGGTAAGGGAACGACATAACACTGTATAATTACTGTCTTTGCCAAACCATCTGTTATGATTGTATAATAATACATCTCTGTTGAACTTAACTTTCAATGTGTTATTGAGCTTATCAGAAAGGGCCCTTCTAGTGTGAGTTTTTTTTATAATATTGGGACATGGTATAATCTGTCATGTTGTCTCAGAGTACTGTTCGCCAGGGTTTGGGCCTGTTTCTTATACATTGGTTCAGTCCTTTTCAGTTGCAGAGTTATTTGGCATTCTAGTTCCACTGCCTCAGGTGTATTAGCACAATACCAAGCCATACCTTCTGATATGTATAGCACACTGGCTGCTTCTGTCTGGCACCAAACTTTTCCATTCGTGCCAACCATGGACCTGTTTGTGCCTCTCAGTAGCTTTTGTTCTACTTAGCTTTCAACTTGCCAAGATCCATATGTAGCTATTTTTTAGAGTTTATTTAATGATCTTGTGTATAATAAGTTCCGTACTCTATTTCCAATAGTTTATAGAGTGTACACCTGTCATTTGGCCTATACTTTATAATATTTCCATGCTGGCAGTTCATGATATTATCATATATTTCTGTGCTGTCAAATGCTAAAGTCTTTTACTTACTCATCTTGTGCTGTTGTTACCAAGCTAATAATCTGTATAGGTGTTGCCTGCCAGTCTTCATTTTGACTTTTACATTGGTTGTCGTATGTGTTGATGCTCTTGGTTTTTACAGTTATGGTCACCTGACTGCCACGTTTCCCCTTTACTCGTGTTTTTTGTCATTTGCTTGTCAGATTATATTGATTTAGACATCACTGTAAATGAAACTTGCTAATTTCCGTGCTGCCAGTTTGCTTTTGGTGTTTTTTTTGCTCAGACCAATATACTGTAGTGTTTTACCTTTTTCCTTTAGTAAGGTTGCCATCTTTCCTTATTTTGTTATTTTTTAGGTTTGTGACATTTGTTTGTATTTTTAATGTTTAAAGATGTTCTTAGTTATTTGGCACTGTATTTGTAAAATTAAATTATAAAGTGTTTCTTTGCTTTTTTGTTTCCACTGATATTACTGTTTTGTTTACTTTTCTTCCACATGAGCACTTAATAAAAGGGAAAATAAGCTTCTATGCATAATAGCCATATTGGCAATAATCACCTGTTGTGTGATGATTGTACAATTTACTGTTATGCTAAGAATTGTTGCTGCAGCAAAGATGGAAAAACAGAAAAGATAGCAGTTATTGTGTACAAATGAAAGGGTGTCGCCATGTCTATGTGAAAGGATGTAATGCACTGATAATGATAGCCTTCATATAATTAATTTTAGGAATAAAGCATTTACTGAAAGGTTCAGTGGTCTCCCTGGATTTTCAGAGACGTGCCACCTTTTTCAGAATCAACCTGCCCTGATCCTCACCTGAGGGGGCAATGTTTCCATCTTGTTGTTTCATTGAGGCAGTCTGATATAACTACTGATTTGTGCCATATAAACTCATTCATCTCTTTCTTTGTTTAGCACGAATTATACTTATGACAGTTGCAATTCCTTCCTGCACTGGAATATGCCTCATTTGTATTTGTTTGTAAGGGTTATTGGTTAAAAGAATAAGCCTTGGAATTCATAGTGTATGCAGTAATTAATTTTTGCCTATGTGATTAGTATGCATGAAAGCACTCATCACAGCATACGAGCAGCCCATGTGAATCAAATCAGTATTTTGGTAAAATGATTGTGCAGGGGAGGAAGAGTGATGTGCAGCATTCTATTGACAGCTGCAGGAATTTGTGCAGCCAAGGAAGCAAGGCACAACGTCTAGCAGTCTTCATTATCTGCCCTAGAGAGAAGGGTTAATGCCTAAAATAAAAACAGAGACTTAGCATTTTTCTTAACAATCCTTTGCAGCTATGTGCCTCCTAATCCTCTGTTTTATTAGACTGGTGGTCTGAGAGCGTAGCATCTTGACAGGGTCATCAAACAAAGCACGAAGCATGTAATTGTCTGTTTCTGAGAAAGAGAGACAGGGTAGAAAGTGGGAACCACAGACTGAAAGGACAGGTATTCCTGTACAGTTTATGCTTACATCTTAGAAAGACAAAGCCTTCTCAGATTGGACAGCATTAATGGAGGAGAGTAATTGAGTGATTATGCTAATGACTTATCAAAAATTGTGAGAAGTTTCGCAGTTTATTCACTTGTCCAAACAAGAGAAAAGTGTCTGCTTTACAGAGGCTTAAATTTGCGTTGTATTCTTAGACATGAAATTGGTTTGTTTAGGAATGCAGGTCATTTAAACAAATATATCAGAACGTCATGATACCTTTTAGATGCACTGTCTATACTGTGTGTATTATCTATATTAAATACACAGAAAATTTTATTTTCTGGAAACCACTGGAGTCAGATGTAGTCTAGGAAAGTGGCTGACAACTGTTATGTTGCAGATGTAATGCTAAGTTTATAATTGATATAGTGTAGTGCAGTCTGTTCATCCATCTATTCATCCATGCATCCATTCTTTTACTAACCCTGCTTTATTCAAGATTAGGGTCATGGAACAACCAGACCCTATCATAAGCATACGAATCCATGACGGAGTATTGTCATGCATATACACGTTCCTACTCAAACTAGACCAGTTTAGAGTTGGCAGTTAACCCAGCAGAGGGAAAAATACATGACATGAAGAGAATATACAAATCTCCAAACAAACAGGCTGAAGACAATTTGAATTCATTTTAAATTAATATTACCTGTATTTTTTTAACGCTCCTTTCTGGGCTCAAGGACATGGAACAAAGCATGACAGAAATAGTTTGAAATACATAAAAAAGATATAAGCAAAGAATAGCAAAACAGAGCTATACAAAGGATTTAGTAAACAGATGCATTTTAAGTATATTTTTAAAAACTGGTAGTGACTTGACTTCTCTGTGCTTCTGAGGAAGTGCATTCCATAAGGTTGGAGCTGAAATACAGAAGGCTCTGTCACCCATTGTACTCTTCTTAGTACAAGGAATGGTAGGTAGTGGGAAGGAACATAAAGGTGTAGGAGGTCAGAGAGGTAAGGTGGAGCTTGACCATTTTAAGGCTTTGTAGGTTAACAGAAGTTTTTTTTTGTAGTGAATAACAGATTTAACTGGGAGCTTATGTAATTTCATCAAAGGTGTAGTAATATGTTCCCAGTGCTTGATGTAAGTGAAAGGAAGCAGATAAATATTAAGTAGTTGCGACCCTAAAATGGGACACCGTGAATAACAGGTACCACAAAAGATTTATGAGGATCCAGTATAACAAATCCCTGCCTGTTTGATAAAAATGACCAAAACAAATCTGGAACAGTGGCAATAATACACATTAGTGACAATAAATGCTGAAGCAGTATTGTGTGAGAGATCATGTCAAAAGTAGCAGTGAAGTCCAGTAAGGCAAGTATGCACATAGCCCCAGAGTCAGCTGTCATCAGAAGATCATTAGGCACCTTTGCCAGAGCTGTCTCTGTGCTGTGACCAAAGTGAAATCCAGACAGGAGTTGTTCAAATAGAGCATTTACTTGCATGTGAGCCTTCAGCTCGGCAGCCACAGCACATTCCGGAACTTTGGAAAGGAAGAGAAGTTGAGAAATGGGCCTGTAATTAGCTAAACCTTCTAGAGTTAGGCCAGATTTCTTTAGATAGGTCTAACAGCAGCAGTTTTCAGAACAGAAGGTACTAATCTTGAAAATTTAGAACTATTAATTATATTTTTACTAAGAGGACAAAATACAGGTAGACATTGTTTTATAAATGATGTAGGCATAAGATCCATAGGAGGTGAAGATGGTTTCATCACTTTTCTAATGAAAGTAGAATCAACGGGATGAAAAGTGGAGAAACGTGTTAAGTTGCTTATTAATAGACAATGAAGTTTGAGAAAATAATTTATAAACTTCAGGTTTAACAGCTTCCCACAGTTTGCTTTATTTAATTCCATAAAGAAATATAAGAACTTTGAACAAAGTCCAGGACTGAAGAAAGCGTCAGAGTTGGGAGTTGGGATCCCTGGGCTTTCATGGGGTGGAGATTATGACTGTACTAAGGAGAAGAATGGGCAAATTAACAATGTGTGATTTAATGGGGGCTACAGTGTCCAGGGTGGAAGATAATAAAACATCATAGTTGATAAATAGATCAGAGGTTGAAAGAATAAAGCACCCTAGGACAGGTACCACTGGAATTTTAACCATATCATCAGATGGATTTACTGATTTAACATTTCTAAATGAAATAGTAATTTAAATTTAGCCATGGGCAGAGAGAGATGAACATCAAAGAGAATAAACACCTAAATCAAAACTGGTTATATGTATAACATTCTTTTTGGCAACACAAGCTAAATCTAAAATATGATCTTGAGTGTGAGTAGGAAAATTAACTAATTGCAAGAAAGAGGTCAAACCATTCTAACAAACATAAAAAATAAGCTCTGAAAGTAGTGAATATGAATGTTAAAATTACCAAACAATATAAAAGAAAACATTATAAAGATTTGTTAGTAGCTCACATAATTCAGATAAAAATAAGGTATAGATATAATACATCAAATAAAAAACAGATGATTGTCCATATTATGTAAAAGCCAAACATTCAAATGAGGTAACATTGTGACCAGGAATTTCTTTCATTAACATTTCATTGTGTGATATAACAGCTAAGTCACCACCACATCCAGAAGAGAGTGGTTTACATATCTAGGAACAACCATGTGGAGTAGTTTGATTAAGTAACAAAAATTCATTTGGCTGCTGCCATGTCTCAATGTCCACAGAACTCTCAATGATAAAATCACTGACTTCAACCTTCTTGTTTAAAGATTGAACATTAAGCGGGGTGATTTTAATTTGGCTGAAATTTTGATTGAACAAAGGTAGATCAATCTTTTTGGCAGATGCCACCACAGGTAGCAATACTGCATCATATTTTCCTCATATCTGTTTGTATTTTGTTAATTGATGGCTCTAAATTGGCCTGGTTTGAGTTTATGTATAAATGTTTCTAGCTATAAACTATATTCTTATCCAGATTTAGTTATTGTCAGTACACTCTGTAGTAAAAAATTAATTAGTAATGTTAGTATTATACATAATTTTATTTTTCTTCTTTTTTACCAGTGTTTGGCCTTCTTTACATCCTATAATGAAGTAGCTCCTGTAAAATGTGTTAAATACATAAATTATGGCTTTGATTTTGCACCATTAGATTAAGAGAAGCATCAAATGACCAAATAGGTGCACTGGTCCAATCTTGTATCAATATGTACTTGTACTTGCCTGTGCCTTATATACAGTATAATGGAAAGACTAACTGGACATTCAGTGAATGGTTAATATATGTTTATCATGTACCTGAGTAAACTAGCAAACCTCTTTAACTTGCCCAATGGAAAGGGAAGAATATCTGCTTTAAACATATAACTTAATTTGTAGGGTAAGATAATAAAAATATAAACAAATCTTTGAAAGGACTAGCAAGTAATCATGTAGAAACTGCCAAAAGTCTTGGAGACGATATAGCTATCCTAAAGACAGGAAAGCTTAGTACCTGTTCCTTTCCCTTCTCTCTCGTACAGATTATGAAAATATTTTTCTAAGACCGCTGACAATTAAAAGGTTTAGTGTTTCAATCCCAGGTTATTTTGTGAATTAAAAATTGAAATCACGGTAAACTTTATCAAACAAAGCTGCAGTGAAGCAAACATACAGAAGCTGGTACACTAGGTTGGCTGAGCTGTAGCCGCACTTAACCCCACAAAGAGGTAAAAGTAAGCATGCTGTGGCCAGTTTGAGACATAGGGAAGCTTAAGAAATAAGGACACGGCACACCTTTAAGACCATAAACTCATTGAAGTGTTCTACACAGCATGAAAGAAATACTGTACATAGACTCATTTCTAGAATGACATACTATTTATGTCATTGTCTTTGAGTAAATGAGTGAATATTTATTTTGGTATGGAAATTATTCCATAGACTTTATGAATGATAAAATGTGCACAGTTCTACTGAAAAATACATTTGATCTTTCATATGAACTGAGTAGACGGTCTTCCCACTTAAACTATTTATTGCTTATAATACACTTGTGGGTGTTTATTAGTTTTCTACACTATACAGTACCCTCCATAATGTTTGTAACAAAGACACATTTTTCCTTGACTTGCCCCTCTGATTCATAGTTTAAAATTAGAAATCAAACAATTCAGGCGTACACATTTCAGAAACTTTAAGGGTATTTCAATACATATCTGTCAGAGCATATATAAATGACAACACCTTTTATACATAGTACCCCATTTTATTTGTTTAGGACACTTAGTGTCACAGCTTTTTGTGATTACTCAGGTGCGCTCCATTGCTTTGTTAATAAAGGCATAAGATACCTTTGGAGTCTGTATTTGCCATTGTTCAACATGATTACTAGTGCTGTGTCAGTTAAAGTCAAAGAAGCCACAATGAAGATGAAAAACAAGAAAAAACCATTAGAGGCATTGGTAAAATTTTAGGATTACATAGATCAACTGTCTCCAGTGTCATTAAGAAGAACGAATACACTGGTGAGCACAATAATCGCAAAGGGTCTGTTAGGCGAAGGAAGCCTTCCACTGCTGATGACTGAAAAATCCTCACTATAGTAAAGAAAAAGCTCCAAATTCCTGTCGAACATGTCTGAAACAGTTTTCAGGAGGCAGATGAATAAGTGTCAGAAATTTCTATTCACAGAAGACTTCATGAACAGAAATACAGACGCCACACTGCAAGATGCAGACCACTAGTTAGCCACAAAACTTAATGGCCAGATTAAATTTGTGAAAAAGTACTTAAAAGAGACTGCATAATTCTAGAAAAAGGTCTTTTGGCTGACATGACAAAAATTAACCTGTATCATAGTGATGGCAGGAGCAAACTGTGGAGATGAAAAGGAACTGCCCAACATCCAAAGCATACCACCTTGTGTAACAGACATGGTGGTAGGGGTGATATAGCTTGGGCGTGTATGGCTGCCACACATAATGGTCCACTTATCTTCACTGATGATGTAACTGCTGACGGCAGTTGCACAATGAATTCTGTATAGAAATAATTTCCTTAAATTTGACTAAATGCCTCCAATCACATTGGATGATGTTTCATCCTACAACAAAATAATGATCTCAAACACTTTCAAAACTAAAAATGGAAAATCCTTCAATGGACAAATCAGTCACTCAATTTAAATCCATCTGAGCATGGCTTCCATATTTCAGTATTTTGGTAAAAACATATCATAGGACTTATTCGGCCTTGGGTATGTTGTGGACTTTATTGTCAATTTGTTGCATTTAGTATAAATTATTTTTATGAGAAATTTGAATCCAGAAAAATCTTCTCCATTCAATTTTTGCCTGGTTTTATTGCAGTGTCTCACTGTGAATAAATCTTAGATATCTGAGAAGGCCATATCTGATAGTAAAATGACTTTCTGGTAGTACAGTACATTGTATTTATGGATTTTAAAACGATGCATTCTTAACAGGTTTTGTATGTGTGTCATTTTATTATTTTCTTACAGTGCTTCCACAAGGTTTTAGCAATATAATCTGAACATTTATGTAGCACAGGGATTGAAAGTTTTTTTTTCTAATAGTATTTTTCTAAAAATGATCAGTTTCACCTTTTTACTTTAGTTTAAATATTGTTGAATAAAAAAATGTTGACAACAAATATATTGAATTTAATCTTCAAATCATCAAAATTCAAAATTTCACTGAGGATATAGTATGTAGACATTTAACATGCAATATACATTCATAGACTAGGATCAGATATCTTCTGATGTAGGTTATATTGTAGCTCTCTATAAAAAAAAGTGTTTTTTTATTTACAGCATACAGTGAGCACAAAAGATAGCCATCCACACATTTGTACATTTTTATTACCCTTTTTACCATATCTGCAATTGTGCAGTGCTGAAACTCTTCAAAAAAGCAGTTTGTGACAAATACTATACAGTATGGGATTTCAGCAGTTCAATACAGAAATGCATATTAAGGAAGTGCTTGTGACAGTGCGGGTCGGCTCCACCCTCCCTGTTGCTCTAGGGCTGGGGTGGCCAATGTGTCGATCACGATCGACTGGTAGATCACAAAGGTAGTGCAGGTAAATCGCGTTGCATTCAAAAAAAATTTTTTTCAACGTTAGTCTTATCATATATCCTCCCTATGGCATTTGCCACTTGATTGACATACAGGGTGGCCAGTCTGAGATCTCTTTTCTTCTAACACACTGGTCATCCCACACGCAAGATCAAACTCGCGAGCTACTGCAAAACTCTGGCTGTGATCTAGTTAGCCTTCCAATTTATATCGACTAAATAAGGGATTTTAAAAAAAAATTGTTTGGGGAGTGTATGGGCTGGATGTCGAATTGGAAGAGGATTTTTTTCTCACAATGTCACAATCGAAGTGCATTCATCTGATCTGTCAATCTATCATTGGTATTCCAAAGAAGGAAAATGTGGAAATGCACTTTCGAACTGTTCATAAAAACTATGACACTGATGTCCTTCCAAAAAAGCAATCTGAGAAAGAGAAAGGAGAGGGAACATAAAATCTCAGTTAATCGGACATCCGTCATTTTTCCCTCGGCTGAATTCAAAAGCTCCTTAACTGCATTATTTGGCTGTGCTTATTTATGCGAGTCAGCCTTTTCCCAAATGACGATTATTAAATCCAAATACTGTAGTGACCATAAATGTATTGAATTGTTATTGTACCATAAAGGTTATTCAGTTATGCAAGGTATGACAACATACAGTTTATGTATGAAGTATACTCAGTATGTATATATATATATATATATATATATATATATATATATATATATATATATATTTTTAATGTAGGTAGATCATTTCAACCTGGTCATTTTAACAGTAGCTTGCAAGCCGAAAAAGTGTGTGCACCCCTGCTCTAGGAAGCCTCTTGAATATGCTACTGCTGATAGTGCACCTGAGGGAAGAGCCAGTGGATGAGGACTCAACACGCAAACACAGCAAGAGATAGATGCAAAGTGCCTTGGTGCTTTTATTAAATAATCAATTGAAGTGTCCAGATAAATAGTGAAGTGTTCAAAAGTCCATAATAAATAAATAATCCTATAAAAATGAGTTTCTCTGTGGAGGTTAAAATCTAATAAATATCCTTAAAACCAGAGGTTAAAAACACAGGCGGGAAACTGACCTTCACAATTCTTAGCCCTGGTGCCTTCCATTTAAAACTGATGTCTCTCTGTCTTACCCTGATAGGGCCTCACAGCACAGAGAGACATCGACCAACAGACGCAGACAACCTTTTATTCTGGCCTGTGTCCCTGCCGCCAATCCTAAGGCGTTCCACAGGTAGCCGCCAAGCCCTGCTCTGTCTTGCTGATCGCTGTCTCATCCGGCCGAGAGCACAACCGGAGCATATTGCCCGCTCTGGCGAACCCTCAGCTCCCCTCCTAAGCGCCAGCCACTCACTCCTTCCTGGGGCTACATTCCTGTCTGCTTGCTTCCTCCTGTCTTGCACAAACTCTCTCTCACTTGTGCCTTTTCTCTCTCCTTCCTTTAACCTTCTTTCTTTCTTCTTCCTTTCCTTTTTCTCCATTAACCTCCGTCATTTGTGTTTTCCATTCTTTTTTTGATTCATGCTGGCTTACCCTTATATGCCTCCATGGGTGAAGCACAAACCACAGAAAGCTAATGAAGCAATTGAGACACGTGCAGGTGCATCTTGCCTAAGTTACCTCACCAACCACCTGCAGCTACGTGAGCATGCACACCCACGGAGATCAAGCCTGCCATTCAATTATTTACTTAACAAAAGGCCACTAATTTTCCAGCCGTGGACCCGCTATTCCACATGCCTCCCCCCTTAAGCTTCCAGTTGCACAGGAAGGCCCAACACCTCAATTAATGCAGTGTAACAGGTGGCCCAGGTCCACAGTGTGACCCTACACTGCACTAAAATCCAATAAAAGTACTGAAACCAACCCTTTCCTGAAAACAAACCCAATTCTCTGTAGTAAAACAGGGCATTAAAAGAATAAGAACTTTAAAAGACAATAAAACAATAAATAAATAAATGTCTTCAATTCTAAAAATGTCCTCCTCAGGCTTGAGTTTGTGATTCTTTTTAAAACTGTCAGGCACCTATCCCACTTGTCGTTCCTTCATCTAGTCTTCAGGCCTCACTGCCTCACCACATCTCTTTGGTACATTATGAGCTGTAGCATGTTCAAGAGGCTCCCCAAAAGGACCCAGTAGCATGGGGCCAATCCGCACCCTCACAGTGTTCCAGAGCACATCTCTCTCTGATAATAAATAACTATATGTAAGTAATGTACCCTCAATAATCTATTCTTTCCCAGGACACAACCCAGAATGCAATAACCAGCAGCATAATACATATGTGCTCAAATACACATGCATACAAACACACACACACAGATATTCACCATTGTGAGCTCCAACCAAAAAGAAAAATAGCATACGCTAGGACTTTTTCTGCTTTCCTCCGAGTTCCTGTCTCCATGGGATGCCATTTCTATGGAAACCAGAGACACCAGGCAAGATGAATGTGCCTCTCGCCAAGAAAGCCCCCACCCCCCTCCCGAAAAATAGCAGAGCGCAGCCAGGGCTGGTCGTTTAAAAGAAGAGCTGCACATACTGAACTGCCTTTCTCTTTCTTTCTTTCTTTCTTTCTTTCTTTCTTTCTTTCTTTCTTTCTTTCTTTCTTTCTTCCCATCATAAAAAACTAATTTGTATGACCCTGCATGAATTAACACATGGTTTCTGTATTTCCTACATTTGTGTATACTTGCCTGGAATAGGATGAGGAGGGGTTACTGTAAGTAGGTTAGCAATGAGCAGCTGTTATTAGCCTACATTTCAAGTATTCTGTCTGCCACAAGCAAGTTCTCATCTAATGCCGAAGTCCCATCCAAATGTCAGAACTTGTGTGAGACAGGAGACATTGTAGCTAATAAGTGGTTGATTATTGTATAGCTGTTTAATGAATGAGCTTTTTGATCCATCATATTATATTTGTATGATTATAATCACAAAAAGACATACCTAGCAATATTACATTACAAAAGTAATGAAGCAGTAAATCTGAATACATGCAAAGGTATAAACAGAGACAACACTGCAGTTTATCCAGTATAAAAATACAAAATCTGGTCTGAAACAATCAATAAAGTGTCAGTGATATTGGAAAAGAACATCATTATTTATTGCACCTTTAGAGACAAAAACAACAAGTACCTGTCATATTATAATATGATAATAATACAGTAATTTCCTAGATAAACTGAAGAAATCTTTGATTAGATCATCTAACAGGTTGCCCATCTTAAAAAAAACATCAAATGTAATTGTATAATGTTATTATCTGAGTAGTGCCATTTATATTGGATAACAAAGTCAGAAAAGAGTATGACAGAAAAGAGCTTAGCTGATTGTTATTTTTTTTTACTTATTACTAACATGCAATAATGGCTAAACATTTTACATCTATCCCTCAAGGCAAACCCTCCAAACGCTTAAATACAGTATGGTAATCCAGGTAAAAGAACTTACTTACACTTGCTGCCATCTGCCTTTACTCATGTATTCTTGTCCCTGTGTCACCTATGAAATGTATGAAAAGATTTATTTAGTTCTTACATTTGCAGTTCTTGCAGAGGGTAAAAACAATTTTTCATGCAGGGGCAGAACTATTTATAATATAAAAATAATAATCCATGTTTAATTGAATATTTAAAATTGCAAATTTGAAATAATAAAGCTTTTTGGTTTGCCTCTGAAAATCTTGGGTGGAACAAATGACTTTCATTTGGCCATTTAGATGATTCTATGCTTTTTCATTTTCTAGATGCTGAATAAAAAAAAGACTTTCACTATATAAACAAGGAAGACTTCACAAAGGAAAACTAAGAAAACCTTAAGTGTCTGGTTGCTCTGCTGGGCACTGTTTACAGTTTTTTTTTTTTTGTTCTGTCTAATATATGTGGTCAGCTTACATGCTTTCTCCTGCACCCCAGGGTCTCCACTTTTAACTCCAAATTCCATGCAGTTTTGACCAATGTTTCTTCATCCAGACTGCTACAGCTGTACTCTTCTTTAGCTTAATTTGTCAATAAATTTCCATTTATACTATTTCATGTTTATTTTCTGAGTCTGGGGTCACCCTTTAAACTTTTGGCAATGTCTAGAAACAAGGCATCCCTGATCCCTGACTCAGGCAACATAAAGTTGGAGTTTCATCCTTCCTCCTCTCTTATCATACCTCTCCATTCCTACCTACACTCTTTGATCAGAAAATGACTTTATGTCGTCTGATTAAATCCTCTTGACTTAACTTCTAGTCAATCTATAAAAAATAAAAAAGACAAATATCTTTATGTTTTAAAGATCATTTGTTGTACCTTTATATACAGGAAAAAGTACCCTTTGTGACATGACTATAATAATTTGAAAGGTAAAGAGAATCAGTCCTTCAATCAGGTTATAGTGTGTGGCATGTATTAATGCACAAAAACAAAGTCATAAAATGTTAATTTGTATAGTTACATTAATTTTTTTAACCTAGCTAGGAGAGGAATTTCAGACACATGTAGTAACACTTATTGCAATAATACATTTTTCTTGTATTGAAGAATGGATAGATTATCAAAACTTTAAAAGCAGAAGAAAAATGAGGAAGCTATTCATTATTTTACCAAAACACAGACAATAGTGAATAGCATGTGCTTTGTAGTCGAGCATCATTTTCTAAAATTGTACATACAGAGTCAGCTTTTGTTTTTTAATGGGTATCTTAAGATTTTAAGATGCTAGTACTTATGGTACATTGAATTAGTTTGGTTATTCAGAATGAGAAGGCTACATTGATGGAGACATTGTTGCCATGGCACAGTTTCCAAGGCAACAGCAACTTAAACTTCGCTTTGCAATGTTCACAGTGGTATACGAGATACAAGGAGTAGCTATTCATTTGGCTAAGGTATTAAAAATGATCTCTTATGTTAACATATAACTTATGTTATGTTCTATTTGTGACAGCCCAACAACATCTTTATATAGATAAATGTGTGGTAAAGTTTTTTTATATTTGTTAGCAATATTGTATTATCCAGTTGCATTTGAAGGGTCTGGTAAGGGTAATGGATTACAGTTAAAATATGGATTTGAGAAATTGCTGAAAAGCAAATGGGTTATTTAAAATACTGTTGTGTAGGAAATATTAAGAAACATATTCTTTTTCCCTAACATAGTATTTTTAGTAAATTAATAATTGTTGCTAATTTGGGACTAGAGGTCTAGATAAAGACCCAAAGTATGTCTCATATATGCAAAATAGTATTTATTAGGAAAAATAAATGAATTACAATCTGTGAGTGGTTTGTGAATATGCTGAAAAAGGTAGGTTATCTATTCATTCATTTTTAACCTGCTTATTCAGTTCAGGGTTGCAGGGGAACAAGAACCATCACATTGGTAAACACAGAGCAAAAATAAAAAAAATGTTGCTTATGCAAAAGGCAGCCCGAGACAAGGGCACAAGACATAGAGAGAGAGAGATTGAGAGTAACAGTGGTGGACTTTTTAGATTTTATAGTTTCTTCATATCTCACTGTTTTATAATTGAAAAACAGTTTTTCTATTAGTTTATATATTTTAAGTAAGAACAACTACTACAACAGTGACCAATGCATTACAATACAGTAACAGTTTCTTGTATTTCTGAAATGTGACATTGATCATTCAATAAGAATAACAATAGTACAAGGAAATTTACTACACACGACAAGAAAGAACTTTCATGCTTATCAGCCTCTATATCCACACTATTACTTTTTTCATTTACAAATACAGACATTAGTCTCTCATTTTTGCCTTTCACCCACACTACCGTGGCATTTTTAACCTGCAAAAATCTAGACTTATGAAAAGACTCTTCAGAGCCATAGACTTCCTTAAAAGCCAGCTTTGGCGTAGCAATATGGATGGGTGAAAACATGGACTTCTAAAACACAGTCTCTAATCACATTGTGATTTGTTTATACTCATTACTCAGTATAGCTCTTTCCTGAATGAGTCCTGCTCATTACAATTTCTCTTTCCCTGACTGGCACCATTCATGGAAGAAAATCATATTCCCACATTGCACACCGAGAACAGTTGCCTTTCATGGTGCTCATTGTATTCCTTATCTGTGTGCATCTATATTGCATTTTAAACAGTTTGAATGCTGCATATACAGTATGCGCAAAAGGCAAATAATTTACTGGTCACTACAGTTTTGCAATAAATCTCTCGGGTGCTGACGTTACCACTGCTCACAGATTTTTTTCAGTGATATGCAGATGCCCAGTGTAGGGGAACATTTACGTCATATGTGCTTTCAATCATTTTAGTGTTGACAGAGATACATTTGTAAACAATGTAAAAACATTAGTGTGGGTGGATATTGTTTTTATTTAAAAATGTGCCATTTTTAAATCAAAATGTGGTAGTGTGGATGTAGCTTCAGTGTCTGAATAGGTTTTCTTTGAGTAATCTGTTTTTAATACATGGGTCTGCTAGATTAATGGCCAAGTGTGGGTGAGTGTATCTGTTTGTAAATATGCCCTGTAATGAAATGGCATTCCATGCAGGAGTGGTTGTTGTTCTGTCACCAATGCTGCCTGAACAGTCTAAATGCCATACAAAGAAAACTTATAAAACTTATTAAAAAAAAAGATGGATTGAAAATACATATTTTTTTCCTTAATGTACCCAAGATCCTCATTATGAGAGAAGGCAGGGATTGAATATACAACCCTCAATTCCAACAAAAAAATGGAGAAGTATGGAAAATGCTAATAAAAAATGCTAATAAAAACAAAAAAGAATGATTTTTAAATTTTATTTACCCCGTTTGTGACAGTACAACAACACATTACTTGATATTTTATCTTGTAAATTAAATTTTTTAAGTATAAACTTATGTCAAATCTGATAACAGAAACACTCTCCAAAAAGTCAGCATATCTGAGGATAAAACTATGTAACACCATAATTTCTTTTAGATAGATAGATAGATAGATAGATAGATAGATAGATAGATACTTTAATAACAGTTATTAAGTATATGCACATTGAAAGCACAAGTTGATTAATTTTAGCCATCAGAATTTTGCCCCATTCATCCATGATTCAGGTCTTCAACTACACATTTATACAGGGCTTTTGTTGTTGTATTTTGCACTTCGTAATGCGCCACACTGCTTACTCCGCCATGCACTTGTAATCTGGGCAGAATGTGATTCAGCACTGTCCTGCTAGAAAACATGCCTAGAGAAAATGGCATCTGGATGGCAGTGTATTTTGCTTCCAAATTGTACATATCGTTCTGCATTAATGGTGCCCTGACAGATGTGCAAGTTACCCATGCCATGGACTGACACACCTCCATACCAAGACAAACATTAAGCTGATAATAGCTTGGATGGTGTTTTTCTGTTTTAACCTGTAGAACACAAAGGCTGTTTTTTCCCATGTTGATTCATTGAAATGTTGCCTTGTTGGACAACAAAACACTATTCCTTTGTTTTACTTTCCATCTCAGATGAGACCAATCCCAGAGAAGTTGGCAGCATACTGGGTTGATGTGTACCCTCTGCTTTGTATAGTAAATCCTTAACTTACAGTTGTGCTTGAAAGTTTGTGAACCCTTTAGAATTTTTCTATATTCCTGCATAAATATGACCTAAAACATCATCAGATTTTCACTCAAGTCCTAAAAGTAGATAAAGAGAAAATCTGATGATGTTTTAGGTCATATTTATGCAGAAATATAGAAAAATTCTAAAGGGTTCACAAACTTTCAAGCACAACTGTACATATGTAGATGTAGCAGCAGAAGGTTTTGACTGACAAAAATTTACAGAAGTATTCCTGGGCCCATATCTTGGTATCCACTACAGACTCATGACGGTTTTTAAGACAATGACAACTGAAGGATCAGATACCATATGCATTCAAAAGTGGTTTTCAGCCTTTTCCTTTTAGTACCTGAGATTTGACTGGATTCCTTGATTTTCAATTATATAGTGTGGTGTAGAGGGTCCCAAATCCTACCCATCTGTGTTTTGGGAATGTTGTTCTCACAATGTTGGATTATTTACTGATGCATCTGCTGGCAAATTGGTCAGCCTTGACCAGTTCATGATTGATTTGGCCACTTTTGGACACTCCTTAAAACTAGAATATGACTACCTCACCTGTCTAATGCCCACTGTTTCACGTCGCCGTTATTTCAACTTGTCACTATTAGTTGAAATAATGACACTAACTTGGCATTATTAGTCCTAAAACTACATTGCTGTTGATAAGGTAAAACATCAAATACCTCTTTATAATTTTTTTATCTGAAGTCAAAATAATTTTGATTTTGTTTAAATTAGCACCCCAACTTTTTTGGAATTGGAGTATATGAAATATCTATGAAAAAAAGTGAAACTATCCAGCTTAGTACACATACCAATTCAAATACACTAAAGTACATTTTTAATCAAGTCTAAGTGGGGCAGAGTGGTGGCTCTGAGGTTAGGGATCTGCACTGACAATCAGGAGGTTTCTGGTTCAGATCCCATTAACACCAGAAGTGACTCTACTCAATTGGGCCCTTAAGCAAGGCCCTTAACCTGTAATTGCTTCATCCTGGGTATGATGTTAACCTGCATTCAGCCCGGCAAGTAGGCCCTCCAACCTGCAGGGAAAACTTGGGGGCTGTTGGCAGAATTGGCGCTCTAGCCACCATAAAAAAAAAACACCTCACACTTGTTCCATTCCATCCCATCTGAAGCAGTATGGTGCTGAGGTGTCACCCATTGCATGCCTGCACTCAAGTCCAAATCTGAGAACCTGAGGTGTTTTGTCATGTTGTGAGCAGGGTAACATGCTGTATCTCTCTAAATACCTGAAAAGTTTATTAACACAAAGGGGGTCCAAACCAACTTGAGTTCCCGCATTGTTAAACTCTAGTCATATTTTTTAATATTTTATATAATCTTGAAAGCATTACTGCAGGCCTCTCATAATTCACTGCTATAGACTGTCCTTCTATCTTATCATCCCAGCCTAAGGTTAGTAGTTTCTGGATAGGGGATGAAAGATATATGAGACTGAAGACTGAAGGAACATTGCAGCATATGAAACAACATAAATCTTTTCAGTGTGGAGAAAATATGTTTTTAATAATCTACTAAGTGAAGCAGTGACAAGGCCCTGGGCTAAAAATAGAAATTATAAAGTGTGTTTTCGTGGTTTTTTTTTTATTCTTCAAGTCTGGCTGTATCCAGTACTCGTCCCCATCTTTTGAGCAGTCATCTCCCCCTTTTAGCCCATTTTTTGTTTTTTTGTTTTTTTCTGTTACCTTCTTTTGTTCATGTAGTCTGGCTCAAATTGGATCAATTGTTTTGCTTTTTTTAGTTATTTTACAGTTGCTCTTCATTGATCTGTGCATTTTGCTGTCATTTGCATGTTGGTGTTTAGATGGCAGACTTTTTCCCCTAATTTCACTGCTTCGTATTTTTTGTCTTTCATTTATTACTTCAGTGACCTTTGTATTTCTCTTCATTTATGTTTTTTATTCAACTCTTTTACCATTTTCTCTTATTTGTCTCCCCACACTAATTAAACACTTATTTTGCTTCCCTGTCTTTTGTGATGTTACACATCTTGTTTGCCTGCTTATTTTGATTGATTTTTCTCTGATTTGTTCAGATATCTTTATATTTTTGTTTAGTGCCTGTATTTTATTATGTTACTTCTTAAAGTACCAGCCTTATGGTACAAGTCAGTCAAGACCCTCAAGTCTATAGACTGTTTCTGCCCAGAATACCCCATTCTGAGTACCGTCTGGCAATATTTTTAAGAACCCATGCCAGCCTGTAAAGCAGTTGGAGTCCAGCCTTTAGAAGGTCTCCCCAAGGCAAAGCTATATCTCAGCACAAAGGGACAGTATGATGGCATTAATGGGTAGTGATTCCTTTTTCCATTCAATAGCCAGATGGATAACAAAGCCAGTCCCAGAAATGAGAAAACAATAAGATCTATGCTAGACAGAAAACGTCAGACCTTAAAAAGTCATTAGCAGGGCATGCATTTATCCATTTCACTCATTTGTCTTTTTATATTTTTGCCCAGAAATGTTGTCTTTTGGTTTCAGGTATATTTAGATGTTCAAAGCACCTTTGACAGTTAACAAGCAGCAAGGAAAATCTAAATGTGTGTCTTGCATGCAAATTGTTCCCTTTGCAATGCAAGCCTTTGATTTAATTTTTTAGTTGCCTGAGGCCAGTATGCTGGTACAAAGACATGTCATTGATGACCACAGCAATGTGCACAAAGCCCTTATATTAAATAAAGGAAATTGGCCTGTAGTGTGTGATTGTCAGTTCACCATCACTAATGGGATGGATGCTATTTGAAGGAGGGAATGGTAAACATTTCTTGTTGGAAACACAATAATCAAAGCAGAATGTAAAATTCTTGGCTTGTGTTAAATGTGCCAATGAAATAGTGAAGTCAGAGGTAATAATTTTGGTGCATTAATATATTAAAGGTAGTTAAAAAAACAGGAAGCTGGACAAAACATACTTCTAACCTCAGAGCACATTTCAGTGAGTTATAGCGCAGGAATTTTTATGTAGGGATATGCTCTTGACACTCATGCTTAAGAGTAATGGAAGAAAAGCCAGAATTTCTTTATAGTGATGAATTTGGGTTCAAGGTAGAAATGGTGTTAAATTAAGTATAGTATTTGAGATTCTGCTAAACTGAGTCTGATTCACTTGGTAGGAAAATAAGTACTTTTTAAATAAGAAATGACTGGCTTATTTATTTTTATACTAATAATTACTGGATGAGCAGCAGCTATTTTGTATTAAACAAAATTAGCTGCTTTATAGACTCAAAATTTAAAAAGTGTATGACAAACACCGAGTATGATATTAAAGCATGGTTCAGTAAAGTGACACTTGTTTATAGTAATAAAGTCTAAACTATAGGTTCGAGAGACAAAGAAACAGGAAGTTGACTGGATGTCTGACAATATTATTATAGACTAGCTGCTTGAAAACAATGTTCAATGAATAGAATAGACATGCGGAAAAATTGGACTTGTCTGGCACTTTCCTGCATGTCATCTTGTTTGAGAAAGCTAAAACTAAAACTGAACTGAGGTCTACTGGCCAAAGTTTAAGGGCAGGGAGAAGAGTCTGACTGACTATATTTTAACAAGCCTTTTTATATAAGCCAGTGATAATGAACCTGGTTGTACGCCCAGTGGTTCAAATTATCCTAGTTTTAATATATCTGCCAGTAAGCTTTATTGACTTAAACTGAAAGGGAATGGTCAATGGTTTAATGATGACAAACCAATCTGTTCTCCCCACAGACAAGGTATTCTAGTAAAGGTGACATGGTTGACTAGGTTTTGGTTGAAACCACAGGGGTTGAAAGGGACTGGTTGCTATGACAGCAACCATACATAAAAAGCAGTACAAAATTTTATTGAGAGCTCTGTTGGCCATGCTGTGTTTCTTCACTGTGTGAGCTTGGCTACGCTGATTTTCCCCTGGAAAAATAAATAGAGGGATTTACGAATCAATTTTCTAAAGGTGTAAATTGGTTTAGAAAGGTCTGAAAAGGCGGGCTTTGTGTTGTGAGCAGAGCTGGAAGAAAACTTAAAAAAAGCTACACACATTTTGATCAGCTTTGGGGATTTGAGGATTCTAATCTGCTGACTGCAGGGATTTGCTCATCCTTTCACTAATACAGTCGGGAAGACCGCATACTGACACCCAACTTTCTGTACCTGCTTCTGTTGGTCGATGCTGATCACTGGAGAATGAGAATCATTACACCCACCTTATATCATCTGTGATGAATATTTGTGCTGACAATTTAATCAAATAACTAAAGTCACACTTGTAAATTGGATTAGTGTTACTGCATCCATAATTGAGAAAAACAAAAGCATTTATTAAAGTGTATGTAAGTGATGTTTTATTTTTGTGAATGATATCTGATTTTTTGAGCAGGTATATAAGTATCCATGTGTGCATTTGCAGTATGCAGTAATAAAGAGTGGAGGTTTACGCCACTGTTTATTCATCATGAACATTAAAATTAAATTCAACTTTCTTTTCACATAATATCCCACAACACTATGGCATTATAGATTTAACATTTCAGGTTGATGGAAGAAGATTCTTCAATAAGGAACATATAATTTTAACTGAGTTATATTTTGATTTTTAAATATATTCATATATATCTTGTACCGTCAGGGTTAACAAATACAGTATTCAAAGAGATTATTTCAATTAGGTAGTGGGTTGCCTAAAAGCGTACAATACCCTTGTTTAATTAAACCAATATATCTTTAAATAAAAGAATGAATACTGTCAAGATTGATTTATTTTTTGGTAGAAGTGATAGCATACAGTCAAAATGAAAATTTGCTCACTGTTTTTATCATATGTTATATACACATTACATTTTGTATCTGGTATAAAAAATTCAAGCTTTAAATAAACCTCAGAAACTTCTGCTAATCTGCAGTCAACCCTACAGGCACCATGCCAAGATCACACAGAGCCTTTTGTTACCCTCTGAAGAACATTTTTGATGTCTTTGTGTCTGGGTGGATATACTAAACAATTTCTAAAGAGTTCAACATAATCATTACACAATTCAACAGATTGTATTCCAGTGTACATATTTCAAAACCACCAACACACCCTAATTCATCCTACATGCAAAGACTTTTAAAGAAGTCTTGAAAAACTCCATCTTTACAACAGTGGAATGAAATGCATACTGTATCTTTCTAGAGTCAATGATAAACTGCTTGGATCAATAGTCAAGAACAGACCTCAATCTGTGCCTTATTATGTAGTTTTTGATTACGACAGCTATGCACAATTCAGACACTTATTTCATTACTAGGAAATGACACAGTACTCTATTTGAAAAGAGATGTTATTTTAGAAATGTATTTGCAGCCATATGTGTGAAATGACCAGAGAGGATTCAATGAACTTTAACAGCATTTAATAATCGCTAGCAACTGGCACATGATTGTAGCTTAACTCAACAATGGTTGTCACAGGCCACCTACAGGAGTAGGTAACCTGCTAGTAGTTTATGACCAACCAGGACCAGGAGTTGATACCATCAGAGTCAAAACCAAACAATGACGGCATGAAGAAAAAAGTAAAACAGTAGTTTATTGTTTCAATTCTTGGCAAGTAATGTTCTGTGGCAGTAATATGTAAAGTGTCCATACTCACACACAAAAAAAAAAAAAATAGAATAACCCATAAACCTGTGCACCACAAACACTGTCAAAAACAAACAAAAAAATAAAAATAAAACAACAAAAAAAAAATCTAAATATGGCCTTATCTTCGAGGCAACTTTCACTTTCTATGGAACAAACCTGCCTGACCATTAACTACAAAAATAAGGCTCTGAAGCAGTCTTAAATATTTAAGCTCCTCCAACTTCCAAAAATCAGGAGCCTGAACTGACTAATAGGAGACTGTCATTCTCCCCTCAAGCAGCCCATGCACAACTCTGCAATCCTCAATCTGGTAAACATTTCTCCCCCTAGCGGCTTATGTCAAACCCCTTATAAAGCCGCTCTCATTTCTTTCCCAGAGCCCGGTGTTATAGGATGACACTAACCATATTCTGTTTTGGGGGGAACCCAAAGACTTCACAACATCACTAACCTAACCCGGCACACAAGAAACAATAACAACAAACCAATAGCACTTTCCTATATCTGTGATCTCCGATATAATAAACAAAAAAAAAAAAAGTTAAACCAACAAAACTCAATGACTTTTTAAAAAAAAAACAAAAAAAAACCCTTTTATCCCTACGGCCATCACTTCCTAGATTCTTAAGCACGGCGCAAGCGCCTGATCAAAGCACCGCGTTTAAAATGACAACTGGACTGACGCTCGTGTCCTTAGTTGTAAGGAGATAGACGGTGAATAAGGAACCACAATAACCCCCTCCCTTCACCCACTACTGAATGACGGCAAGTCCTCTTATTTAAAACCCTTTTTTCTCAGTATATATACTGTATATATACTGTATATATATATAGCCTATATTTTTTTTTATTATTTATTTTTGTTTCTCCATGTCCTGTGCTGCTAGACACTCAAGGTAAAGTTATACAGAGTTCGGCAGCAACTTACTATGGGGACGAGTTCCTGCGTCACACTGGTCACTTATTCATTCAGTTAAGGTAGTGTAATAGCATTATAGTTCTACATTCAAAATCAATATTTGCATCAGAGTCAACACAGGTTTTCTCTTTTTTTTCAGACCGCTTTCAAATTTTCAAAGTTCTCCTACTTCCAAAAAAACGCCATAAGTTCAGCACTAGTCTACAGGTCAAGTCTCTTAACCTGTTTGTACACCCATCCTGATCTTGACATAGATTGTCCAGAAAAAGGGGTTATGGGCAAAGCCTCACTCTGACTGACAGGAACAGTCTAATATTGTCATTTCGTCAGAGTAAGAGTCAGTTTCTGTACTCTCATCAGGTGTTTCTGGCATGGGCTAGAGTACCATCCCAGGTTGGAGGTGACAATGGTTCCTTCATAGCTGTGCTCTTTGCTGTGTCCTGATAACGAAGGATCTTGGAGTGATGCTCTCTCCTGAGATGACTGTTGGCATAGACTGCAACTTTTCATGGTCCAACTAAGAGAGTACCACATCTCCAGATCGCAGGGCAGGTAAAAGCCTTGCTGCATGGCAATGGCTGTAGTAGTGAGCCTGTTTTGTGTTTTCCTTCCTGTCCTTGTCTCTCACAGCTGTCATATCAGGCCATTTTGGGGTGAGGTTTTTCTCTAGGCTGGGCAGAGTGGTCACGATTTTTCTTCCCATTAACAGTTTGGCTGGGCTAAAGCCCGTATTGGAGCATGGAGTGCACCTATAGTTCATCAAAGCCATTACAGGATACAGTATTTCTGTTTGAGAATTTTCTTTGCTGTTTGCATGCCTGGTGTCCTGAGGATGATAAGGACTGGACATATAGCGTCTGAAATCAAGCAGTCTGGTAAATTCCTTAAATTCCACACCAGAAAACAATGGCCCCTCACCACCTCATCTGGGATACAGAAACTGGAGAAAACTGTTTTTAGTTTTTGGAGATAACTTGTGTGCTTGTCATTGAGGGCAGGTACAGTATTTCCAAAAATCTGGAGTAGCAATCTGAGATTATCAGGTAGTTTTGGTGCTCGAGCTCATATAAATCCATAGCAACTATTTACCAGGGTTGGTCTGGAAGTGATGTGGAAATGAGAGGTTCTCTTTGTTGAGTTCTTTTCAGTTCCTGGCACACCTGGCAGGTGTCATGAGTTTGTTTACCTTTGCAGAAACTCCCGGCCACCACACAGATGATTGTGCTCTATCTCTGCATTTAGTCAGGTCTTGATGTCCTTTGTGAAATTTCTGAAGGTTTTCACCTCTCATTGACCTTGGTACCACGATTCTGCTGCCTCTTAGGACAAGCCCATCACATTCAGACAGCTCTGATTTCACTGGACCATAAGCTCTCACTTCCATCGTCACTTTGCTCATGTGTTCAGGCCATCCTCTACTGATTAGCTTTGTGACAGACTGCATTTCAGTATTGGCTGCTTTTGCCACTCTGATTTTGTACAATTTACTTGCAGCATACACACATACCCCACCTAGACCCTGTCTTTGGTTACTCCACCCTGTCTACCGTAAAGCAGATAGTAAATGCACAATGTCATTTAGCTACCATATAACAATAAGTGACTGCTAAAATTAACATCAACCTTATTAAATGGATCACTGGGCTAAACAGATCACTAAAACCAACAATAACAATCATAACAAATGTCAAAACTCACTCACAGAAGAAATATACAGCACAAATATAAAGCACATGTCAAAGGCTTAGTGGCAGTAGAAAATCATGAATCATTTGTGAACTAGGGGTCCCAAGTGCTAAAAGGTTTCAAAGCACTTCCGGTAATGTCCACTAGAAGGGGATATGACCATCAAACCCCAGCTAGAAATAAAGACAAGCACTGAATCTCACATAAAGTATTCCAATCACAAGGAAGCAGGGAGAGATCAAAGAGAGGGTGCACAGCATTGTTCATAATGGCACTCAGTTTTGTTTTAAATCTGTCCTTTGCTATGACCTCTAGGGGGTCAAGAGTGCGTCTTATAACTGAACTTACACTTTTAACTCGCTTGTTGATTCGGTGGGCCTCTCTTGATGTTACCAGCCCAGTACAGCACAGTACAGTGCAGAAAATTGCACTGGCCATCACAGAGTTATAGAAGATGTGAAGGATGTCATTTTGTAAAGATAAAGTGCCTGCTCTGCCCTTTCTTATGTATTTCCTCTGTGTTCTGAGACCAGTCCAACCTGTCAATAATGTGGACCTCCAAGCAATTGTACTGCCTTTCCCAAGGTTTCTTCCATTTATTTCCCTACTGGCGTTTTTTTGGGAGTATTTCCTTGTCTTCTTAGAAAGTCAAGGCTGGGGGGCTGTCAAGAGACAGGGCCTGTTAAAGCCCATTGCGGCAACCCTTGTGTGATTTTGGGCTATACAAAAATAAATTGTACTGTATTGTATTGTATTGTACTTGTAGGAGTGGACCATACTTACATCCACTCCTTGAACAGTGTGACAAGACATAGAGGCTCTTTGGTGTGGCACAAGTTAATAGCCAGTTCCCTAGTTTTGCTGATTGTAAGATGCAGACAATTCTTTTTGCACCAAGAAGCAAACTTTTCCAATTGACTCTTATTCTTTGTCTCATCCCCAGAATCATTTGACAATTTCTGCAAGTGGAATGACCTGTTGTTATATTTGTAGTCAGAGTTGTAAAGAGTGAAGAGTAAAGGAGACAGGACTGTTCCTTGTGGAGCTCTATTGTTGTGAGTCTCACAAACTGCTGTCTGCCCAACAGTCCATTATCCAGGATACGATAGGCTTATTCACCTGCATATCTCTGAGTTTACCTCTTAACAGGGATACCTGGATGGTATTGAAGGTGCTGGAGGAATAAAAAACATAATCATCACAGTGCTGACAGCTTTTCCCTGGTGAGAATAAGCCTTGTAGATCCTATAGGTAATTGCATACTCCACTCCAATCTTTGCCTGATAGACAAACTGCAGTGGGTCCAGGTGGTCTGCCACAACAGGACTCGTATAGTCTAGGACCATTCTTTCAAAGGTCTTCATGATGTAAAACATAAGTGCTTGAGTCGAGTAATTATGCCCAGTTCATTCCAGACATTCTTCATGTTATTCAGAGTGAGTTTGATTTTTATTTTAGCTTTGTAAGCTTCCTTTACTTCACTCAGCCATTTCTTTAGCACACACGTTACATCCTAAAGAGCCTCTTTAACAACGGATTTGAATGGTCTCTTTTTCTCATTTACAAGGCCTTTTAGCTCCTTAGTAATCCAGGGCTCCTTGTTTGGAAAACAACACACTGTCCTTGTGGGTACCACAGAAGTTAATGTAGTCTGTGATGCAGTGACAGAGTCTCTCAATATTGCCCTCATCTGACTTGCACATCATTTTCCAGTCTGTCATTTGGAAGCAGTCATTCAGCCTCCAAGCTACACTTCCTCACTGTTCTGGTGGTAACAGGTTGCCATCTAATAACAGGCTTGAAGTGGGGAATAAGATGAATCAGTTTGTGGTCAGATTTGCCTAATGCAGCCAGTAAATTGCACTTAAACCCTTAACATTTGAATAAAGTAGTTCCAACTTTTTATTTCCTTGAGTGGAACCCTGGTAGAAATTTGTCATCATTTGTTCCAAAATCACATGGTTGATGTCACTACATATTATAATTGTGGGATCGGAGTGAGAGATCATTAAAGTATTGGAGACAGAATGAATTGTTTCCATTTCTAGTCCCCCATCTTGCAGAGAGTAGAATATAAACATTACTAAGTACAGTAATCCCTCGCTATATCGCGCTTCGACTTTCGCGGCTTCACTCTATCGCGGATTTTAAATGTAAGCACATCTAAATATATATCACGGATTTTTCGCTGGTTCGCGAATTTATGTTACATGCTTCCTCAGTTTGATTGCCCAGTTGATTTCATACAAGGGACGCTATTGGCGGATGGCTTAGAAGCTACCCAATCAGAGCATGTATTACATATTAACTAAAACTCCTCAATGCTATAAGATATGCTTCCCGCGTGGCGCTTGTTTTGTTTGCTTCTCTCTGTCTCTCTCACTCTCTGCCTGACGGAGGGGGTGTGAGCAGAGGGGGCTGTTTACACAGTGGCTGTTTGCCTAGAAGATATGGACGCTCCTCTACAAAATGCCGCTTTATCGGCGGTGCTTCTGTATACTTAAAAGCACGTATTGATTTTTTGATTGTTTGCTTTTCTTAGCGAGCGCTTTCTCTGACATTATCTGCTCTTCACGGTGCTCCTTTGAAGATAAGATATGTTTGCATTCTTTTAATTGTAAGAAAGAACTGCCATCTCTGTCTTGTAATGAAGCACAGTTTAAACGTTTGACTAAAGGGTGTTATTTCATGTCTAGAGGGCTCTAATAATGTTAACAGTGTGGGAGAGTTTATAAGGGCTTAAAATATATAAAAATAACCATACAAACATATGGTTTCTACTTCGCGGATTTTCACCTATCGCGGGGGGGTCTGGAACGCAACCCCCGCGATCGAGGAGGGATTACTGTATTATGTAATTTACCTCCCTGTGCAAATAACGTGGACAAATTCCGACAGCCAGAATTTCAATGTCTGAATTACAACTGTAGTTTTAACTGTATTATGCTCCCTTTTACACCATTCCTCATTCACATAGATGGCCAGTCCCCCTCCTGTCTTTTTTTTCAAACTGCACTGGGTCTCTGTCTCTTTGAATAAGATTAAATCTTTCCAGCATTAAAACAGTGTCAGGTGTATCAGGTTAAACCCAGCTATCTGTAAAGTACAAAATACAGCTGTACTTGTATGCTCCATAGCCCACTGTAAGCAAAGACAGTTCATCCACCTTATTTGACAGTGATTGAATACTTGCCATTACAATAAGTGGTAAGCTTATTCTAAGTGCTAAAAACGTTTCGCTTTGCTTTTACTCTCACTTCAACACATTACCTTCTCTGTCTGTAGACTAATAGCTCCTGCTGTAAAGTGAAACTAAGCTGCTTAGGCCCTTGCAGTTGCAGTGCAAGAAGCTGGTTACGAGAGTATTTAATATACCCTGTTTTCATTTTTCTCAGTGTCTCCTGCTGTTTCAGGTGTTGTAGACATAAGGCAGCATTCGGTCCTCTTTGCAACTCCATCCAAGTTCTCAGTCCGTTCAAAGTGCAGTCATGACAAGCTGGCGCCAGAGTTTACATGCATTACAGTCGATCGTTAAATTTAAAATCCATTTGAAATCCATTTATGTGATTTCTAGTCACTACTATTGGTAACAAGCCAGATCAATTTTAATTTTTAATTAGGGTAGTGTAATAAATGAGTTCAGAAAAAAATGAAAAACAGTGAGAAATAAGGAACTTCTGTAAAAAGGCTACTGCTTGCACAACACCTGGAAGTAAGGAACCCAGGTTTGTTTTTTCATAAAAGTAATATTCAGCATACTGTATATAAACCAGCTAGATATGCAACTCCTTTAAGGGATTTCTAACAGTGCAGTAACAAGACATTTTTTTAGCTGAGGTGCATCTCGACGTTTGGAAAAGGAATGTCAACAGATCAGCTGACCAAATTTACCCCTGATGTAGATAATGATTTCATCATCAATAATCTATCACCTTGAAGATTTTAGTGTGAATATCGGGAAGGAATATTTTTTTAATGCTGTGCTATTATTTGATGCACAAAACCTGGTGGATGGAGTGCAATTTTACCTCCTTCATTTTGGTGGGAAAAATAGGTGTAATTTGTAAACTGTTGCTAGTGCTTATCCAATCCAGTTAGCTCTAGAATTGTTCACAATGCAAGTGTCCATCACTTTGATTATACAATCACTTTCGGCTAGCATTATTATTTCATAGCTCAACAGACAAGAGTTGAGCCTTGTTACTGGCATTGGAAATTACATGGTCTTCCCACATCTTCTTGAGTTTTTTCAGTGTATTCTTTTTTTCTGCCACATCTTCAAAACATTAATTTGTTAAGGTTAATTAACAATTCAGAATTAGCATGGAATGAGTAAATATGTAAATATGTCTGTGCATGCATTTAAAAGTACAACAACAACAACATTTATTTATATAGCACGCTTTCATACAAATGGTGTAGCTCAAAGTGCTTTACAAGATGAAGAAAGAAAAGTTTATAAAAAATAAAAATAACATTAGGCAATACTAAATAACAAAGAATAAAGTAAAGCCCGATGGACAGGAGGACAGAAAAAAACAAAAAAAAAAAACTCCAAAGGCCTGGAGAAAAAAATAAAATCTGCAAGGTTTCCAAGGCCACGAGACTGCCCAGCCCCCACTGGTGTTTCTACCTTGCATTAATGATCTAAATTAGTTCTCATGGTTTTCAGGCTTTACGTGAAAGAATTAGATGATGATGATCACGTGGACATCTGTGGTACTGCTTTCAGTCTATCAATGTAAGGACTACATGGTGCCTTGATCAGGTGGTGGTGACGCAGGTCGCCATCACAGAAAAAATGGAAAAAGAACAGCAGAGAAAACTAGGGATTAGTACGGATTGTATGATAAAAATGATAATTAATAATAATAATAATTCTTTGCATTTAATTCAATGCATATAGAGTTTATTAGTGTTACACTATTTTTTAAAGTGCCCCACCGTATTAGCCTGGCAAATTTCTCTCAGTAAACTATTCCCTATTTTAGGTGCATAACAGCGAAAAGCTGCCTCACCACTTCTTTTAAGTTTAGCTCTTGGAACTATAAGCAGACACTCATTTGAAGATCTAAGGTTACTATTTGGAGTATAAGGTGACAGGTATTCCAAAATATTGGACAGAGCAATATTATTTAAGGCTTTGTAAACCATATGCAGTATTTTAAAGTAAATTTTAAATGGCACGGGTAACCAAAGTAATGACATCAAAACTGGAGAGATCTGCTTGGATTTTCTTTTCCTAGTTAAAATTCTGGCAGCTGCGTTCTGCTTTAGATGCAACCAATTTATGTCTGTTTTGGGTAGTTCTGAAAGGATTATGTTACAGTTATCTAGTCGACTAAAAACAAAAGTGTAAATACAAAGTATCTAAGATTTCTGTTTTCTCTTTATTTAGTTTAAAAAAATTACTTCTCATCTATTTAGAAACACAAGAAAGACATTGGGTCAGTAAACCAAGAGAGTCGGGGTCATCAGGCACTCTTGATAAATAAAGTTGTGTGTCATCAGCATAGCTGTGGTAGCTCACCTTATGCTTTGAGATTATCTGACCAAATGGAGGCATGTAGATCAAAAAGATCAGTGGACCAGGATAGATCCTTGTGAACACCATATAGAATATCATGTGTGTTCAAAGTGTAATTACCATAACTAAAAAAGAAATTTCTACATGTTAAGCAAGACTCAAACCAATTTAAGACACTACCGGAGAGGCCCACCAACCGACTAAGATGATTTATAAAAATATTGTGACCAGTGGTGTCAAATGCTGCCTTCAGATCTAGGAGGATGAGAGCAGATAAACGGCCTCTGTCTACATTAACCCACAAGTCATTTGCTACTTTAATGAGTGCAGTTTCTGTACTGTGGTTTGTTCTAAAACCTGACTGAAACATGTCAAGAATGGCATGTTTATTCAAGTGATCATTTAGCTGCTTAATGACTGCCTTTTCTAGAAATTTATTAAGAAAGGCAGGTTAGAAATAGATCTAAAATTGTCAAAAACAGGGGAGTCAAGATTAGTTTTCTTGAGCAGGAGTTTAACAACAGCACTGTTAAGACAATCTGGGAAGACCCCTGTATCTAATGATGAATTTACTATGTCAAGCACACAATCAGTCAGCACATTGGATACTTTGAAAAAGTTTGTTGGTATTTGGTCAAGGGCACAGGTGGAGGGTTTCAGTTGAGAAATCATTGTACATAGATCCGGTATATCTATCTTGGTGAATTAATTTAATTTGCTTACAATGGAATAGAAGGATTTAATAGGATCAGTCTTTGGGTGGATGTAGTATATTATTTCTAATATCATTAATTTTGTAATTAAAAATATTGCAAAATCCTCATGTTTCACTGGAAGTTTTTTGGAGGTATTCCCATGAGTGACCTGGGTTTAGCAAACAATCAATAGTAGAGAATAAGACTCTTGGATTACCAGCATTATTATTTATAATTTTTGAGAAGTAGCACCACCTCTCAAGATGGACTATGTTGTTGTATTCTGTTATTTTAGTCTTCAATATTTTATGGTTATCTATCAAATAAGTTTTTGTCCATTTACTCTCATCTCTCCAGCATGTTTTCTTTAAATAAGACACTCATTAGGTCTTCCACTGTATAACAGTGCTGGAGGATTTTTTAACTGTCTTTTCAGGAGTGACTATGTCAGCGGCAGCTCATACTTTCCACCTTACTATTTTACATTATTATTACTATTGTAGTAAACACTACAAATGGACTGGTTGTTTAAAATGTTAGCAAACTTTGATGCTGCAGATGTATCAAGAAAGCATTTTTAACAATATGCTTTTCATTATAGCTATCAGTATTTCTATATTAAATAATAAGAGAAAATGGTCTGATAAACGATTATCAATGATCTGCCTCACATTAACTTTTAAACCTTTAGAAATCCAATGTGTAACCCCCCCAATAACCCCAGTGTGTTGGCTGGCTAACGTGCTGGCTCAGATCAAGTGGGTGCAGGATGTTCATGAATTGTTTTCATGTCACACTGATTATTGATATGAAAAATAAAGTCGCCAACAATTAGGAACCTGTCATAGTTAATTGTTATAATTGACACTAAGTCTGAGAATTCTTCAAAGTACACTGATATGGACTGCCACCAGATTCAGGGTTGGTTTCTGCCAGTGCTGAATACTACTAGGATAGGCTTTGGCAACTTCTGACTATGTAATTATGTATACAGATTCAGAAAAGTATTTTATGATCTGTAATTACAGTGGTACATATTGAATAGTAAGCATATCTATGCTTTGAATATTGTAATTTACCTCATCTGTAAAAGGAACATCCTAATTTAGGAATATAGTCCTGTTTATATATGCTTATATTTCATGTTTCTTTTGTTTCCTTTTTGGCATTAAATACTGACACCAATACTGGGAACTATCACGTAATAGAAATTGTTAATATTTTGAAGAAAATAATTTGATTAGGAAACCTTTTACATTGTTTGAATTGAATCTTCAGTTGATTATTTGAATATATATATTGTCACGCATGAGTCACAGATTTGCACAGAAAACAGAGGAGGTTGTAGAGACATGAACTTTATTCAAACACTGCAAACAAACATATGTCTCTTTCAAAAGTTTAAACGTGCTCCTTGACAGGTGAGACAGTTCCGTCTCACAATTAAAAGTATGCAAACATATCTTCCTCTTCCAAGGAGTGAGCGTCAGGAGCAGGGAATGTCAGAGAGAGAGAGAGAAGCAAAACAATTCAAAACTGACAGGTGCTGTTCAGGCTTTTAAGCATATGGAGTACTGCGCGGGAAGCATAGCGCGCAACAGGGCAGCTGCAAGTAAGCCCAGCAAGTAAGGGAGCAATATGAAGGTAGTCTGTCAGCGTTTTTAGGAGGGGTTTTCCCAACAGTGTCTATATCCACTAGGGGTGCGATCAGCCCCCCAGCTCACTATATATATATATATATATATATATATATATATATATATATATATATATATATATATATATATATATATATATATATATATATTCAAGGGAGATTGTAGATTGAATTATGTGCCTATATTTCATGGGAAGAATTTTAATTAGCTATATTAGCATATCTTTATTTTGGGAGATATTTAAACATTGCAAAAATAAATATTGGTTCCAGTCTCTAAGCTAGCTATTTTTGCATTAAAGTGAATTACTAAGTAACTTTGTTCTGTGTTACAAATACCCTAACTCCTTTAATATTCAGTTGTAGAGCTTTTCAGTTAGTAAATATCAGATATACTCATGTTATCAGTACATACACAATTATCAGTTTACAGTTCCTTAAACCATTATGAAGAGTAGATGCATCCATAGATGCTTTGTGTTGCTTATCTATTTACAGATTCATTAGAACATTACAACAATTATGACAACTGGCCATTAAGCCCAACAAGCTTGTTGTCTATCCTATTAACCTAGATTCTCTAAAGCAACATTAAGTTGAGATTTGAAGGTCCCTAAAGTCCTACTCTCTGCCACACTAATCTTTTCTATGTGCCAATAGTTCTTTGTATGAATATAAACTTTATAATATTTGTGTGAAATCTGCACTTAACAAGTTTCAAACTGTCTCCCCATGTTCTTGTTGAATATTCTGTTTTAATTTAACTGCTGGAATCCACTGCCCCTTCATAATTATAACCACTTCAGTCATGGTACCTCATAATTTTTATTTGCTTAAACTGAAAAGGTGCTGCTTCTTCATTCTCTCCTCATACCAGTCCTGGAATCAGCCTACTTGCTCTCCTCTGTACTTTTTCTAGCACTGCTATGTCTTTTTTGCAAAACAAAAGCTGTACAGCGTACTTCATGTAAAGCCTAACTAGTATTATAGTACTATTATATAACTTAAGCATAACCCCCCAACACCTGTACTCTACACATCATGCTCTATAACCTATCATTCAATTAGCCATCTTGATCACTTTTGTATACCATCTTGATGTAGATAATGATAATTCCACTATGACTTCTAGATCCTCCTCATAAGGTATATGTTCAAGTTTGAGACATCCCACTGTGTATTCAAATGTAACATTTATACTTACTCTATGTAATACCTTACATTTATTTACATTCAGTTTCATTTGCCTCACATTTGCTGAAGCAGTGTATGAAGTCCAAATTCTGCTGTATCAGTTTAGCTGATTCTAAATTACGTGACCTTCCACCCAGTTTGGTATCATCTGCACAGTTAACCAGCAGGTTGTTTTTCATTCATGTCCAGATTGTTTATATATTTTAAAAAGAGCAGCGGCCCCAGCACTGATCCCTGGGAGACACCACTTTTAACTTCACCCAATTCAGAAAATATTTCCCTCCCCCATAATCTTTCGCTTCTTGTGTTTGAACCAATTTTGTACCAACCTACACATAGTGCCTTGAATTCCCCATTGTTTTAGTTTGATTCTGACTAGTTTTAGTTCTGGCGCAGTTCAGTCTTTTAAAGTAGACTGCAAAAACTCACTTATGAACTGTAGATTTCAGTTTTGAGGATGCCAGCTCTTTAGGTTCTGTCCATATTCATGTGGGCTCCTTAGAAGAGCTTAATTTTTCTTCTTCTTTCTGAAGACCTGTTTCAAGTAGATTTGAGTTTTTAAGTTAAGAATCCTGTAGGTATGTGAGTGGTTTTAAGGGCCATGTGATTATCTGCTGTCCCAAATGTGCCATTTCCTTTGTTAGACATGCTAGTGAAAAGTATCAAAAGGAGCTCTTCAAATCCAGACACAGCTACAATATAAAATGACAAAACAAAAAGCACAGCAATCATTACAGTATATTATATCTGTATGCATGTTATTCAGCAGGGGAAAATAAATGTAAACATTTTAATTAGGCATCAGGACATTTAAAAGTATTTTAACTATGAGAGATTGGTTGATATTCTGTTAATAATTAGTGTTTACATGTGTATTAAGGGAGAAAATGCTTTAAAAAAAGGAATGTGCTCCAGTAACAAAACTTGGAGGTGAATTTGAACTTGAATTTTGATTTTGACTTGTCAGTGTTCACAGATTTTTTTTCTGAGAACTTATGAATATGCACAGTTTGAAAGCTGTTGTATCAGTATAGTAGTTTTAAATTACTTCCTTCACATGCATTGCAGAAAAGCTTCTGTCAGGTTTTGTTCTGGTTTTAATACTTTTAAGAATATTATTAAAAGCCTAATACATTATAGCAACTAAGAAAAATAAGGAAGGAGGAGTTCATTCATCAGTTTAGCAGATGTAACATAGAAAAACAATGGCATGGTAGGTAACATTGTTATGTCACAGCATATGGGCCTTGGCCTGATTCTTGGGCATAATGCCATTTATGTGCAGTTTGAATAGTTGTCCTGCGGGGCAGAGAACAAAGAATGTAGGCGGGTTGATTAAGAACTCTCTGATACAAGAATGAGTCACAATTTGATCTGTCTCTTGCACATATTCTTAAAAGTATAAAGTGCAGCTTCAAATGATTCCACACTAGGAGAAAAAGATTACATGGCCATTTAATTACATTACCAAAAGCGTAACAAACCTTAAAGACTACAGAAATTCAAATTATGGTGGTCTGCATTAAATGCATAAAATCTGTTTTTGCCATCCTACTCAGAAAACAGCAATATAAATTTCGGTCACATACAGTATGGTGGACATTTGTAGAATAGTCCAACATACAACATACATTAGGTTACTAAAACTGTTTTTTCTATCAACTGCAAAGAGGACTGTGGGCCTGAATTCACAGTCATACACAATTCTGAATGCAAACTGAGCATTTGATTAATAGACTAGAATTTTTAGCAGTGAAAAAAATATACACCTCACAAGCAATTGCCCTTTTCTAAATTTCAATTGAAATTGTTTACCATAAGTTGGAAATAAATAAAAGCTATTGGCTTTATGATCTATGCCCTGGCCTATCACAGACAACCAATAGTTCTCATAAGTAATTAAAGTCATTCAAAATTGTGTAATGAGATGTCACATGTTAAAATGCTTAACCAAATATATGACAGAGAATATAATTTCAATGGGATAAGGTAAAATGGAACTGGTATTCATCCACAAAATTCCTTTAATGCCATCTAATTACCATTTCCACTTCAAATACTACCAGCTCTATGTCAGTGCCTGTGTCACCTTGACTATTAATAAGGCAAAGCTTTTATACATTGAGAACAGCAGGTGTTCACTTACCTTGAATGTGTTTCTCCCACAGCCAGCTTTACATGACATGCTTGAGCAGAAGTTAGGAATTGTTTATTAACATAACTAAAAATAAAGTGTACTTGATGAAGTACAGTACACATACTTCACAATTTAACTCTGTTTCAATTTAGCTGTGTACATTGCAGTAATTTACTGGCACTCAAAAGCAAACATAACCATTGTAAACATTAGACATTCATGGACTAGGATTAAATACAGTACATCAAAAGGTATGGAGACCTTTCTAAACAAACTAATCTCTGTTTTCAAAGCAAAGGGTGATCCCGAAAACTTTTAAAGAAAGGGTAGCATACTTATGCAGCCAATGCATTGAAAGGTTTTTCTTGAAAATTATCTGTTTTTCACTTAAATATTGTTGATCACAATATGTTATTAAGTTTGAAATATCTGTAAAAGTTTGTATGCTTGTCATTACATAATGTAATGCATTATACATTGGTTTTTAATTTAATTATATTGAATTTGAAAAAGGTTAGAGTTGTTTATAAAAATAAAATAAATTTATTTTAATTTGTGAATAGACAATAGTTACCATTTATTGTTGTGGTTATGTTTAATTACTTTTGTTTTCTTGATCTCTTTCAAAAAGAGTAAAATTGCCACCTTTTAATATGCTGATAATCTCTTTTTATCATCAGCATATGCTGCCTTCTCTGCCTCAACTGTAAAAACATGAATCATGCTACTGATGATATCAGAGATGAGTAGGGTGTAACTGTTACTGTACATCTTTGGTTTGTGTCTCCTAACCTTTCTAGTGTATAGTGAATAGTTCTAATGAGCCTTCTGAATCCTGGTACAAAGTGTGGGCAGCTCACGTTCATTGTATCTTATGAAAATGACTAAGATTGCTCTAGATCGGTGTCAGTAGTAACTGGGGGTCTTAGTTAAGATTAGCAAGTGTTTGCTGAGTCATATTAATGTTGATTTACAGGCTGGTGCTTTTGCTGTTTGGTTTATGTTTCTAACTGTGATTGGGCCTACTGCAGTTTTCTTTGGAGCAAATATTATCAAAAAAAATCCTCACCATTAAGCTGTGGTTTAGCCATTCTTGAACTCTTTTTTAGATAAATGATGAAACAGAATACCTTGTTAAATGATAGTTAACTGAGTTGATAACAGTGAAGAAAAGAAAAGAATAAATACCTCACCTTTTAGAACTCCTGTCTTCGGACATTAATTCATTTATAAGCTGTGGACTTAAGTGCACTTTGCTAATCGAGTGCTCAAAGTTCAGATGTCTTGTAGAAGCTTTGTCAACTGCAATAGTAGCAAAGAACAGTGACCAAAATGTCTAGGTGAATAAAGTCAAAGGCCTTTTTGAAATCAGTGAATTTTTCAACCTTTTCCAAACAACTTTGTCCTGCACATCCTCCCAGTCAAACCCTTTTCCTTCAGATCTTGTTTTACTTTATTCGTCCATCTCTGTTTTGGCCTCCCTCGCTTTCTTTTCCCCTGAAATTCCATCTTCATCAATCTTTTGCCCACATATTCATTGTCTCTCCTCATCACATATCCATACCACTTCCAACTACTTTCCTGTACTTTCTTAGATATCTCTCCTACTTTTGTTGCTCCTTTGATTGCCTCATTTCTTATTCTATTCATTTTTGTAACTTCACACATCCATCTCAACATTCTCATTTCTGCCACATCTAAAATCTTATCCTGTGGTCCCTGTACTGCACATGTCTTAGCTCCATTTATCATTGCCTGTCTTACCACTGTCTTAAAAACCTTACCTTTAACCTTAATTGTTCAATAACACGATACCTTCTTCCATTTATTCCATCCACACTGCACTTTATAATGCTATCTCTGCATGTAATTTTCCATCTTGGGCTACCACTGATCCTAGTTATTTAAAGGTATTCATTCTTTACAATACCTCTCCCTGCATCTTAACTTCTGAATCCTGATCATCGTTAAAACTCATCTGTTCTGTCATGTTCCTGTTTATCTTCAATCCTCTATCTTCAAAAGCATTTCTCCATTCTTCCAACTTCCTCTCCACTTCCTCTAGTGCTACACATTGCAATATCTTCAGCAAAAAGCATACACCAGGGGGATTGGTGTTTTATCCCATGACTCAACACATTTATAACCAGATCAAAAAGGTAAGGACATAAATAAGATCCCTGGTACAGACTGGGATCTTGTCTGTTACCCAAACATGCTCTTAACCTGAGACATCATTCCCTCAGGCATATCCTGGAGAATCCTCACAAGCACTTCCGGTACTTCTTTTTCTCTTGACGTGTCACTATATCATACACTTCTTCAAATCAATAAAAATCGTATGCAAACCTTTTAGTATTTCTCAGTACTGTCTCAATGAAAAGACTATATTAGTTGTTCCTCACCTTGGCATAAAACCAAACCATTTCTTCTTTGCCTCCTTCTTAGCCTTTATCATATCCAACTTTGTCCCCAGGTGAGCTCCTTCCTTTTATCCTACCCAACGTTTATAATCTTCTCCAACCATTCCTTCATACTCTCAAATTACTGCAATTCACTTAAATAATTCTCACTAAATCTGTTCTTAAACCCTTCCTGTTTTAGTCTTCTTACACTTTATCCTTGTTGCTGCTTGTTCTTCTTTTATTCTACTACTGATTCTGATGTCTCTGTTTATTACCTATACTTTATGCTGCATTGTCACACAATCTACATTTATGACCTTACAATTGTTTATCACTTTCAAATGAAATCTTCTACACATTGGAAAGTCTATTTGGCTTTCTCTTCCTCCATTGGTGTAAATCATAAGTTGACTTACTTTTTCTTAAAAAAATTAACTATTACCAAATCAGATGTCATTGCAAAATCTACTATCCTCTTCCCATCTCCGTTTCTCTCCACTATTCCCTACCCTCCATGTGCCATTTCTATCATCTCTCTGCTCTTTTCCACATGCATATTTTGATCACCACCAACAATCACCTTTTATTCCTATTGTACCTCCTGTACAGAATAGATCATTCAGACATGCTTAAAGCATAGAAACTAGAAGAACAGATTTTAATTGTACCTAGTTTTCCCTAGGGATGTAATGTCTCAGTAGGGACCACTCCCCCATACTACCTGGCAGCTGTCCCTGGGCTGTCTTACCTTTTTACTTCACCCTTTTTTCATTTGTACTACTGCACTTAATACTGAATCTCTTAAAAAGTCTCTGATACAAGCATGTCTTATGCCTGACTATGTATGCATGTTGGGTAATCACTGCATTGTGAGTAAAGCAGAATACTCATAAGGGAAAGATGCAAAGTCATTCTCTGCCATCCATATTTTGGACATATACTCCTGTTAATGTATACTAATGATACAGCTTAAGATGTGTTTAATAATACTGTATACCATAACATTCTCATATCTGCTTAAAGGATAACAGTATTTTTCAAGTCTTAAGTTATTTCTTCACTATCATGGTATATATAAAACACTGCATTCTAAAATGAAGTATCTTTTATAACTTTTAAAATTTAACTAGCCTGCTTTTGAATTTTATAATGGAGCCAATGGGTGTCCCACTAAAGAGAAAAGTCTTTAAACTTACCAAATACCTGCAATTTGAGGTAGCAAAGATTTGATTTTTAAATGTTCCCTAGGTGTTTCTAAGGCATACTTGTAACAATAAAAGTAAAAAAAGTAAATTGGCAATAATAAATTTCATCACAGATTCTTATTCCTATTTTCTCAAGTGGAGGATAGTGTTGGCTCTGAGGCTAGGGATCTCCACTGGCAATCAGAAGGTTGCTGGTTTGAATCCCGCAAATGCCAATAGGAACTCTGCTCTTTTGAGCAAGGCCCTTAACCTGCAATTGCTGAGCGTTTTGAGTACTGAGAAAAGCGCTATATAAATGCAAAGAATTATGTTTCTTGCTTGTTTGTCTGCTTTCAGTGGCTGTCGTGGGTGGATTTATGACAACCCAATGTCAAACCCAGCCTATTACATTCTGTGTCGTTCTATTGCATAGCCTATGGAGCAAGATGCATACTAAGTGGCAGCATGGTGAAGAGACCACCTATGAGTTTCATTGTACTTTGTACACATAACAGCAAATCTCAACTGAACTAATCATATTGTATTGTGCTTTTTTAATAAAGCATTGGGTTTTTGAAAGAGCCAAGCATCTTTTTCTATGGCATATCTTATACATACACAATGAAAAAAAAACAGAAAATGAAAAAGGCAGAGTGTGTGACAGAACAGATTGAAGAGCCATGAACTAATTATCAATTTTTTAAATGCACGATGAGCTGCTTTTGCTGAGGGTATGGTAAAAAGGAACTGAGCACAATGTTTTTAAATGAGTAAACTCTCTGACATAATAATACCAGTCAATCCATAAATATACTCCATGGAGAACCTAGTTGTGTGAGGCAGGAATGACAGCTCTGCACTACAACACTTCCTATGTTAAAACATCTGTACTAAATTTAAAACCTGATTAAACTTAGGAGTATTGGTGTTGCTAAAATGGCCCCTGTTTGTGTGTAGACGTGCACGCACACATGCGTATGCTTGCGTGTGTATGTGTGTTTGTGTTCATCCTGTGACCCTGCCCTGGATAACAAGGTTAGGAATATGAATGAATGTATTTATGTAAGACTGTAACATCTGTTTAGTTCTTAACACTTGTTAACATGCAATGCATCTACTCAATATTCTCTCTCACCATAGCACAACATCAAGCAGTATCTTTGCAAAATAAAGAAATAAGATTCTATATAGAGTGGAAGAATCTACGTGATCATAGATGTTTCTATTCACATCTAGACATCGACAGTTACTCCTATCAATAACAGTGCCTAGCAGTGATTTTCAGAGGTGAATCCATACCCTTGAAGATGAAAGGATGCTACAGAAAATAAAAAATAGGGTAGTTGACAGAATGAAGTACACAGCCAGTCTCCTTTTAAAAAGACTAAATTTCACAACAATGCTTTGCTTTTGATATTTTACCTTCTTAAAAGAACATGAATATACTGTTTTGCAATATGTATGTAATCTCAAAACAAAAATTAGTGCTCAGTAACATTTTTGATGTGAAAAAGTCCTAACCCTAACCCTAACCCTTTCACTTCCATTATAAACTGCAAGATAATTATTTTTTTAAATTTATAAAATATGCTTCACTTTAAAATGCAATTTCTCATGACAAAGTAATATACATCATGATTGTGAATAAGTAACTTTGATTTGGAAAATACTGAACATATCTTTTAGTTTATGTCTGAATAACGGTGACGTAAGGGCCACAGGAAGTAAGAGGAAAAACTGAGCTTAAGTAATGAAGCATTAGCAAAAATAGGAAATACATACTGATATAATAAATAAAGACAGAAAACAATTGCATATTTTTATAAAGTTTATTTTGTGGATTTGAAAAATTGTATAACTGCAGAGATTAATTGAAGATGAAATTTGACATCCCCAATTTATGCACCACATAAAGTGAGCAAAAATTAACACCAGTGTACTTCAGAGCTAAACATATTGTTTATATATACAGTATACTGTATCCATCCATCCATCCATTTTCCAACCCACTGAATCTGAACACAGGGTCACAGGGGTCTGTTAGATGTCAATCCCAGCCAACAAGGCAGGAACCTATCCTGGGCAGGGTGCCAACCCACCGCAAGACACACACAACTCACCAAGCACATACTAGGGCCAATTTAGAATCACCAATCCACCTAACCTGCATGTCTTTGGACTGTGTGAGGAAACTGGAGCGCCCAGAGGAAACCTACACAGACATGGGAAGAACATGCAAACTCCACTGTAGGGAGAACCCGGGAAGCGAAACCCAGGTGTCCTAACTGCGAACTCCAGCAGAACCCGGAAGCCACCCAGGTCTATAACTGTATATATATACTGTATAATATATATATATATTACATATATATATATATATATATATATATATATATATATATATATATATACACAGTATATATATTCTCAGGATACAGCCAGGAACTTTTGGGGCGCCAACTGATCCTCCCTTTTATTGTCCGGATAATAAACACACACGAACAAAAATAATGCCATAAGTATTTGTTCTTTCAGTGGGGATCTCAAAATAAACAAGGGTTGCAGTTGCTCTAGCAGAGCTCCACTTGGCGGGTTGCTGTGGCCAGTAATGATTTCTTGTTCCATGACTTCCAGGAATTAATGGCAGCTAGACTGGTAGGGACAGGTTTAAATGCCTTCACCAGATGGCTTCTCAGCCCTATGGGAAAAGAAGGAGATGACAGTGTTAGTCACAGAACCTCTGACAATGAAATACTTTGGATAAATATACGGAAAACCCATCACTTGTTAACAGACAAGTGGAATCAGTTTAAATTTGATTATTGAAGCAGCCATGACACTCAGTTTCAATGGCAATTCATACTGAGCCAGATCTGAAACAGTTGTGCCTAACATGCATGGCTTTGGGATTTGAGAAGAAACTAAAATGCTTAAAGAAGACCTGTTTGAACACAATAAGAACATGTACACAAATAATGACAGGGCTAGAACTTAAACCTAGGTTCTTGGAGCTTCGAAGCAGCATGACTAGCCACCGTACAATTATACTGTCTCAGGACTCCTGCATATTTGTATTGCTGTAGTTAAAAACAAATAATAATCTGACTGCATTTAATAGATTTAGAATCCTCATACTTATTATTCTCTTTGATATTTCTAGTGTAAATAATTACTGGCTTGCAAAAATAACTACAAAAAATACATTCAAGAGATTTTTTTCAGGCATGGTTATACTAAAGTGATTTATAAATCACAAGATCATATTTCTTACATACTGTACATACATATATGTTTGCAAATTTTTCTCACTGATCCCCGGCACTGTCACGCAGTTTTTCACAATAATTCATTAATGGATTAAGCCAGTAATCTTGTTTTACAATTCAGCACCAAGTTCACTATTACGATATTGCCTTTGCTTCTTTAGTCAATGATAATTAAGTGGTCTAGGTCAGCCATTGGCATGAACTTAGTTACCAGTCATACTTACACTCCATACATACTTGGTTACTAGTGAATAGCTAACCATCATGTGACTTCCGTATTTAGTGATTTCTATTCTGTCAATTCATAATTTGTACACCCTAAACATTTGGATATATCTTGAATAAAATAAGGTACTCAGTTGCTTTGACTTTATCTTACCTTATAATTGTCCAGAGCTTGCTGAACTGTATCCATTCATCCATTTACCAACCCGCTGAATCCGAACACAGGGGTCCGCTGGAGCCAGTCCCAGCCAACAAGGCAGGAACCAATCCCAGGCAGGGTGCCAACCCACCGCAGGGCACACACAAAGCACACACTAGGGCCAATTTAGAATCGCCAATCCACCTAACCTACATGTCTTTGGGAGGAAACCCACTCAGACACGGGGAGAACATGCAAACTCCAGGCAGGGAGGACCTAGGAAGCGAACCCGCGTCTCCTAACTGCGAGGCAGCAGCGCTACCACTGTGCCACCCTAAACTGTATTTAAACCCTAATTATTTAAACTCTAAATCTATTTTTAAATCAATTTCTCAACAGAATTGTCAAAATTAAAACACAGCATCTCAGTATAGCATGAAAAGATTGAGGGTGTGGAAAATTACAGTAAGATTTTAAATTAATGCAAATGTCATTCTAATGGCAAAAGAACATACACTAGTACTTCTCGATGAAAAGCTATCAAAAGCGTGTCACTAGTCACTGATTTATCTTTAATTTATTCACTCTGGAAAGGGATGTAAAATGCTTTAGTCAATTCTGCTTGCATTATTTACATTATTCCTTAGATTAGCATTAATAAATTGCTTAAACTAAAGTAGTCTTCCAAAACATTAGCCCACCCACACAACATACAGTACTAGATATTTAATTATACTTATTAGTAAGTGGAAAATATAAAATCTGAAAAAAGCATTATGGATCATTTCTATAAATCAATAAATACATATTTCAAAACAAAAGCAACTTTGATTCATTTTTTTAGCACAAGACTTACATTTTTTTGTGATTAATTTAATTATGAAAGACATTTTACAATCTAGAGTGCCAGATCTGCCATTTTTTATGGATCTGTATGAATCTACCATAGTGGATTTTCACACTTTGCCTAATTTGACCTAATAAGGCATTCAGAATAACTGTTAACAAGACACCAGCAGTACTTCTTCATTTTAGCATTAAGAAAACATTATGCTAGTATCATAATAAATACATTGTAGATACAATGAAACTTGTTACAGAGATTCGCTGAATAAATTGTATTGTTCTTTAATTCACTATTGGATCTACAGAAGATGTTTGCAGCCATTGAAGAATTGTGTACTGCTGTGATTTGGGAAGGAAATTCCTGCATTAGAGGACAGCAATCAGCTTGTGGCAAATTTTAAATAGTTATCATGGGAATAATTTAACGTTATGTTCAGTGGGTGTGACTGATTGATTTAATTGGATGACTGATTTATTATTGAATTATTGTTTTAATTAATTCATTGTTCAGTTTTATAAATTGCTTTTCTGCTCATTAAGGAGTCAGCAAAGGCTGTTGAAGGGCAATTAGGATTGACAGGGAGCGTCTGTGGCCTATTCCTTATGGTAGATAAAGGGTAACAGGGTCCGAATTATCATCTGCAAATCTCAGATTTGGACTGTTTTCAGCAGAAGATAATAACTACCATTTATCAATGGAACATTTAGCAACGATCATACAGCATTTTTTTCTGTAAGTCTGTTTTTTTCTATGCAAAAACTTATTTTTTTAATGAGTAATGCAACATTTTATTCTAAAATAAACCTGGCTTATTTTGTCAGTCATTTCTGAACCCGCTATATCCTAACACAGGGTCATGGGGGTCTGCTGGGTGCAGGGACAATTTCACCAGGCAGGGTGCCAACCCACTTCTGGGCACACACACACACCCATGCACCAAGCACACACTAGGGACAATTTAGGATCACCAATGCACCTAACCTGCATGTCTTTGGACTGTGGGAGGAAACCAGAACACGCAGAGGAAACACACAGACAACATGCAAACTCTACACAGGGAGGACCCGAACCCAGGTCTCCTTACTGCAAGGCAGCAGCGCTACCACTGCGCCACTCTGCTTATTCTGCATTGCACAAAATTAAATGAGTTTATGAAATATTACCATTAAGATTGTTAAATTAATTGCAAATATTATCTAAAAAAATAATACAACACACTAAACCAAAAACACTTTTTAGTTATATTATATTAGAGAAAAAAGGTCTGTTTTTTCACGTAGAAATCTTCTGTTAAGAGAAAGAATCAAAATTTACAGTGAAACACAACTCTTTTTAAAAATAAATAATCATAATATGCAGGGAGTTTTTAAAAATGAAAAAAATCAGTGGATCCTACAAGGAAATATAAATTCTGTTGTATGGCAGTGCATATTTCTGTCCAGCAATGCTTAATTCAGTTTTCAGGCCTGAGATAAGCAGATGTACCTGTTAGCCCTTAAGTGTGTTGGTTTAGTAGAAAATAGTAGGAGCATTTAAGAGATTGTGCCAACAAAGTCATTATCTACAACCAGTAAAACTTATTTTACAGTTAGCACAAAAACAAAACATAGCATGTCTCGTTATTCATATACTGTATTTGCGTGAGAAACCTAAATTAAAAATATGCTGTAAACTTGTATCTAATTCAAACTAATATTATGAGAATTAAGTGCAAGTTGTATTTATTACTAAAATGTGGAATTATTAACAAATAACTTCAAATTCAAATTGGAAATGTAAAATGGCTTTTTTGCATAATATAAACACAAATTCTTGAGCATAAACTTTATTTACAAAAGCACAGATTATTTTAATAGAAAAACTATCTATTCAAAATCATTTTATATGGCTGATGCCACAAAAATCCCAATTGCAGGCAAGTTCAAAAAGTTTTTTGTTCCACTTTGAACAAGAATTTAGGACTTGAGGAAATACTAGATTGACAGTAATCAGCTACTTATGCAGGATCAGACGTGATTCTCAAACGAGAGTACATGTCAGGGAACAGCCAGTTAAGACTTCTTTCTAAAACACCCATCCCAACTTTCTCCAGTTTATACTTTTTAAGTCACTATGTATTAAAATGATGTGGCTATCTTGTCATGGCATGTTTGCATTTCCATTTAGTTATTCATTTAGACATTTAGTGAGAAGATTGTTGTTGTGCAGCCTCATCTTGCTTTTACTGGTGTTGTTAGGCACATTTGTTTATTCGGGAGTGCTGAGTACTGAAATCTGCATCTCTTATGGCTCTTCATTATCAGCTCACCTAACAGCAGTCCTTTTCATGGAGTGTAACACACCATTTACTTCAAATGGATGTTTTGCAGTTCATATTTAATGAATATAGCTGCCAGTTCTTTCAAGCTTACATCAACTCCTACACTATCATCGTAATGCTGAACAACAGAGAACACCTGCAGTAACAAATCGTTCATGTTTACCATTTGTCCAATGGTGCCATTAAATGACAATGTATAATCTGATGTTACAGTAAGGTTTTTCCCTTTTAGCAGATTATGTTTATTTTTGAAACGTGCAATGTGCACCCTGCACATCTGACACACATTTATATGTCTAATACCTTTTTTAGGAGTCTTTTCTACTATAGGCAACTCATCGTAAGCAAAAGCTTGCTGTCTGCCAGACCAGGTTAACGAGAACACTCTTGTCTTTAAAGTGTGGAATCACAATTAGAACAATTAGAACAATCTAGACGAGAACAGGCCATTCAGCCCAACAAAGCTCGCCAGTCCTATCCACTTGCTTCCTCCAAGAAAACATCAAGTCGAGTTTTGAAAGTCCCTAACGTCTTACTGTCTACCACACTACTTGGTAACTTATTCCAAGTGTCTATCGTTCTTTGTGTAAAGGAAAACTTCCTAATGTTTGTGCGAAATTTACCCTTAACAAGTTTCCAACTGTGTCCCCGTGTTCTTGATGAGCTCATTTTAAAATACAAGTCTCGATCCACTGTACTAATTCCCTTCATAATTTTAAACACTTCAATCATGTCACCTCTTAATCTTCTTTTGCTTAAACTGTAAAGGCCCAGCTCTTTTAATCTTTCCTCATAATTCAACCCCTGTAGACCTGGAATCAGCCTAGTCGCTCTTCTCTGGACCTTTTCTAGTGCTGCTATGTCCTTTTTGTAGCCTGGAGACCAAAACTGCACACAGTACTCAAGATGAGGCCTCACCAGTGCATTATAAAGGTTGAGCATAACCTCCTTGGACTTGTACTCCACAGATCGTGCTATATAACCTAACATTCTGTTAGCCTTCTTAATGGCTTCTGAACACTGTTTGGAAGTTGATAGCTTGGAGTCCACTATGACTCCTAAATCCTTCTCATAAGGTGTACTCGATTTTTCGACCGCCCATTGTGTATTCAAACCTAATATTTTTACTTCCTATGTGTAATACTTTACATTTACTGACATTAAATTTCATCTGCCACAGATCTGCCCAAGCCTGTATGCTATCCAAGTCCTTCTGTAATGATATAACGGATTCCAAATTATCTGCTAATCCACCTATCTTGGTATCATCTGCAAACTTAACCAGCTTGTTACTTATATTCCTATCTAAATCATTTATATATATTAAAAATAGCAGCGGCCCTAGCACTGACCCCTGTGGAACACCACTCTTAACATCAGCCAGTTCTGATGAGGTTCCTCGCACCATCACCCTCTGCTTCCTGTGTCTGAGCCAATTCTGCACCCATCTAAAAACATCACCCTGAATTCCCACTTCTTTTAACTTGATGCCCAACCTCTCATGTGGCACCTTATCAAATGCTTTCTGAAAGTCCAGATAAATAATATCATAAGCTCCACTTTGATCGTATCCTTTTGTTGCCTCCTCATAGAATTCCAACATGTTAGTAAAACACGACCTCCCCCTTCTGAACCCATGCTGACTGTTCAGAATAACTCCTGTCCTTGTCATGTGTTGCTCAATCTTATCCTTAATAATTCCTTCCATTAAGGAACACAGTCCCTACTTTGAGAGCTACCTTCATGAGATATTTGGTTAGTTTGAGATGTGACACTCAGCAAGTTGTTTAATGGTTTACTTAAATATTCTTTATATCACTAATTATTTTGTTACTGTGACATCTGGATATTCTCTTGCATTTTTTCCAAACAATTTGTCAGTCTCTTACTAGAGGCTCTTACTTTCCCCACTTCTTTCATTCTTCTTGATGCCATTTAGATCTTTTATCTAATTTCTCTTTATGTAAGTGTTGAGTTCTTTACAAAATGTTATGTACAAACCCAAATTTATGCAAAAAGGATGTGGTGGATAGTGTCACATTTAAAAGAGGAGAAGGTGCACCTTACGGGGAAGGATTTCATATATTAGAGTGTGCTGGACACTCTAGCTGTAATTAGGTTTAATTAATACATGAAAGACTAAACTTAAGTCATTCTCCATTTTAAAAGCAAAGGCTTATATGATAGTCTATCAAAATAAGTTATTTTATCCCCAAAAGTGTCTGTTGTGTGAAAAAATATTCACTAAGTTACTAGCAAGTATCATCTGGTACCAACATTTAATGTCCTGCATGTTACCATTTGACTTTCAATAAGACAAGGTTATTTTTTGATAATGCAGAACTTGTTTCTGTTACAAAAATACAAGGAAAAGATAGAGACAGAGGCAGAGAGAGAGAGTTGGAGACCCCAGCTCCCAACACACACAATACAAGGTTATCATAAATCATATTTACCCATTAGAAAAACCTTAGACCTGCTTGGACCCCATTAGGTTTCCTAAAAACACATCTGTAGTATTTGAGTAACCCTCCAGACAATAATGTGGTGAGTTTTCAGTCCAAACATAGACTAGTTGAAATAAAACAGTCTTTCCTAAATACAGAGTGCCAAATATGATGGTTGATGTGTTCCTTTTGTGTAGTCCTTCTGAAAATGCTGTGCATCTTCCCAGGCATTCTAAAATGTTTAAAATTACCTTCACAGTTATACTGGCTTGGTCCTTATTGGTGCATTTTTCTTTCTGCCTTTTACAATGAACAGGAAGGTGTCCCTTGTGCTGGATGAAAACCATTGATTGGCAGGACTTTATATACTGCAAGCAGAAAAGGGCACCTGCTTCCAGTCAGGCCAAAGTGAATTACTGTAGGCACCCCATTCTGCACATCCATATGAGCTTCTGTGTATATAAGCATATAATCTATAAAGCATGATCAATATTTTAATTTCTGCTTTTATATTGCATTTTTTTTTTTTATAAATTTCATGGTTTTGGCATAACGAATAGGAACCTTGAAATCCCATTGGCTTTGGTTTGGAGCATGATAGAGATTCTGCTTTCTTAGGGCTCTGCCTATCATATACCACCATGTATACTACTTTGCCGTTTCTATGTATGGCATGTTTACTGTTGTTGAGATGCATCTGTACTTTACCAGTTCGCTTAAATTTGGAAAATGCCATGTCCTTGTGTTTGCATTCAATTTGGTTTCAATTGTGAATTATACAGTTAACACCAAAAAATCAATAAAAACAATGATATTCTCTTGTAATTTATTTAGAAATAGTTTTGTTGATATAGAAATAACACCTAGATATAACACTTTTGGTAAAATAATTGTTTTAAAAGTAAAATCTTTCTTTTCATGTTTTTTTTACCTTATTTTCCATAATCCCAGTAATATAAAAATAACTCTTTTTATTTGTTCCTAGTTCACCTTTACTTTCTCCAAAATGTATTCCCAAAATTTTTATAGGCTTAATCTGTATATTTAGCCCTATTTCAGACCTTCCATACTATGATTCTATTAATGAACATTCAGTCTTTCATTATTCAGTGTTGAACTCTATCTAGATGTGTTATTGTTTTTCTAATTATATTAGCATTTCTAAACACAAAATAATTGTAATATACTGACCATAAAAGTCCTACATTTCACTTTTTTGGCAGCACTTCCTGGTATTTTTATTCCATTTACTGTGCCTCATTCTTGAAGTTCTTCTTTTGTTCTGAATTAATCTTGGCATCCTCTGGGAATTTTGCTTTTCAGTACTCCTCGGCCACTTTCTATTCTATTATTTATTCCATTGTTTGATATAAATGGTTGTTGATCTGAAAAAACACTAGCTGAATTTTAAATTCCCAATTTTTTAAATCGGTACTAGATTGGATTATTTCATTTTAAAGTTTTCTGTCCAAATATACCTTGTGCTTGTTTTATTTAGCTCTCTAAAATTATCCTTAAACTAGTGTTCTTTAATTATAATGTTAAAAAGTTTAGCTGTTTTATCTAGATACCTCTTTTCAGTTTCAACAATTACACATTGATAATTTCCAACTATAATCTTTTTGTCTTTCCTGATAATATTAAATTTCTTTTACTAAATAGGTCATACCTGTTTGAAGCATGCATGCTTGTAACTCTTTTCACCCAATCAATTAGTACTGTACTAATAAGGTTGCTAGATCTTTTGGGAGATTTTTCTTTAATTTATACTGTTTTTATTATAAACTAGCTGATTACACAGTGGCTTCGCTCACTGAGTGCAAGGGAAAAAAAATAATAAAATAAAATGCAGTATATAAATTATTAAACAGTAAAACATTAACATGTAAGAAGTAAAGATACATTGAGCAGTACTGGAGTGCTTTCAGGTAAAGTACATTTTAAAGACGCTATAACACAACAGGTAAGTAGCACTAACTGCAGCTTAAATGTATTTGGATCATCTCTCGGTAGCAGCTCCCTTCTGAAAGGCGCTACACGACCGCTGTGGTAGAGAAATTACATTTTCTATGTGATCCTGCAAATTTCTGCCAGACAACCTTGCACTACGTGCCTGTGATTTAAGAGAAAAATTATTCTGAGAAATGTGGACGCTGCCCTTCCGTGCTTAATGGGCAGAAGGTCCAAACAATTCTCAAGTCCAAAACTTAACATGAAGAGGTCGGTACATCTTCTTAGATGTAAACCCTTCATCTTCTTAAAAGAATTCATCACAAAAGCAACTTTGAATGTTGCAGGGTTTTAGTGACCCAAACTCACCTTAAGGGACAGTAAATAGTCGTGCAGCACAATTTACAAAGAGAGCTCTCGACCCGGCAGAGCAGCCCGACATTCCGCACCTCTGAGCATCCACTTTGTTCTCACGACCCCTCGCCGCTGAAGGCGGTGTCGTCTTCACATTGTTTACAGCTCGCCGCAGTTAAAAAGTAGAAAGACGCAAAGCTGTTTTCCTCATCTCTTCTACTATCAAGTACTGCCAATTAAAAAAAGTTATAATGTGGCAGTTTCTGTGACAGTCATGTGGACAAATAAATAAAATGTCTCTGTCAGAATGTGACGGCTCAGTGCTGGAGTCCAGAGAGGAAGGCTGGGAGAGGGCGACGTGGGGCACACTTCTATGGGATAGATCAGCGTGTTTGTGTTTACTTCTTTTCAATATCAGTAAAATAACTCTCACACAAATACCGTATTGTCCCAAATACAATACAACCTTTTTTGACTAAATATTTCCCGTTCAAAAGTGGACTCGTGTTAAATTCGAGGACTAGGCAATTCAATGTAACAACTCTTCTTATTAGTACGCCCATGCCTCCGACCAACCTGCGTGTTGGTCGCACGAGTTGCGTTCGGTATAGTTCGGGTCGGTTCGAGTACACGAGACTGCATGAGAGTTTCTAGCTCCGGTGGAATCGCTGGTTTCGAGCATTTCTATTCTGGCGCGTGTCCGCCGTACGCCATCAAGTGGCTATTGTGTCTATGATTCACAGGTAAGTGTAGTTCACGTCTCTCGCAACTGTTATAGTAGTAATTTGCATGTTTGCTCTAGCGGCGGGTTCTTTATTGCCCATAAAAAATGACCGCGAGTTACAATAGTAGTGTTGAGAAAAAAGGCTCATCAAAGGTACCAGGAGAACCTACGATATGAATTTTAAGATTATGGTTGCAAAGGAGGCAGAGGGAATGAACAACATGAGAGCTTCAAGGAAATACGGAGTTCCAGAAGTAAACGTCCGTCTCTGGAGAAAAGATTTAACGAAATATATGAATGGAAATTCCTCATGAAAATCTTTTAGTGGACCCAAAAATAGGAAGGTTTAAAGAAGTTGAGAAGCGAGTGGTAAAATTCATAATAGAAAAGCGAAATGAAGGATTCCCAATATCCCGTGAAGTTATAAAATTTGAAGCGTTAGAAGAGGCTGCTAATTTAAACATCCCTAAAACGGACTTAGTATGTGTTGGTGTAAAAGAATGATGAAACGTAATGGTTTATCACTATGACGGTGGAATTCTTTGAATTCTTTTTAATGAAAAATGAATGGATTGCATTAAATTCGGATTTTTTTTTTCTAAAATCTTCATGAAAAAATTTGGGGCCGCGTTAAATTCGGGACGATACGGTAATAACAATTCATAAAGACGATATAAAAATGTCATCCACAAACGAAGTGATTTGTTCCTGTATTATAATATGTTCTGTGGTCATACGCAATTTCCGTTTCAAACACGAAAATATATATATAGATTCAGTTCCTGCATTTTTATTTACATTTGTGCCAAGAAAAAGCTTGTTCATTCTCTTGAGCCTATTTCAGTATATTGATGTGACTGTATTGCTGGAATACTGAAAGGAAACAGTCTATGATATCTCTTCTGCCTAATCTCTGTATACTATGAAAATGTATACTTATCATTTGATTAGTTCAGTATTTCTACATTCTACATTCATCTAACATACACCTAATAAGGAACAGTAAAGTTACAGAAGTAAGTCTTTTTTAATACTTTTCTTTATTAATATTATTTTTGTAAATGCAAGTAAGAATTTCATTGTACACTATACATGTGACAATAATGGCCCAATAAACTAATACATTATTTTGCTTCCTTATTCCTTAGAAATTCTATACTCTGTTAAGGATTGCTTCCTTCTAACTCTTTTTCTTTATATATGGAGGTGGTGGATGAATCAGTTTCTTTATCATTCTGTTGGGTTACTCCAGATATAACTATAGCTTTCACTAAAATATATGTTAATTTATCTGTTTTTTTTATTTAGAATATATTCTTTTCTTTACGTTTTCCTTCAATGCATTTTTTGCCTACATTTTGTTATTACCTGATAGTACTTTCTTCTTGGTAAGGATTTTTGTTTCCACATAATAAGGCTTTTTCTTTCTTTTCCTAGCATCTCTCAGCTGTTATCTTTAAATGTATGCTTTGCAGCCTCTACAAAGGAGGGTAAAGTGAGCAATACCATTTTGTTTATCTTCTTCACCTTCATAATCTTTTGTTGTCTTTCTTGTTATATTCATGTAGGATTCTGAATACTTGAGAATGGAATTATTCTCCTTGTTAGGCCTATTTGATTGCATTTCCTGAAAACTTTAAAGGTGTATTCCAATTTCACGTGCCCTGTTTACACAGTTCAGCTTAAAATATAATACTGCTAACTGTGCCTACAGTATTTGCAGACTCAGTGAAAGATATATTCTTCTGCAATCAGTTTAACACAAAAAGTTTAGTAACCAATTTTATAAAATGCAGTTTGGTGCATTACAACGAGAACAATGTATTACTGTATTTGTTACAGCAATGGGATATAACAGGCCCTATTTTTTAATAGCCCCCTTGCCTAAATAGACCCTTGTAGAGAAAAAAATGGAACAAATCTTAGGAATGGTAATTCGGAGAGAGGCCCTTTTCCAGGTATGTTGGACGTGCAATTAGTGCTAAAAATGGGGGTAAACACAAGTGATATTTGAAAAGTGAAATGGAGTTTATTGGATTTACAGAAAGTGTGCAATAATTGTTCAAACAAAATCAGGCAGGTGCATAAATTTGGGCACCGTTGTCATTTTATTGATTCCAAAACTTTTAGAACTAATTATTGGAACTCAAATTGACTTGGTAAGCTCAGTGACCCCTGACCTACATACACAGGTGAATCCTATTATGAGAGTATTTAAGGGGGTCAATTGTAAGTTTCCCTCCTCCTTTAATTTTCTCTGAAGAGTAGCAACATGGGGGTCACAAAACAACTCTCAAATGACCTGAAGACAAAGATTGTTCACCATCATGGTTTAGGGGAAGGATACAGAAAGCTGTCCCAGAGATTTAAGCTGTCTGTTTCCACAGTTAGGAACATATTGAGGAAATGGAAGACCACAGGCTCAGTTCAAGTTAAGGCTTGAAGTGGCAGACCAAGAAAGATTTCGGATAGACAGAAGCGACAAATGGTGAGAACAGTCAGAGTCAACCCACAGACCAGCACCAAAGACCTACAACATCATCTTGCAGCAGATGGAGTCACTGTGCATCGTTCAACCATTCGGCGCACTTTACACAAGGAGATGCTGTATGCAAGAGTGATGCAGAGGAAGCCTTTTCTCCGCCCACAGCACAAACAGAGCTGCTTGAGGTATGCTCAAGCACATTTGGACAAGCCAGCTTCATTTTGGAATAAGGTGCTGTGGACTGATGAAACTAAAATTGAGTTATTTGGGCATAACAAGGGGTTATGCATGGAGGAAAAAGAACACAGCATTCCAAGAAAACACCTGCTACCTACAGTAAAATATGGTGGTGGTTCCATCATGCTGTGGGGCTGTGTGGCCAGTGCAGGGACTGGGAATCTAGTCAAAGTTGAGGGACGCATGGATTCCACTCAGTATCAGCAGATTCTGGAGACCAATGTCCAGGAATCAGTGACAAAGCTGAAACTGCGCTGGGGCTGGGGCTGGATCTTTCAACAAGACAACGACCCGAAACACTGCTCAAAATCCACTAAGGCATTCATGCAGAGAAACAAGTACAACGTTCTGGAATGGCCATCTCAGTCCCTAGACCTGAATATAATTGAAAATCTGTGGTGTGAGTTAAAGAGAGCTGTCCATGCTCGGAAACCATCAAACCTGCATGAACTAGAGATGCTTTGTAAAGAGGAATGGTCCAAAATACCTTCAACCACAATCCAGACTCTCATTGGAACCTACAGGAAGCGTTTAGAGGCTGTAATTTCTGCAAAAGGCGGATCTACTAAATAAAATACAATAGAATAGTACAGTACAAACTACAAAGCAAAATACAAGAACAGATTATATCACTCACTAAATACAGAACTATCGCATATGAGGATACAGATTTGTTCAGAGTCCTGGAGACCTCGGCCAACAAGACATCTACCCCCTACTGGCCATTCCACAGCTGAGTCAGTGCTGGGCTGGCCAATCTGATGAAAGGACCCTTCTACCCGATGATTCCAGTGCTCCTTTATCAGAGATGAGTTTTCCAAAGTCAGGCAAACAAATTGGCAGTAGAGCAGCAGCACCAAGTGCCTCATGTGAGTACAAGGAAGAGAAACAGAATAGGTGAGCATTAATAACAGTTTATAAATATCATATTGCTTATATTTTAGTACTGTTGACTGGCTATAGATGCAGTATGCACAGCTCTACTCTGGGTATGCTAAACTGAAGAAGTGAATCTTCAGCCTGAATTTGAAAGCTGAGACAGAAGGGGTACCTCTTATTTAGCAGGCAGACCACTCCACTGCTTCTGGGCCCTGTAAATAAAAGCTTGACCTCATAATGTTATTTTATGAATCCTTAGGATCATAAGCAGACAAGCTCTTGAGATCTTAATGTGAGTAATGGTAAGCTCAGATAAGTAAGCAGGACCTTGGCCATTTAAAGCTTTATATGTTAAAATGAGGATTTTGAAATCTTCCCTAAATTTAACCAGGAGCCAGTGTAAGGTCTTAAAAACTAGAGTTATGTGTTTCTTGTTCTTGTAATAATTTCAGCAGCAGCATTTTGAAATAACTGAAAGCTGTATAAAGAACAGTTTAAACAACCAGTGAACACCACATTACAATAGTCAAATCTACTAGTAATAAACGCATGAATTAATTTCTTAGTATCATGCACATTTTGAAAACGCCTTCATTTTCCAACATGTTTAAAATTTCAAGAACATGTTTTGGACAATTTTATGATGTGCACTTTAAATGATATGCTAGTGTCAAGGATAATGCCTAGATTGTGGGCTGATTCAATAAAATTAACGACTATAATAATAATAATGAGGAAATATTGTTTCAATCAGCATCATTCCCTTCAGTAATTAACATTTCTATTTTAACTGTGTTCAAAGACAAATAATTCTCAACCATCCACTCCTTTAACACTAGAATTACAAAAGCTTACGAAAAAACTAGTAAACCCGACCCACCAAAAATCCATTCACACCTCTTCATCAGCGTCTTTTGTTTTGTAAATGTGTCGATAAGCAAAAGCAGCAAGCAGCCTGCTATCCTATCCTCCCAGCACCACAGAAACAGCAAAAAGCTCTCCCAGCTCAAGCTTTATTTATCTGTGCGTGAGGTACCGGGAGCTGTAGAGCGTAAATAATATATTGTTGTTTGGAACACATGCACATGAGAGTTATAAATAAATCTAATGTATGGTCGTGATTATGAGTTAGACCATTGACAATCTGACAAAATCCAGCTGAATTTAACAAATAAAACATTTGCTAAATATGTTAGTTTCCACATCAATATGTGCATTAAAATCCCCCACAAACATTACATGATCATAATTTATAGCCAAATTTGATAAAAGGTTGCCACATTCAGTCAAGAGCAATGAATATGGCCCTGGTGTTCCATAGACTTGCACAACAATTGTTTTGGAGTCTGTTTTAATATGTAAAATGAGTGCCTCAAAGGATGTGAATTCACCTACATTTTTAGTAGCAGTTTTCAATTTGTTACAAAGAATTATTCCAAGGCCACCTCCTCGACCAGTATTTCTAGATTTATGAAAGAATATACATTTATCTGGTGATGCTTCAGCTTGGGGAATAGATGTCAGATTTACTAAAGCCGGGTTTCAGTGAGATGACACAAATCAGATTTTGTACTTAGTATAATGTCATTTACTTCCAAGACAGGGAATTTAATAATCAGCATTTAAAATTGTATAGATGTTTCAGAACTGGTGATATTTATATATATATTTTTTATTTGATTTAGGTTACTATTACAGGTGCCCGGGTGGAGGATCTGGTTTTATCTCTTTTATCAAGTAATGTAAGGTTTGTGTCAAGACTAAATTTATAAGATGTTCCACAACAGGGATTATGGGCATATTAGGGCCACAGAGAAGACAAAAAAAATAGGCATACAAGAGAAGAAACAAAAGTCTATGTCGTGATTAAAATCGAGATGTCAACTTCAATCTAGAAATTTCCTCTTTAATCTTGTCGTTTATTTTGTCATTAAAGAACATTGTAAACTTCATATTATAATAGATGTTAAATTTACTAGAGTTTCTCAAACTCGATTATAACTAATGTAGCACATTAAATGCTTTGTACAGCATTTAAGTGTTCCCCGATCCAGGTGTTAATCACTATGTGTTTCTTAAATGTACTTCCTCTTGCGATGAGAGGAGCTGCAGGCAGCACGATCAGCACACAGAATACATTAACTTTGTGATATTACAATTGTACACAACATATAAATGCCCCTCAATAGGCAGAGAACAGATATAACAGATAACAGAATGTTCAGCGCCAAGTTCATCTTTATCCCTTTCTGTAGTAGCTTTGGTGCTTTCTGTTTACAGTTGAATCGCTAAAAAACAGTTAGCTTTAAGCTTTCGCCACCCACTGGGCAATTGTTTTCATACTGTAGTTCTCGTTAGATGTCGGCTTATATACCCGTTGTACTTTACTGACGTATTTGATTAGTTTTTGGCTATTCTTTTCTGGTGCTTATAAAACGTTATGTGCCTATGTGAGATGCTGCTCTCGTGCTCTCTGTGCTTCCATTTGCTGCTCTTTCTTTGCTTTGATCATTACTGATCAAAATGTTATCAGCTGGTAAGATAGGTTTGAGATCTGAGTTTACCACAGCAAATTTGTACTACGTGGTTAGCACATCTTTTTACTTTTCACCACTTGACAGTCGATTTTATAATGAAATGAAGTTGAGTGAAATATGGAATGTAAGGAACCTAGTTAGGTTCCCTTAAGGAGAGTCATCAAGAGTACTGAGACCATTCTAGCCAATAGTTGCAATTCTATAGCTAACAATTCCCTGTTCCAAAAATAATAGTTATTTTCTGCTAGAAGCATTATTTATACCACTAGGAACAAGGATACAGGTTTTTCTCATGACAGTTTTGAGACAGAATTAAACCAACCCTAACTTTAGATGCTTTCCACTTTGACCTCAAAAGGAAGAAGGTAAGGTAAGACTGTAAAAGAAGCAAAGTATTTTTTCAAGATAGCAAAATTGTGATTAAACTCAGAAGCTCAGTTCACTTTTAAAATGCTTCTGAGATAAGGGTGATTATCAGAGAAGGACTTAAACTGAAAATATCACTATATGCAGATGATATGGTACTGCTGTATATATATATATATCAGATCCATAAAATACTGTGACTTCAGTCCTAACAGCACTAGTAGAATTTCTAAAGATTTCTGGACTCAAAATTAATTAGAATAAAAGCACACAATATTAGATTGAACACCTTCCCTTTTATCATTGCAGATCAGTTTAAATACCTAGGGGTAAACATCACAAGTAAACAAAGCTCTTTTTCAACAAAATTTTGCTGTCTGCATGGAAAAACTTCAGCAAACTTGCAGAAATGGTCTACCCTACATCCCACTTTAGCAGGGAAAATTAAAACTGTCAAAATGAATATCCTTCCTAAGCTTCTTTTTCTATTTCAAAGCATCCCCATATACATTAACACCTTTTTTTTAAGACATTAAATCCACATGGTGGCGCAGTGGGTAGCGCTGCTGCCTTGCAGTTAGGAGACCCTGGTTCGCTTCCCGGGTCCTCCCTGCGTGGAGTTTGCATGTGGAGTTTCTCCCTGTGTCTGCATGGGTTTCCTCCGGGTACTCCGGTTTCCTCTCACAGTCCAAAGACATACAGATTAGGTGGATTGGCGATTCTATTGTCCCTAGTGTGTGCTTGGTGTGTGTGTGTGTGCGCCCTGTGGTGGGCTCGTGCCCTGCCTGGGGTTTGCTCCCTGTGTTGGCTGGGATTGGCTCCAGCTGATACCCTGTGACCCTGTAGTTAGGATATAGCAGTTTGGATAATGGATGGATGGATGAAAAATTAAATCCAGTTTATTTATTTATTATTTATTTACCCCATTTATTTGGAATTCAAAACATCCATGTATCCAAAGGACAACCCTACAAAGACCTAAGTCAAAAGGTGGCATGGTTGTACTTAACTTTCAATTTTATTACTGGGTGGCAGATATACAAGCTATAAATCCTGGACAAATAGATGAACACACACAGGCTTGGTCCACAATAGAAATAGAATCCTCCAATACTTCTGTATATTCCTTGCTTTGTACCCCAATAAATTCAAGTTATTGTCAATATACTAGCAACCCAATTGTGCTTCATTCACTCAGAATATTGAACCAATGTAGGAAGTGCTTCAAGATAAAGAAGCTTTTACCTATAACACCTCTGCACGATAACCACCTTTTTCCACCCTTTCACACTTGTACAGTTTTTAATGTTTGGAAAACATACAGCATTAAATCACTTAGTGATTTGTACATAGATAACATTTTTGCATCCTACAAACAATTACACTCCAAATTTAACTTTCCATCAACACAATTTTTCCACTATTTAAAAATGTTAAACTTTGCTAAACAAAATCTGCCCAATTTTCCCCACCTCCCACCTACTTCTTTTCCAAAAGAAATATTGATCAGTCTTGAAGACTCAGACAGCATTTTTATAATATATAAAAACATTTTGAAGTCCCTTCCTTTTAAAGATCCCAAAGTACAATGGGAAAAGGATCTCTTACTTAACATTTCAGAAAAGGAGTGGAAGGTAGCCATGCACAAAATTCTCTCTCGATCCATATACGCGAAGCATACAACTTAAAATCTTTTATCAAGCATATCTATCTCATTTAAAACTGTCCAGAATGTTTCCAGGGCAAGATCCACCCTGCGAACGTTGCAATCAAGCTCAAGCCTCATTGGGCCATATGTTTTGGGCATGTGTCAAATTAACATCATTCTGGACCAAAATCTTTAAATGCTTTTCAGACAGCCTTGGTGTCAAAATCTCTCCTAATTCATGAACAGCTGTGTTTGTTGTACTCCCAGATGGGATTAAAGTGTAGAAGGACAAACTGTTACTTGCCTTTACTTCACTAATAGCATGTAGACTTATCTTGCTCAACTTGTAGAGTCCTAGCCCACCTCTTTTAAGTCAGTGGGCAACTGATGTTTATATACTGTACTATTTGAAATTGGAAAAAATCTAATTCTCACTCAGAGGATTTGTTCAAAACTTTTTAAAATCTGGCAGGATCTAATCAAAAACATTTTAGAATAAGCATTTATATTGGGGAAAAGGATTCTCTCCCCGTTTTTTTGACTCTTAAAGTTATACTCTGGCTGCTGGTCTTCCTCTCTTTCTCATGGGTGGGGGTTGAATTGAATTTAGTTTGCTCAAGTTTGACTTGCTTGTATGAAATGTTACTTGCTTTTAATAAATTCAATAAAATGGAAAAAAAACTAAGAAGCTCAAAAAACAAATGCACAAGGTTGCATTGCAAGAGTAAAGTAGCTACTGATCCTACAATGCTGCTAGTATTCTTAATAAACCTACAATAATAATTGGCAAACACAATGGATCTTTGGCCATATTTATCTGCAATGGTGACTAGTTATTTCTTTATATATATATATATATATATATATATATATATATATATATATATATATATATATATATATATATATATATATATATATAAGATATTTTAATCTATAAGGTAATGCTAAGGGCTTTTGGAATACACATCTGGTTGCCTTGTATGTAACAGCTCTCTTACATGTTTCACATGTGTGGCAAGTTCAGGGGGAAATGTCTTTACCATGCACATCATGAAAGATGCCATTAACATATGACTGAAAAATTCAATTTACAGTAACTTATTTATAGGGCATAATCAGATTTGCTAAATGTCTATTGGCCATATTAAATACTTTCTTCCATACCTCTCCTTCATGGGTATGTATTAAATGGTTTGCACCTATACAGATCAAGCTTTACACAGAGTACTTTAACTGATTTAGAAATTGAGTGATCATGGGGAAAAAGTAATAATTTTTTCTATTGTAATTTTGATTAAAGCTCTGTAATCAAGATGTGGCTATAGGGTAACATCCTTTTCCCCACAAAAAAGTCAGAATCAATAGGAATGTGGGAAGGCCTAATAAAGCTAGTTTCTCAGTGATATGGTCATCAATAGGTGTGGTCTCAGCAATAGATAAATGATTTATACACTCTTTGAACACAGGGGCATATGCTCTATGGGACAGTAAAACTATTGTTCTCTGTTTATTATAAAAGGTTTTGGAAGTCATGGTATTCAACTAGGAAACCTTTCAACCATGCACTTATTAAAGAAGTATCTTGAATTGACTGCAGACAATATATCAAATATCTCTCAAACTAGAATTCTATTTGCATAGTTTCTCAGTTTGTTCTGAGGTTGTATTTTTTTTTTAACTACGGGTAAACGAGGATTTAACCTAGGACTGGAATATATGAGTATATGGTTTACTAAAAATGTGATTTCTTCAATCTGCAGAGCTTTAGCTAATAAGACTGATGCAACATTAAAACTAGCTAGTACAAATATACAACTCGTTAACTGCCGGTTTCTTTAATCACATTCACTTATGGTTGTGAAATTAAGTTGACACTAATAACATGTTTAGTATCCTCTAAATCAATAAAAGCCTCTATAAAGATGGGTTCGTTCTCTACAATCGATGAGGCTAGCAAAGTGAACATCTAAAATGTTTTTGGGGTCCTAATCCTTGACTTCATTGAGTTAAAGTGTTTCCCTTTGCTTGGGCTGAATTCCATGTGTCTTTGGGAGAAAAAAAAAGGATTCTTATGTTTCTGCCTTCTATATAAATATATTTATTTTAAGAAGCATATAAAATTTCATAGATTTCTTTATTTTTTTTATTCAGCATATAAACAATAACCAAATCACCTGCAATAAAACCCTTCTCTATTCTGCCTTTCTTTCAGTGTCCCTCCGTCATATGTGCCATGTCCTTTTCTTTACATCTTGCTAGGTAATTAACAATTTACAATCTTAAAACTTTATGTGTAACTCTAACACCACATGTTATGATTCTTTACTTGAAAATGTTTTGTTAGGGCTGTTATGAATGCTGGAATTCTTGATTAATCATAAATAATAACTTGAAAACCCCAAAACCTTGAACCTGTTTAATTAAGATTGGTCACTTCTGTTCTTGTATAGTTTTTTACGTTAGCCTAGCCTGTACTAAGATCTAATCCAGAAATTTAATAGAATAAAAACAGCAGAAAGTTTAAGAAATTTGTATTTTTTCAGTGTAGCAAACACGTGATACATTCCAAGCCTTGGCAACACCTTAAATTACTCACATGAGTGTCATAAATTTTATGAAAAAGAAAATCAATATTTCATCTATGTATAAGGATGTAAATATTCAGAATATCTTAAAAAATGGTAAAAATGTAGAATCTGTTATTTGATTAAGTTGAGAGAAAATCAAGAGGAGAGAGTAATTATTCTTAACAGTTATATTTAATTCTCTATAATACACACAATAATGCCGGCAGCTTCCTTTTCTACAAAAAAACACCAGACTCTATTAAACTGATGGATGGTCTAATGAACCTACAGGTATTTTCAAGATTTTCTTGCACGTAGTCTTGCATTGCCTTTTTTGTGGTCAGGAGTGTGCACACATATTTCAGGTAAATGTTTGTTAGAATGTAACTCACATCCACAATGCCAGGAATAACAAAAAACTAAAATTTCCTGTTTCTCTAGAATCTACAAAGGCAGGCAATCCATGTAAATTGAATTGACTAGTACCACTTCTGTATTAGAGGAATTTTAACTACAATTGCCAACATCGCCAACCACATAATAAAGTGAAGGAATAAGTTTCCTAATAGCCTTCCAAAAAACATCTCTTCATTTCTGTAGAACTAATTCCTGCTTTCCCCGGCTCCTTAGGAACTGGTGCCACCTTCAGAATTTCAGGTGTAAAAGTAAAAGTGAATAGTTATTTTCTCTTGTTTTTGTTCCTCTGGTCAAGTCCCTAGTTTAAAAGCCAAAATTGTTGTTTTCTTAGAGAGTCATCAACCTTGTGATTACCATTTTGTCTTTAAGGTCCTCACTTAGACCTTTTCAAAACAAAGTGACCAGTGGGGAGGTCCTGCAACTAGCATACTCAACTAGGTCTTGAAAGTAGTTATATGCTCACTAAACGACTTATTACTGTAGTAAAATGTTAATAACTAATTCCTGGTTAAATCCTTATATTCAGGACAAAAATTAAAAAAATATGTGGTTTGAAACATACGGAGAGTATGGCCAATCCAGGAGCTTAATAATCAATAGTGAACTTCCGAATGCTGTCTATAAATTATCCCTTGGGGCTCACCAACAACAAATTACAAAATAATGAAATCATATAAACACTTAAATGGGCACATTTTAATTGATGAAGTAAAACAATATTATGGGCAAAATTTAGGTATCATTCAACTGGCAATCATTTACAGTACACCTCAGGTACTTTTCTAAATCTCGATTAACCCATTCAATCTGTCCATTTCATCCTTGTTTGATTAACAGTGGTGAGATTCAATTATACTTCAACTTTAGAACAATTAAATCTCCAGACATGATACATAAATTGAGGACACTTTTTGTATCCAAACCTCACAAATTAAAATATCAGCAAGCTTGGAGGTAGTCAGTTTTTTTATGGGAATAAGTTGAGCACTCTTAAAGTTCTAATTTATTAACCACTGCTAAAATAGTAGTATAGCCTTGTGAAGGCAGGAGATCTACAAAGAAATCCAAAGAGATGTCCTTGGTTATAAAAGTCCTGTTGGTAAACGCAAAGCTGACTTAGATCTATTACAAACCTCACAAGCGTGAACAAATTCAGTAATATCATGAAACATATTTTCATACTATATATTTCATGCTAAAAATATCTATATCTCTGGATTACTTTATTTGTCTGTATCATTCAAATAAGGCAATGACTTTCCCCTCTAACAGCTGAAGAGAAACTAAAGTAGATCAAATCTAAGTGGATCTTAAAGAGCAGGAATCAAGAAATTTCTGATGGGAAAATGCTTTCAGGCACATGGTTAGTTTCGTCACAGACATATACTGCCTGGATAATGCTCTTGCCTTTAATTTTTTAAATAATAAAATTAACAAAAAAATAAGGACCATCTAGCCAGATTTCAGTTCATTCTTTTAGCAGAATTTATGATACATTGACCAGGTGACATTTGAAGTATGTTCTCTGGTAGAGATGTTTTTGTAGTAAAATGCCCATAGGTGTAATTTTTCAGTATCAGGAAGTCACTGTGAGAGACTGACACACATTTCAACACTTGACGCATCTATTTCAGTTTCAGGTGCAAAACTCACAACTGGATAATTCAGAATAGGTTCTGTAATTAATACGTTTTTAAAATGATAAAATGATTTTTGAGCTTCTTGGAACCAAACAACTTTTGAGCAGTATTTCTGGTGATGGTAGTTATGGGAGAAATGACTGAACTAAAATTTTTATGGAAGCAGCTGGGGATTTCCACTTTAGGGTGGTTTATATCTTAGATTTATCCATGTCTAAACTCTTTTGACATTTCATACCCTAAATATTTTATGAAATTCACATTTTTCCTTCTTTTTATATAAATTGTTCAATTCTCAAAAGTATTTCTCTAATATGAGAAATGTGATGCTTCATATTTTAAGAAAAGATTAGAGTATCATCAATATAAACCAAAGCACATATGACCTAAAGGACTAAAATTTTGCCAGTGCATTAGCCACACCACTGGGCATTATGAGATATTCTTAATATCTTTGGGCTACATTAATGACAATTCTTTCCATCTTTTCCTCATATACTGTACAAATAAGATTATAAGCACTTTTCAGGTATAGCTTGGAAAAGATGGTAGAACCTGTGATTTTGTTCAGGAATGACAAAATGAGGCATAGAGGTTATTTATTTCTAATTTTAATTCTATTTAATTTTCTGTATCCAACACAAGAACCTAACACATCATACTTCTTTTGAGCAAAGAAAATCCTGTTTCTAAAGGACTACTAGAAGGTCTAATAAATCCACTTTTGAGATTCTCAAAACTATATTCTTCCATTGCTGTTGATTCACGTCACAGTAAAGGATGCCGTTTTCCTTTAGATAAAGATGTTCCAGTTAAAGGGTCAATGGCACAATTAGAATCCTTGTATTGGGGATGGAGGGATAACACTAAAGATTCAGTTTATTAAAATCATCTGCAAAGTCTGCATGTATAGAGGCAATGGCTCAATTGAACAATGACATATATTTGGGGTAATGCGCTTAAAAGACTAAGATGGATTTGAAACAATCTATTTCTGTGGTAAACAAGTTAATTTGTTGATTGTATCATCATGATTAAGGACACACAAGGATGAGGTTTTATACCAGACTGTTAATAGCAGAAAACATTTTAAGTGCAGATTCCCAACCTGATAGTCAACAGACTAAAAGATAAAAGTTAAAAAATACTCTTTGAGTAAGTGTGAGCAGTAAACTACTTGTGAAATATATATTTAAGACGAGAGTGGGTCAGAAAGAAGTTAAATTGTACTAGCTGTCAGTTAACTATAGAAAGGAAATTCTGCTGAAACTCCTCCTTATATACTGTACAATGCTCTGTGTACCTGCATGAATATAGGCAATAGAAATATTTTAAGTACAAAATGCTAGTACTAATTGGGCCCATGTATGACAATCATTTATTGCAACAGTTTTAAACATGCAACGTATTTAGCACACGGATGATTCTTGGCCTCAAGACCTTTAGAGATTTCTATACTTACAAAATGTTTGCATCTGTCAAACATTTATGTCTCAGATTTAAACTTCTAGTAAACCAATTTTTGTATGCAAGGAAGATGTTTATTTAAAAACTACCTATTGGGTTTTGTGCATTAATGTTTTTGACTTGTGTCATTTACAATAATTCTCTTAATATTTGCGAGCATTCCATTACGTTCCTATGCTCATCTGCCTTAAATATTCATACACTCATGATTTTTTTGGGAGCTCCTTTCATTCCGTGTCGTTTCCTATAAATTTTCTGTGTCTTCCTGGTTGTCAAAATATACAGCATCTCTTTATTCTCCCCTATTTCATCTCATCCTTTTTTAAAAATTTTGTTTCTGTACCCATGTTTTAATTCAGACTCATTTACCTTTTCTATATGCACATCTCAATAGATGTTGCCACTCAGTCTCTTGCCACTTTAGTCATGTAAGATTCAGATTTTTATCCTTTTTCCACCTTGATCTGGGATTCAGTTTTTAAAGAAGCTAAAAATTCCTCTAAAAAATTGAATGCCCAATTTATCCAATGTACAATTGTCCATAGCATTTTTATGCCTCCCTTGAAGTGATATTTAATTGGCTTAGCCCCGATCTAATATTTAATTTCTTCTCTTTTTGAAGTTTGAACTTTTCTCATTTGGTTCCCCCCTTTTGATTTTAAAAAAATTAAATTGTTAACAAAAAAAAGTATCTGTCTATTTTTCCTCTACAGTAGGAGCAATGGAGGAATAAAATAAAAAAAAGTTTACCTTCCAGACAGTGTTTGAACCATAATAACGTTTCTAACCATAGTGTAATGGAAAATCTGCTGTAATATCTTACACCAAATTACTCCCACTTTGCCATATTTATTTATTGGTAGAATCCTAATCAACCCTCTATAAAAAACTAGGAAAATTCTATTGAAAAATTAGAAAAATAAAAATTTCCAAAAGTTATTTTGAATATGATTAGAATTTATTAAGATGAGTTTATTATGCATGCCCTAACCTGTGAATTGTGATTGTAATTGTGAATTTCCCCTTGGGGATTAATAAAGTACTAGCAAAATACCCGCGCTTCGCAGCGGAGAAGTAGTGTGTTAAAGAAGTAATGAAAAAGAAAAGTAAACATTTTAATAACGTAACATGATTGACAATGTAATTGTTTTGTCATTGTCATGAGTGTTGCTGGCATATATATATATATATATATATATCTACATATATAGACACACACATATACATATCTATCTATCTATCTATCTATGTATATATCTATCTATCTATCTATCTATCTATCTATATATCTATCTATATCTATATATGTATATCTGTATCTATATCTATATCTATATCTATATATATATCTATATATCTACTTTTGGGTGCGAGCAGCTGTTGCTGGGGGTGCCAGAATCCATCTAGGAATAAAAATTTAAAACATTATTTGTACAAAATGTTAATTTATCTCTCCATTCCTAAATAATTAAATGGGCAGGCTATTTTGTGTTAGTGCAATACGCTGCTTGTTAAAACAGATGACTTCTGCTCTTACGTGCACTTAGTGCTGCGTGGGTATTATGAACTATCGTATCTGTTCAAGTTCTATTTAAATTTTAAATATAAGCAATTTTTATTTAGTCGACAGAAATATGTTTAGTAGGAATGTAAGTTAAATTTAGTCATCATTGCATAAATTTTTCTTCACCATAGAAATTTAAAGACTAAATTTAACTTCCATTCCTACCAAAAATATTTCTGGCGACTAAATAGAACCTACTTATATCCAAATTCGAGCTATTGAGCTGTCGCCTGCCTGCCTTCGCTCTTACTGTTTTACCATTCATTTAATCATGGCTAGTTGCGAAAAAATTATAAAATGGAAGGGGGATTACACTGAGTATGGCTTTACCAAAACAATTATTGATGGCGAATAAAGTATCCATTATTCATAAAGCTTCAATTGGTGATCTGCTTTTCTGGGTTAACCTCATATTTTTTCATACTTCTTCTCAAACCAAGGGGGTGGGAGGGTAAAATGAATCGGGAAGTGCTGATCAATGTAATCAGTGTACCAGGAAATCATGCATTGAGAGAAGTTCCCCTTTGCTTGGAATGCAAAGTGTGATTAAATGCGTTATTTTTTAACGCGTTATGGAGCACATGCATCGAAGCTTCTCAGCTGTGCTTGTGCTAAGAAAAGGAAACATTTTAAAAATAACGTAACACGATTGTCAATGTAACCTTTTGTAAGTAGTGCCTGGAGGATTCAGAGTGTGGAGAAACTCTAGAGACAGCGTGTGTATTAACTTGTGGATTTTTCTGTGAGTATTTGGTGGCAGCGTCACAAAGTTGGTTCCGCAAGACTGCGTTAGCTGCGGAGCTCAGCTCAGAGTGAAATGAGGTGAATGAGGGGAGATGATGATGTGACTCCCCCACCCGCCTTAACTGTCAATCCCCCCACAAAAACAGTGCATAAGCACAGCCCTTCAACAGCAATTTTAACTTCGTTACAAAGTGATCAAAACTCTCATTTATATCCTGCGTCCTCTCATTAAACTTGTATACCGTATTAGCCGTGGGCATGACAAACGCCAGTGGCACCCTGTCTATGAACTTAATTTAAGCTTTAGGTTTACACCGTGCTTTGTTTCCAAAGTTGCTGCACTCATGAATATGGTTGTATGTATCAGTCGCCCGCTTCTTATTGTTTCGCTGCCTTCTCAATTGAATAATGCATGTTTTCTTCAGCGCTTTTTGGAGCTCTTCCTTGTTTTCTATGTACTGCGTTGACAGTTCACGTGATTACGTGGGAGGCGTGATGATGTCGCACGAAACTCCGCCCCCCACGGCCATCGAGCTCAACTCCATTACAGTAAATGGAGAAAAATAGCTTCCAGTTATGACCATTACGCATAGAATTTCGAAATGAAACCTGCCCAACTTTTGTAAGTAAGCTGTAAGGAATGAGCCTGCCAAATTTCAGCCTTCCACCCACACGGGAAGTTGGAGAATTAGTGATGAGTCAGTGAGTCAGTGAGTGAGTGAGTGCTTTGCCTTTTATTAGTATCTATCTATCTATCTATCTATCTATCTATCTATCTATCTATCTATCTATCTATCTATCTATCCTGATCAGACATTTTAATATTTCAGTAAAGAGTACTTCATACTGGGTTTTCTGATGCGATAGTAATTAATGTTGACTTTAAACATGGTATTACTTATTGTATGGTCAGTTGTAATTGACAACACTTATTTTGAACTGCCCTGTGGCTGCAAGTAGTATTTTAAACTGTTGTGTGTGTAACCCATGTGTTCTATTGAGCTGTTATATGCCCATATATGTGATAGTTATATTCATGGTCTGTATGGGGAAAACTACTTTTAAACGTAACTTAGGTGAATTATTCATTATTTACAAAAAAGGTAACTAAATAAATAGTTACTTATTAGATATATTTTAGGACATATTTTATTATTTAAAGTGTATACAAACTACACTGAAATGCATACACTGTATTTTCAGATGTTTGTTTTATATGGAAAAATATACTGTACACTCTAAATTGTAAACTACATTATGTACTCCATCCTGAATAGCATACATACAATATAGAAAGGAATACACTATATGCTGCAATGTGTATACTCCACAATAAAATACAGTCATAGCATTGACATTATGAAGTGGTATTATAATAAATACACTTATTTTTAAAATTACAGTATACTGTTAATGTGGGTTGTGGTTTGCTATGGCTTCTTTTCTTGCATTAGTTTTTTTTTTTCTTATGCCAGTTTGTTATTTTGTGTTTTATGGATTACTGGCACTAACCTGTACTGTATGAGTCGGGGCACTGTATCATTCAGTGAATGTGACTCACCCAGTTAGTTCTGGATTTGTCAACTCTCACACTATAAGTTGAAAATACACAAAGAAAGACCCGCACACACATATAGCTTTTCTACATAAGGACATATTATGAATGATGCCTGCATAGTCTGTCCCTCCTCAATACTCCACACAGGGATTCACCACCTTCAGTGCGAACAATACATGTACTTGTATGTCTTTGGATATAATTTAGCCCTAAAGGCTGACAGACCCAAAGTCCCTAAGAATAACCTAAACACATGAAGTCTTATACACCTTGGTTAATGTAAACATGCTGTTCTCTGTTGAGATATCTACCTCAGTCTGCTAATCATGTAGAAAAGGTGCCCCTGTATCTAATTATTTCTTCAATCACTTAAGACTTGCAAAGAAAGTACCTGCAAAGTAGTATTTATTAAGACTAGAGAAATAGCAGCAGAGGAAAATAAAAATTATAAAAGCATAGTAAAATCTGGATAGATGGTCCTAAATAAAAATGCACTCTTACTTTAAAGTCAGAAAGCTTACTGGAGATTAGCAGCAAAGAGAACATCGGTGTTAAAAGAGAGAGTTGTAAAAAGTGGCTTGTTTTTATTTAGAAGTCATGCTAATGCATAGACATCATCTTTGACATTCAGGTGAATGGAGTAACTCTGATGGAATGGAATCTCTCTCTGTCTCTCTGATACCACTCTTGGTCTCTCACACAGGATGTTCTTTATGTTAAAACATGAGCCTCCAGACCTTGTGATGTTATGCACAGACGATTGACTAGCTATTCTGGTGATGAATAACTGTGCCTTAAGATATTGAGCCTAGGTACTTTACCTATGCAAATTTTTGTTGTCTCTAGTTGCCTTCGCTGATTAATTGTAAATTGTAATGTAATTCAAAGAGATTATACACTTAGACAATAATGAATGAAAGCATGCAAAAACTTAGATAACATAAAATGTCACTATGTTGCATAAAAAAGACCCAAAGAATTAATTTAGGTCATCGGGATGTGCTCCCCTCGACCCTCATATACTAAGATAGAGGAAAAGGTAATTGGAATCAAATATCATATCTCCTCATTTCATCTCTTTATTTCTCATCATAACTAATTCATAATATTTATACACAATCATTTATCTCTATTTATAATCAAACTTTATATTAAAATGATATTTTCGGACGTTGGGAGGTCAAAAAACGGTGGTGGAATTTTTTCATGATTACATATGCATTACCTAGATTACATGCACAGTAAAGAGAGTTATAGTTACCTAAAAACACAAAAAAATGTTATTATTATATAATATTTGTTGCAATAAATTTCAATAGGTAAAACTGCATTTAACTACATTTAATTATGATAATAATGTCAGAAATAAAAAAAAAATCCATGAAATTAGTTGTATTACCATGATGAACACGACAGGTGCGTAGCAGCTAATTGTTCCCGTTACATCTTTATATTTACATGGCATGTTTAATGTTTACATGTTATTGTTAAACTGATGACATATAAATTAAAATTAAATTAATAATAGTTGTTGAAAGACTATGCATTATATTGAATACAGTTTTTAATATCATATACACATTTATATTTCCTTGATACAAAAAATTTGAATGGTTGTTTAAATAAAATACTACTTCCGGTTGAGTAATTTTTCTCAAATTTCATATCTGTTTGCTTTTTATCATTATAAGTATCTATACAAAATTTGAATCATCTATCTGTAATTATAGCCAAAATTTACTCGAAAATTTGTGATTCAGTTAAAGTACCACTTCAGGTTGCATTATTTTTCATCATTTCTAATATCCACACAAAATTTTAATCATATATCTTTATTTATAGCCATAGTTTACTTGAAAAAATCTGAAATTTGTTCAGGTAAAGTACCAGTTCCGGTTGCCTGAAGTGGCCCAAAAGTTGATAGGATTCCTTATTTTTGATATAAGGCAGGTGTACAAAATCTCATTGACCTAGATTAAAGTGTTTTCAAGTTGTGGGTAACTGATGTTTTATACTATCTGAAATTGGAAAAAATCTAATTCTCACGTAGTGGATATGTGCAGAACTTTTTCAGAACCTGGCAGGACCTAATTAATAACATTTTAGATTAAGCTCTTAAAGCACTGAGGAAGCAGATTCTCTCTCCATTTCTTTTTCGTCTCCATTTATCTTTATCTGCTTATTAATTGATTAATCGATTTGCTTAATTTTACAAGCTTTAAGTTTTAATCTGTTGGCCATGCTCTCTTTCTCAGGGGTGGAGGTTAATCTGTTTTTAATCCTATTTTTTGTATAAATGGATCTATCTGTATGGAATGTTGTGCGATTACAATAAAATCAATAAAAAAAAACAACAACAAAAAAAGTGTTTTCGAGTTATCGTGTTTAAACACAGACAGACATAATTTCAAAAATGGTCTAAAATGTCCAGATTAATCAAAATGTCGATTCACGATTCGTATACTTTCTCTATACAATGCATACGAGAAAGTATAAAGACTTGTTTTTGATATAGTTTCTGCAGTTCCAAAATGATAAATTTTTTTCACTCCTGGACAGGCACAAACTTAATTTTGGAATTAAATATGGCCTTTAGTGCTCCCCTGTCCAAATAGGGATTCTGTACAAAATCTTGCAGAAATAGGCTCAATGATAAGTATTTGCATACTGAAGAAACATACTGTACATACCCATACACACATTCAACTTAGGTATTGTATATTAAATTCTGTAGTCTGTGTTACTAAACATGTTTTTATTTAATTTATTATTGTATTGAATTTTCTTTTATTTATTATTATCTTATGCATTCATTATTTTATTTTCTGTTTATGTAAATTTAGTTTTTTATGTTTTGCTGTTTATTTGTGAAACCCAAGGAGACGGGGTCTCCTGATGCAGCAGCTATTGAAGATCCTTTGGACTGCCTGTGGCCTAAATAAAAATCTGAGCTGCCTCAGGCTAGTGCTGAGACCTTAACATACTGATCTTGTTGTTTCCCTCTCCTTTTAATATTCTTTTATTTTAATAATTGGAAGTTGTGTTAGTCTTTTGATCTTTTCATCTGAATTCTATGGTTTTTGATATTTCTGGCCCTTTTAGCTGTGTATTGCTTTGGTATTTGAAAGCTTATTTTGTTTATATTTTTTTGTCGCTTTTAGGAGGCAAACTTCATTCTTAAAATTACTTTTTAAATAATTTTGTGTATTTTCAGTTCTTTTATCTTTGAAACTTTAGATTTTGGTTTAATTATTTGCTTTTGAAAATTTGTTTCTTAAATAAAACAAAAAATAAGCATTGGTTTTATTCAATGGGCCGGGAGTTTAACAGTTCCCTTTTCCTAAATGTGTAGGCTGCCTATGTGGAGTTTAACGCCAATACCTATTTGAAGCCTTAGGCCTGAATCACCACAATGTTATATATAAACGTGAGAGGAAGTGAGAGGTGGAGTCGGGGTAATAACACAAGTGAGGCCAGCACGTCCGCAAAATGAAATCTCAGAAGAAACACAAAGTCGCTTAGCTGCTAACATCTGTAAAATGGTATCCCTTTTACTTTCCTTCCTGCTGCTAATGCACAAGCGATGCGAGCACGTAGGCAAAACGAATCCTCCTAGGAGAGAGATGCCCAGAGTAGTTCCTTTCAATTACCTGACATCTCTACATTTCTGTTTTTTTTTCTGACGATTTCTATAGTTTCTAGGACCCAGGGCTTTTTACATCACTGGCTTACACAGCTAGTATAAATATAAATGCCTGTAATCACTTGCATTAAATGCAATTGCAAATAATTTAGCATTGTATTTAATAGAATCCATTTCTAAAATATAAATGGCATAAATGAAGCATTTTTTCATTTGTACACGTTTATTTATGCCACTGTGCTGGGATAAGTCAATTGCAAATGTAATACAGGCATGTGTCAACTTTGTCTCAATTTGGGACTTGCAATTTGGCTGCATGTGGGTCACAAAGTGCACAGGTTATTGCAATTGAAGCTCTGTGGGTCAGGTGTGGGTCACTGGTGTGCATACTTTAACTGGTAGTACGAAGTAGCACATACATGCCCAGTGCATAAGAATTAGTCACATGCAGTAGCACCGATCAAACTTGAAGGGTCCTCCAAGAGTCAGAAAAAATATCAGACCCTTTGAAATAATATTAATAATAATAAAAGATTAATTGCTATTCAGGCCTGTATGGGGTGTCTCTGAGCCCCAAACCCCAGACACAATTACACAGAGACAGTGCTTAGTTGAAATATATATACCACATTACAGGTTTTCTTTCACACAGCACAGCACAATCCAATCTTTCCCTCTTTTCTCTCCTCTTTTCTTTTCTTTCTCCTCTACTCTCCTTACTGTAACTCTCTAGGCAAAAGTGGAGGGTTCCCTTTTGAACTTGACCCGGAGTACATTCAGTCCCCAAACTATTGTCTCCAGGAAGCACTAAACAGTCAGGCAAAACTACCCTGGAATAGGCATTCATCTCCCGCTAGCTCTCCCTGGCAGCCTCCACGGAAACCCAACAGTACACCTTAATGTGACTACAACTCCCATGACAAGAGCTCATGACAAGGGATGTTGCCACCCAGTGTGTGCAAGGACAACTTGTGCGTGGGAGACAGTCTCCACTGTCCCACATTTTTTGCTTTCCAACCAAGAATAGGACTGATAACCATTGCGGTTCAGGATGCCTCTCCACCAAGGTCATAGGTCCAGTATGCTGGAATCCATTGTTCCTGGGATGCCAGTCCTGGTGCCCCATCTTCTGCAGTGCCCCTCCATACCCATCTCCAGACTACTAAGGGGAATGTCACACCAGTCCATTATACTTGACTCCTGTCGAGGTTAGGGAATGGGGTTCATCCTAGCAGGGATGCTGGTCCATCCATCACATATTTACAAGATGTTTCTATCTCCTTGATGAAAAAACTGCAAATCATCTGCACAGAGTGGAAATGAAAGACATACCAATTATGTAAACCACAAATTCAAAAAAATGCTGCATGGCTTGGCCAATCAGTGCCTAGATTACTGAAACTCTGTGAGTGCAATGATATATTTTTTTTACTTATTACTAGTATGTGGCCACTTGTTGGTTACAACATCAGCACAGGAATGCAGTTAGCAGAGAGACTGATGCCTCTGAAGATGCGCCACAGCTTATCACACTGCTTCAATGCAAAGGGTAACTGTGCATGGCTGGCAGACAGTGCTGCCACAAGTACATGATAAACAAACGGTGTGTGGTCTTTGTGACTAACAGCTGCTGGTTTTGTCAATTTCTAGAACAGTATTCCCCTATTGTTTTACTATGGCTGTTGACCTTAAATTTGAATGGCTTGTTACTCTTCAAGTAAACACTGTCAAAACATTTTTTATGAAATAAACAAGACTAAACTTCTAAGCAACACAAACTGATGGGGCAGAATTTGAAATAACTTTGCAGGTATTATGCACAAATATTGAAACCAGCTTACCTTGGCCATACCTGGACTCATCCCAGCTGCTTTTAATTCCTGCTGATCTCTTTGTATTGTTTGCTGGCACAGTGGATTATAAGCAACTGAAAGAATATAAAAATGGACCAGGATATGTATGAGTTTTTAAGAAACTGTAACACAAACACTTTTCTGGAATCTCAAACAACTGCTATCAAAAACAAAATCATAGGGCTAAAGTCAAAATAAAACTTACAAGGAGTTGTTATAAAAACTCCAACAATGTCATCAGAACTCAAACACTAAGGATATGAACCAAATGAGTTGTTAGCTAGGACAATTTGCCTTATGAATTTAACAATAATACTTTTCAAGATTTAATTATGTAATCTCAAACAGAGCGTTGAAACATTGAGCTGAATTTTAAAACAGAGCTTTCGTGACAAGACACAAAGGGCCTCTTGGGAGGCATTCCTCAGCAACAATAAAGTATATTCCAGCAACTTACAAATAAAATTCTGAGACTCTAAAATGTAATAACAAATATAATAATTCTTTCTTAAGCTAAAGATTTGATCTGAAAATACATGATGACACGTCCCTTAAAAATAGAACCTTAAGAATATTACAACAAATTAACAGAAAAAATGTATCGTTAGACAAAAAAGTTTTTTCAGTCATATGTTCGAGGTTTACCAGTTCATAACAGCAGGTAATCTGATGCTTGTGAACTGTAAACTTCATTATTACAGGATTAGAATAAAACCACCAAACCTCCTGCATATTGTAAAAGGGAAAGTGGGACGTTCATATTGGAAGTTCACCTGGTCCTAAAAATTTCTGCTTCAATACCACTGTTGATAGAAAGTGAAAAAATATGATTGAGGAAGTCCTGTGCTTCCCCTACTTGGTTACATAGAACATCAAATTGGGAAAACTGGTCAAACCACAGAGAAAACTGATGTGCTGTCGGGAGGTCATTTCACATGACAAGAGACATGAAGGAGAGTGGAATTGTGTCAGAAAAATGACCTGACAAAGTATAAAGAGGGTATTTGAGCATGTAGTTGTTAAAATGTTTGCTGGTAAATGAGTGATTAATATAGTTTCAGCGTATATCTCCAATAGTTTCGGGCTGACAGAAGTGACAAAGAGAAAGGATGAGTTTTGCAACATTTTAATGGGTGTGACATCTGGGGTGCCTCATGGGGAGGTAATTGTACTGGGTGGTACCTGAATGGGAATATCAGAGCCAGTGCTGATGATTTATCTTTGGTACGAGCAATGTAGAGGGTTAGCATTCTGATGTTTGGTGGTGCAAAAGAAATAGTGATATTTGAATCTGGTAGTGTAAGGTGTATATTATGTTTTGATGAGGAGAGGTGATCAAACATGGTGAAGAATGTGAAGATGATCCCTGTAGAAAGGTGTCTATCAAAAACAACCCTTGGTTATAGGATACCTTTAAGTCTAGGGCATAAAGAAAAATGAGAAGAAGTGTGTACCAAGGGTGAAGGTATAGAAGTTGAAGGAGAAAAGTGTGTAAATTTCCTCACATTTCCTGTTGGTAGAAAGAATCATTGAGGTTTGCATCAAATGTGAAAGACAGGGGGAAAAAGATGAAGAAGGCCTGGTTCAATAGAATAGGTCAATAAAGGTAGAAGAAGAGAAATGAACACAGAAGGTAACAAGGCAAACTATAAATAAGCAAATTGAAATGCTAGAAAACAATTGCCAAGAAGCTAACAGTTATGAGAAAGCAAGTGAGTTACAGCATGAGGTAGAAAAGAGGAGTGTGTTCATGAATGTGATCATGATGCTAGGTCTTTTTATTGTCACATGTACAAAGTACAGCAAAATTCTTACTTGTGTAATGTTCGCTGCAGACACAATAATTATCATAAAACATCAGGCTCAAAATTAAACAGGAGAAAAATATCCGTGCAGGGTAACTGTGATGACAGCTTGACAAAAATGTCCTGAATAGATGGTATCCATGTATAAATTTGCATGGATACAGCAAATGGCTGTACAAACCCCTTTCTTTTAACTTATTTTAACTTAAAGCTTTAACTGTGATTATATATAATTTTTCTTCAACAGTAATGCATTGTCATTTACATTAGCTATTTAACATTACACGGTGGCTTCTAGATGGACTATTGGACACCTTCATAGCTACAAAAGATTATCTCTGTGTCGTCTCTGTGGTACTTCGAAGTATCTTAGTTTTTGCTCATTTCAATTAATGTTAGTTTCGAGTTCAACCTAATTATTTCCTTTGTAGCATTCTGTAGTTCCATTATCTTGTAACATTCGCCCAATACGGGAGCATGATTACTACACTTCACCACCCGAGAGGGAAGTGGACGATATTTGAAGGATAAAATAGCATTAACATATCCAGTCGTCTGCCCCTCTTGTCCCCTATGTGCACCCTTAAATAACTGGCAAAAAATCAGAAGAAAGTGGGTCTGGTAAATATATTGAAATCCACTGATTACATTTACTTGCCCGGTGCCTGAGTGCTCATTTGTGAACCCCTTTCCCCAGATGCCCTCCCCAGCAGCCAAATCCTAACCCCCGGTTTGACGCAGACATAAAGAGAAATAAAAAAGAACTGTCCTCAGAGAAAACAAAAAGAAAGATTTAACGTAGTTCATATACATGGAGAAGAAACCTGCAGTTCAGTTCCTACTGTAGGATGGAGTGAGGAAAACAAAAACAGTCCTTCGACGAAAACAGATTCCTGGCTGGCTAACCCAAAGAAACTCAATCATGAGTCCGACTCACCAAACGGGAGCACCCAGAGAATACCAGCCCCTGGCCTCTTCTCGGGGATTCGTCACAATGATTCAAGTTCAGGGTGGCCATCCCCAAATAGCAGACATGGGTGAAGACAGATCCTGACGATTCTTAAAGTGCAGATAGTCAAGTCCTTGCCTTCTGACTTTTCCTTCCTTTTTTCTCCTCCAATCCTCGATCGACCATTCCCCTTAAAAAGAAAAGTTTCCCGCCGAAACATCTTTTCCCCGCTTGGTTGTTATGGTAACATGACGCTGGCAACTGGCAGCTGGAATATTTACTGGGTGGGATCCTCCCAGCACTTGATCGTCTACAAAAGTGCCTGAAGGGCTATTCATAGACACCATCCCAGCCACATTATAAAGTGACAGACAGCCCAGAAGGCCAAATCGCCTGACAAGTTATGTAGCCTTGCTACAATCTGTGGCAGTGGTCTAATTTAATTTGATGTGAGAATATTGTGTTGGTGAGACTCAAACTGTTTTTTCCAGAAAAACTCTTTCTCCCACCTAATTTCCACCAGGAGAGGGGACAGAGTGTATGTGTGTGCTTGTGTTTGTGTATGCGTGTGCAGGTTTGTGTGTTGTGTCTCTTATTATATGTACAGTGGGATGCAAAAGTTTGGGCAACCTTGTTAATAGTCATTATTTTTCTGTATAAATTGTTGGTTGTTACGATAAAAAATGTCAGTTAAATATATCATATAGGAGACACACACCGTGATATTTGAGAAGTGAAATGAAGTTTATTGGATTTACAGAAAGTGTGCAATAATTGTTCAAACAAAATCAGGCAGGTGCATAAATTTGGGCACCACAAAAAGAAATGAAATCAATATTTAGTAGATCCGCCTTTTGCAGAAATTACAGCCTCTAAACGCTTCCTGTAGGTTCCAATGAGAGTCTGGATTGTGGTTGAAGGTATTTTGGACCATTCCTCTTTACAAAACATCTCAAGTTCATTCAGGTTTGATGGCTTCCGAGCATGGACAGCTCTCTTTAACTCACACCACAGATTTTCAATTATATTCAGGTCTGGGGACTGAGATGGCCATTCCAGAACGTTGTACTTGTTCCTCTGCATGAATGCCTTAGTGGATTTTGAGCAGTGTTTCGGGTCGTTGTCTTGTTGAAAGATCCAGCCCCAGCCCCAGCGCAGCTTCAGCTTTGTCACTGATTCCTGGACATTGGTCTCCAGAATCTGCTGATACTGAGTGGAATCCATGCGTCCCTCAACTTTGACTAGATTCCCAGTCCCTGCACTGGCCACACAGCCCCACAGCATGATGGAACCACCACCATATTTTACTGTAGGTAGCAGGTGTTTTTCTTGGAATGCTGTGTTCTTTTTCCTCCATGCATAACGCCCTTGTTATGCCCAAATAACTCAATTTTAGTTTCATCAGTCCACAGCACCTTATTCCAAAATGAAGCTGGCTTGTCCAAATGTGCTTGAGCATACCTCAGCGGCTCTGTTTGTGCTGTGGGCGGAGAAAAGGCTTCCTCTGCATCACTCTCGCATACAGCATCTCCTTGTGTAAAGTGCGCCGAATGGTTGAACGATGCACAGTGACTCCATCTGCTGCAAGATGATGTTGTAGGTCTTTGGTGCTGGTCTGTGGGTTGACTCTGACTGTTCTCACCATTCGTCGCTTCTGTCTATCCGAAATCTTTCTTGGTCTGCCACTTCGAGCCTTAACTTGAACTGAGCCTGTGGTCTTCCATTTCCTCAATATGTTCCTAACTGTGGAAACAGACAGCTTAAATCTCTGAGACAGCTTTCTGTATCCTTCCCCTAAACCATGATGGTGAACAATCTTTGTCTTCAGGTCATTTGAGAGTTGTTTTGTGACCCCCATGTTGCTACTCTTCAGAGAAAATTAAAGGAGGAGGGAAACTTACAATTGACCCTCTTAAATACTCTCATAATAGGATTCACCTGTGTATGTAGGTCAGGGGTCACTGAGCTTACCAAGCCAATTTGAGTTCCAATAATTAGTTCTAAAAGTTTTGGAATCAATAAAATGACAACGGTGCCCAAATTTATGCACCTGCCTGATTTTGTTTGAACAATTATTGCACACTTTCTGTAAATCCAATAAACTTCATTTCACTTCTCAAATATCACTGTGTGTGTCTCCTATATGATATATTTAACTGACGTTTTTTATCGTAACAACCAACGATTTATACAGGAAAATAATGACTATTAACAAGGTTGCCCAAACTTTTGCATCCCACTGTACTTCTGTTGATGTTTTTCTCATCCTAAGTAATCCGACCATTGCACAACCATGTAAGTTATTTCTTAACTGGTTTGTTGAGTAATCAACCAATTCAGGTTTCTCCTAAAATCATGAATATCAAATAATGTGTAACCCTCACTGCATATAAGTAGATTAATTTCCCATTAATGCAGCAGCCAATATAGTAAAAAAAATCATTGCATTCACTTTCAAACATGGCTTTCTGTAATTTTATGTCACATCATATTTCTTATCTACCCAGTCTAAGATACTGTGCAAGTAGACCTGTTTATCTTCTGAGTCAACCTGAGCATAGATATTTCTTTTTGAAAAATCTCAGGTGAATGTGTAATCTAAAATGGTAATCTCTGAAAGAATGACATTCTTCAAGGTGAAAATAATGTTGGATGCTTAACAGTCTCCATTTCAAATAGAATATGTCAAAGTGGCGGTACAACATTTTGTCATGAATATAAATGGGTATTCATGGGATTAGGTATTATATATTTCATCTAGTTTAAGCAACATATGCCCCTGCATTTTTGCTGTTTTTTGAGTTGCTCCATGTCAGCACCTATACAGATCTGATCATTTTCAGTGTAGCTAGAATTATGTATGAACACCACTCACTTGGTTGTTTTATGTCTTTAATGATTCCACACAATAACATAGGTGAATTATTAAAATGTAGACATTATATACTAAAGTTTTTCTTCAAATTACTGTAAAGTGACCTGTTTTTTTATACTTCTTGAACTCCACCTTGCTAGCAGTACATTTAACTGTCCTAAAGCAATTTCTTAAACAACTGAAATATCTTTACAATGTTGTTTTAAATGTATGTTTCTTTTGCTCCAGAGTATCCATGGATATACCCGTGCTTAACCGAACTTCTCAAAACATCAGCACATTCTCCAGCAGATTCTTTTATCTGCTTATAGAGGCCTGCTATCAAAAATCAGCCTTATCCCAAACTCTAGATAGATAGATACTAGAAGCAAATCTCTGGCTTACCTAGGCTCAAACATCAAAACTCAGAAATGGGGAAGAAGATAAAAAGAAAAGCAAAAATAAACAGAATTCCTAAACAGTAAACCAAGAATAAACAAAACCTGTCCATTTCATTAACCACGTAATCCATTTTTGAATACACAGAGCGATAAATTAGAGAATGCCAAAGCACACAAGTTTAACCAAATGTTAAAGCAGTCATTTTATTGTCTGTTGGCTCATAAATAGCTGAAGCACCAGGTGTCTTTGCCCTTTGGCTCCACATGAAGAGCCCAACAAAAATAACATGAAGAACCCAATAAAGTTAACTTAAAGAACTATTAAACATGCTATTAATGTAATGAAATATTAAATAAACAAAACAATATTCATAATAACAATCAATTAGAAAAAACATCAAAAAAAGAAATAAAAAAATCCTTGTTTTTTGGTTTTTTTTTGCTCTGAATACATTATTGATATTTTGGAAGATTTTGGACATCAGTGAATCTCCTTGTACAATTATTTTATAAGTTATGGTTAATAATTATTATCATTTGTATATTGTATTTGTTTTACCACCTACATCTTTTTGTTAATGCATATGCGGTGCTATTTTCAGTAGCTGTTGCTAGGGTGTGAGTCCTAGTTGCTAGGCCATGCGCCTCACTGAGCAAGTTAGGTGTCCAGACATCTTTGGTGTGATGCTTTGAAAGCTAGCAGCGCATGCACATTGACATCTGAGATTGGTATTGGTAAATTTTCTTCTTTGTGATTTTCTTTTTAATAATTTTGATAGTTTTGATTTTGGTGGCTAATTTTCTTGATCTCCTGCCCTTTATTTTCTTTTGTATAATGTTTTGGTCCTGTTGAAGACTGGGGTGTTCCTCTAAACAAACAACCAAAAAAGAGGTCTCCAAAGTAGTTAGGGAGCAGGACTTCAAAATGGATAAATGAACAGTCAGTCAGTCATCATCCAACCCGCTAAATGCCCTGTAGCCAAGAAGCTCTGAGGAGCACAAAAGGTACAGAAGAAGTTGCCTTCAAAAATAGGCAATGCAGAGAAAGGTTAGAAAACAGAGCAAAAGAGGTAAAAATCCAGAAATCCAAAAAAAAAAAACAAAAACAAAGTAATTATCACAAAGAACTCACTAACGCCTAGCGCATTGAATCCACCGCCAGGAACTGTGTGTTTCCTCATCCTTTATAGGGCTTTTGTCATTCCATTGATGGTGATGGACAGGCCTGCCTCTTGGTGGCACACCCACAAAATACAGGAAACATAGCAACCCAAGCATTGATACACAGACATAAAGCACACAAAAGTAATAAAAAACATAGAATGATGCGAAAATACACATAAACAGCAATGCTATCATAAACAAAAGTATCAAAAATTAACATAAAAGACACACAACCCAAAGAAACACAAACCGGTGAGGAACCCTAGCAGAAACATATTAGGTCAATCTCCTGATCCCTTTTTGCCAGTTTATTTTTGAAGCAGGAAAGTTTGGATTTAAAAACAAAGATGGGCTTGGAGACCCAGCTTGGCTGCTTTCTTTCAGTGGCAATTAAAAGATTTTTTTTTCCTCTGAACATTTCAAGCTGGTGGCAAAACCCTGGTTAAACCATAATAGGTGTGTAGTTGATTCAACTCTTTGCAACTTGGTTTGGCTTTTCACTTACTTAGCAGTTCAAAAACTTTTTGTTTTTTGACAAAGTTTTTAACTACAAGCCTTTAGCAAACTGTTCCTAACATAGCTAAAAATGAATGCCTATCTCAGATAATTTACTGGATACCCTTATTTACTCTGTGCTTCAGTGAAATCTAATAAAAGTATGCTCTCTCCTCAATTATGTTAATGTTAGGCTCAAAGCCTAACAGCCTTTCAGTTTCCACATTATTGTCATCCTTATTCCCCACATTTTCAAAACATATTGAAAATTCCATTGTCTTCTTAATAAGCTTCCTTTCTATATTTTCCTTATTTAGCTTTATAGGTATGAACTACCACTTGAATCATTGTCGCCTCTTCAGTGATTGCTTGTTTAGACAAAATTTTAAAATTATTTCAGAGTCTTCAACTTTGTTATTATTTTTTGATACCATGTGAGATAATTCTGCTTTGAAAATCTATTTTATTTTGACTTATGTTTATTAAACTGACCAGGTCCTACAAACAAAAAAATACAGTAGGATGTGAGAGCTCAAAATCACTTCTGAATTTCGTATCACTTAACAGAATAGAAATGAACTTGACACATAAACTCACACATCTATTTATGAGCCATGCTGTGTTAATGTACAGTGCACATGGATACCAAGATAAATTACTCCTTCACTCAGAAGGTCTTGCAATGTAGGCCCCCATAAGTGGAACTGTTAGCGAATTTGAAATTCTTTGTAGCTGGAATCTAAACAATTCTAAACTTTTTTAACCTTTAAATCAGCAAATGGTTCTGAGAAAAAAGTTAATTGTAGCCCTGTTATGTTTTTGTACAATTTATTCAATGTACATCACTTTGCTTTTCCGGGCTAAGCTATGGGCAAAGCGCAGACATTCACACTGTCATTTCAACATTTTTTTTAATGTTTTAGAGGGCATGCTACAAAGTCAGCCCTAGAGTGAATAGGATTCAAATGAGGCAATTCAGACTGAAAGCAATTTTTGCAAAATCTGTTTTCCCCAAAACTAGTATGACTACCAAAGCATGACAAGAGTGTGCTGTTTTAAGATATATGACATTGCCACACTAAAAGGACACTTATAACTCAAAGGTCACTTATAATGTGCATAGGTCAAATTGCTGCTATAACATACAACGTAGCAAATTACTGAAAAAAACAAAGCAATGGTATTTGGGTTGTTGAACCTCATGATCTATAACCATTACTTTTATTAAGGCTCATTATCTCCAATAGGCCTAGATATATTCTTCATTCAATGTGCTTTTTTTCAATTTTACTACAATACTTATTTTAACAGCAGCTATAGGCATCATAGTCAGTCATGGTAGTTTAGGAGTTTCTATAAGCAAATCTGACATCTGCCTACACACACATAATTCACTTAACTGCAGTTGAGGCTGCTGTGCCTTTCACTTTTATTATTTGCTAATAATGGTTCTTTTTTGCCATTCTTATGCTCATAAATAATTTTTTCACCTCCTCGATTTTCTAGATTTACTGCAAAGAAAGATTTTTAAATTACTTACTGTAGGCTTTAATGCTTCAGATTCTTATCTTTGTACCCAGAATGGTATCTCCTTCAGTGATATTTTGGTTATACAGTATAAATTTAATAAAACCATGGCTCCCTGGGTTCAGAGGGTGTTGAAATAGTACATAATGCTAATTATTTTTATTTTGCAGAGAAGAATATTTTTCACCTTCTTTAGATTTTTCTGTAAACATATTATGTTTTATATACAGGTGTTGTTTATTGTAGGAAGAACGTTTATGGTTGTAAAGTGTCAGTTTTAACAATTCCATAATGATGTCACGACATAGATGCAGCAAACAGACAGATTATTCTATCAAAGGTTGCTTCTTAAAATGCTAATCTTAGGTGTCATTGCAGTTCTTTACAAGTTCTACGGTTCTATGGAAAATTTGTGTCAGCTTACAATACTAACTATATGGTAACTTGTATCTCAGTGTCTTCTCTTCAACATTTGGATTGAATCCAAGCAGCTGAATAGCAGATCAAAATTTTGCAGAAGGTGCATTGCATGGAAAGACAAAAACTTGAATAGACACTAATCTCTTTGGAAACAGATTTACAATCCCAAATCCAAAAAAATTTACGACAGTTTGGAAAATGCCAATAAAACAAAAATGAGTCATTTGTAAATTTGCTTTGACTGCTATTTAAATAAAAAAATTATAAAGACAAGGTTTTTCATGTTTTACCTAATCAACTGCATTGTTTTTTCTAAGATACACGTTTACTCTAAAATTGATGCCTGAAAAACATTCCAGTGAAATCAGGACAGCATAGTATAGGACTAAAAATTCAGTTAAACTGGTGAGACTATCATATTCTAGTAAATAAGGGGTGTACAATAATGGCCTAGTTCTTCAAATAAAGGATGGATTGAGTCTTGATAATTTGCCACTACTGTAGGTACATCAGCATATAATCCAGCACATTAATGACAACATTACACAAAGAAAAACTGGTAAAATTTGAGGCATTTTATCCTCTGCTGTGCACAATATGATTAAAAGATTCAAGGAATCTGGTCCAGTGTCATTGTGTAAAGATCAAAGGCTGAGAACCTCTTCTGAATGCATATGATCTCTGTTTCCTCAGACATTATTATCTTAAAACCTTCGTGCATCTGTAATGGATATAATGAAATGGGCACAGGATTACTTAGGTAAACCTTTCTCAGTCAATACCAATCGCCATTGCATCCACAGATGCAAATTAAGATTTTTCTATGCAAACCAGAAGGTACACATCAACCTTGTGTGCTGCCAGCTTCTCTGGGCTTTGTCTCATTTGAGATGGAAAGTAGGACACTGGAATTCATTTGTGGTCCAACGAGCCAACATTTCAACAGTTCTGGAAAAAATAGCAGTTGTGTTCTGAGAGCCAAAGAGGAGAAGGATTATCTAAACTGTTGTTAGTGTCAGACCCAAAAGCCAGCATCTGTCATAGTATGGGTGTATGTAGTGCCTGGGACATGGGTAATTTGTATATCTGTAAGAGTGCCATTAATGCAGAGTGGTATGTATATATTTTAGGACAACATGTCACCTTTTCAAGGGACATTCCTGCAGTTTCCAGTATACGAAACACCAACACACATGCTGCCCTAATTACAAGTGCACGGCTACATCAGGGAGGTACTTGAGTGAGTTGCCTGCAGTCCTGGCCTGTCTCAGACTGAGAATGTGCGGCTCATTATGAAGTACAAATACACCAAATGAAGGCCCCATCCAACTGCACAGCTGAAAACCATCATATTGGATGAAAGGGGTCAGAGATGGATTATGCTTGCTAAACTTGTGTCTTCAGTGCCCAACTGCTTAATAAGTGTTATTAAAAGAAATGGTAATGTTACATAATGTTAAACACTCAAGTGACCCAACTTTTTAGAGCATGTTGCAATTATCAAATTTGACTTGAGTGTATTTTTTCAAAAAATAAATTCAATTCACAAGGTAAAAATTAAATAATGTGTTATTGTAGGGTTTTAGTGCAGTACAAGGTGAAGAGAATTTGCAAAGCACTCTTTATTGCTTTTCTTGGCATTTTCCAAATTGTCTCTGATTTTTTGGAATGGGGTCTTTTTTTATAGAGAATGTATGAGGAACCTTACAAGATCATTGTTAGAATTACAAGAATTGTATCTTAATTTCAGCTATTGGTTTTCTTCTTTTTTGCGAGTGGAACTGCCATTACAATTGCTTGCAGATTTCTGTCAGGTAAATACCTGTGAATGCTATTTCTTTATTTGCAACTATTTTTATAATCAATTGCTGATTTCTTACTATTTCAAATCTTTTACCTATCAGTTCATTGATTTTGTTAAATGACAGTTTCTTCTACAAGCTCACATGTACCTAAAACCTACTCAGCAGCATAGAGCACTAAAAGAAATGAAAAGGATGCTAGACCATCATCTCATATCTCATCATCTTCGAGGTTTCTACATTAGGTATATCAGTTTAGTGTCTCTGTCAGGAATCATGCAAAAATAATTCCCAAACCCAAATAATCTGATTCAGGAGCCACTCCTGCTGACATGGGGAGCCCTTCCATCATAGGATCTTCTTACAGAATTTTCCAATTTGCAAACACTAATTAATGTAACATATTTGTGTCTGGGGATGCGTAAGGAAATCCTATCCTGATACAGGAAGCGTAGAATTTTAAAATCTACTTGGATAAGTGGATGTGGGATTTGAACCCAAGATGCTGCATCTACATGACACCACTGCGACACTGAATCATCCTAAAAATGAGATAATAAAATATGCTCTAAACACAAAACATGACTGGGGTTTTAGCAGCAACAGAGAGATAAATAAAAAAGGTACACCATAAAATACTAACAAGCTTTATAGTTAGAATTAGTAAAAGGAGTTTGATATGACAGTCATTTTTCCTTTAAAAAGGCACAGAACATATTTATGATTATGAGCATTTTTAATTACCTTCAGAAAGGCATCTTCATATCTGGCTTGTTGCTGCGCATGCCATTTCTATTCCTTCTGCATGTTTGATTGTGCCTTGCTTGTTGTTCTGTTTCTGGCACAGTGATGTTTTTTTGTGTTGGTTCAAAACTAGTTATATAGTCAGATGCTCATGTCTGACCATGTAGGGTCAGGTAAGCAAAGCGAGCTATTGCAGATTCCAATATGAGGCTAAATAACTATAACATCTCCCTTTAATACAATTTATGAAGTTGAAAGTTTTATGTGATTGTGCCAGGAGCTAATGGTAGGGTCACTCTCAGGTTGCAAGACTGGTGATGCAAAGATTTATTGTATCTTTACATAATGATGTGGATAAACATGGAGACTTATCTAACAAAGTCTGTATTGCTGTTCAGTTTTTAGTGCCTATGTTCTCTCCATTGTGTATGAGAGTACAGTGAATATGGTAGAATGGGTATAACAGCCATATCACTATGGTACTTCCTTTTATGTCTGTGTATGTGAGTGCAACATTGCTTTAGAGTCATCAAAACTGTGCTTAACCGTTATCAATAATTTATTGTATATATTTGTGTATGTGAGGTTAATCTTCTGTGTAATATTTATAAGGATAAATTACATAAATGTAAATTTGCCTTAATTATTAAAGTACATGTTTCCATTTGATTGAATCAAAACAGCCATTCCTGGCTCATTGTTCTAAAAAGATTGCCAGGAGAACAGCAGCTCCTAAACTGAGTCTGTTAGAAAGAACACAAGAAGGACTGTCATGCTGGGATTTTTCTGAGGAAGAACTGGGAGAACTGATAGACTCCTCAGGCTGTCTGTAATCTGCTTTGGGGCACGTTACCTCCGATAAGCTGTAAATAAATCAAACCTGTCTGACTTGCTGCAACAGTAATCATCATGCCAGGTTTTGCTGAGCGCTGTTGGCTATTGCACACTTGACTGTTAATCGGCTCAGTAATGGAGCCGTATATACAGCTCCACCTGTCATTGATCACTGTACAGCATGGTTAATGTATAGCTCCTCATTATTGTAGTAGAAGCCACAAGTGTCCTGCTTGCCTTTGGGAAATCTCTGCTTGTAATTTACCAGGAGACACCATACTGTGGTCTGGTCTCTCTTTTACTTTTGCACTGCCATCTCAAGTACAACTGACAAAACTGCATTAATCCTAGTGGAACCAATTGTATGATTAGCAACAGTTGCTTTTGCTAAGAAATCAGATGTTTCTGGCTATGAGTAAAAATAGCACCTGAGGCAAAGAAACTCCTAAAATTTCAGTGTAATCATCACAATGCTAAAAATAATTAGTGTTCTGAAAAAATATTGAAAAAAATATGTTAAAAATACTGGAAAAAATATTGTGGCAAAGACTTTTATGTGTGTTCATCCTGAACTTCCTTAATAAAATATTTGTAAAGAAATGGCGAGAAAATTACTGCCCTATTCCGGTCAACAAATCATTTGGAAAATATCTTCAGTAAGGAAAAATCTACTATATAAGAATGACCTGACATAGCATAATAAAAATACTAACAATAATTTAAAATAAAGAAGTTTTTTTTTTATTGGCACAAATTGGTCTCTAAGTAAGCAATTGCATTGGAAAAAAAATCTGCCAGTTTGGCACTCTATGACCAGACTTGAACCCCCTTGATCTACTAATACATATTATCGACAGTTCACTGAGGCCAATGGTCGCATCATATTTATATGTTATGCTTGGAGCTTCTAGGCTTACATAGAATAGAGGCTGGATATATAAGTATATAAACTTAGAGTCTGCAGCTAGTTCTACTTACGCCTATTGCCTTGCCCCTGTAGATAGAGGTGGCGCTTCCGATATGTAGAGAAACAGAATTACACATGTAATAGATATCTGAGACATTGCTGAGCTTTCTGTTTTCTTTGTGAGGACTCAGCACATTATCTTTTACAATACTAGAGTCCACCGATATACGAGGTTAACTGTTTCTTTGAGTACCCCAATAATTTATCAAATCATATTTTTAGAGGCATTTGCATGCTCTTCTCTTTAACAGTTTGATCTAAAGATTTAATTCTGCAGAAATATAGCTGATTCAGGGAACAGTAGAATAATACAGTCATTCTGAATCCAGGACCTTGGTCAATACCAGGCCTAATATGTTACCTTTTAATTTGGAATTTTCACTCACTTGTTTATTATAATGAGTCTGTGTATTGTCTACTCTACATAGTCTTTACAAGCCAGAGCGATCTTGTGCCACCTATGTACACAATCTTTTCATAATAAACCAATTTAAACCACATGCTTGTTGCATTGTGTTGGCTGATAGAGCTTGAATTGTATGAAGTGTTAATAGCTGCAATGAGATCAACTGCAATCTAGACCCTATCAGGTAGATGAGCTTCTCTTCTATTTCTCAAGGTCAAAACATAAATATTCTTTGTATTATTTGTCACTTCATTCTATGCATTGTACTTCCAGGCGAGCATTCATTGGTTGTCAGCTCTTATGTGCACATAGCCCACCCCTCCGACTCAACCTGTTTGATTTTATTGGAGCAAGTTGCAGACTAGTTGGGTCTAGTGACTAGTGAGTCATTGGGTTTATCACACCCAAGCTGCATGGGGGCATACTGCCAACATAATCGCTAAGATTATGTAAATGAAGGATATGACTGAAAATTGCTGGAAAAGTCACATATTATAATATAGAGTTAAATCATCAGACATTAATCCTGAATTAGTTATTGCTATTTAAATTTTCATATACTCCAAACGACAAATGGAATGGCTAATTCTCAGCTTGTAGAGCCAGGCACACAATATGAACACTTTTATATATTTTATGATCTTCCCGTAAAACAAGATCTTTTTAAAAAATATATATTTTTTGAACATTGTAGCAGGGGAACTTGGTGGGTTGATAACAGGCTAATTGAAATTTTCAGATACAAAGAGTTCCTTTAAGTAACAATGAAGTAAATGTGCAGCATCCAAGATCTATATGTGAGAGATAAAATACATTAATTAACAAAAGGAATAAGGCGAGATAACAAACAGAGCCTTGGAGATTTCAAAGCAGGAACAAACAGACACAGAGATAATACAGTATATGAAGGATTGAAGCACCTAGTGAGTAAAGGCAACACAGCTTTTTGTGATTGTTATCAATAGATTACAGAAAGGCAATGTCATCTAACTGCTACAGACAACCCCAGTGAGTGATCAGACCCCTTATTCATTCATTGATACAGTTTTACCATGTTAAACCTTGCTCTGTTTAATAATGCCAAGCATTGATGCCTAATTCAACTGATTTTTAAAAAGTTCCTTTATTAAAACCCTTTGCCAGCTCACAGCACTGTTTCTAAATGCAGTAATCACATTTTAAAGTCTGAACCTGAGACATAGCCCTGCAAGCTCTATTTTTTCCAAACTCTGCCTTATACATAAATACAAACACAAGAAATCTTTGTATGCTCCTTGATATTTAAGTATACCATAAAATATAGTGGTATGCTTCAAATTCATACAAAGCCACTATATATGTACAAGTTTATTGTCTCAAATATCATTCAAGTGTTTTTTTATGCATCTATACAAAATGTATTAATAATTTCAGAAATATATTTTTACAATGCAATTATATTTGGCTGATATTAGAAATTGGGAGCCATCGACTAACTGTATTCATATAAATGAATTATTGCCCTAAGCATTTTATAGCTGTGACATATTGATTTTAAGTACTTTTTATTTAATCGTTTTTACATTTTCTGTAATAAAATACACCTATGATTCCAGACATATGAAATACTGTATGTGATATTAAACAAGCAGGCTATTTTTTCCAGCCAGACAATTAATCTGTTTTCTGTATGGGTCAGTAACCCCCTTCAAGGATGTTTCCCTCACTTGCATTCCATTTGCTGGGGGAGTATAAACTGACCAGCAAGATATTACTTAAAATACTAACACACCTACTGACTGCATGGAGATGAAAATTATTATTACTGCTGTTCAAAAAAACACTTATTCATAATTAAATGCATGTGTATAAATGCAAGTCTACCCCAGAATCCAAGGAGTCACATAGACTGTGCTTACAATTATTAACAGCTGTATATTAGTTTGTATTAAAGACAACATAAAAATGCAACAGTAAAAATAATGTGACCATATTTTACTTCATAATTTATAAAGTTATAGTTGGTAAAGACATCCTCACTGTATAATGTTTTACATTGACTTCCTCACGATGTAAACATCTAGCTCTTTTTTCCACTACTGACGTATTGTTTAACAGCATCTTCTGGTAAAAGGCAAGAATAAAAATGAAGTGTACATCCATCCTTTATAGCAAACACTCATGCATCTTCCACACTCTTTCATACTAAATGGAAATAAACATAATTGATTAGGAAGATGTAACTCAATAAGGCATAACTGAATAATCTGTCAAAATAGGGAAGAAATGGCTCAGAGAACATACAGTATGCAAGATTGGAACCTCTATAAACTGAGGCCTCACTGCAGTTGTACGAGTAGTAGTTGTAATGGTAGCAGTAGTATCACATATACAGAGTACAGTGAAATTCTAACTTGCAAAGTACTTTGCAAGCTTCTTGTGAGCATTTACAGCTAATGCATCTTTATCTAAGTCTAAAAAAATGTCTAGAAAGAGGCTTTTACATGTCACATTATCAAAAGTTGTGTTGGTGGGCAAAACACTGAAACAATAGTTTAACACAATTGATCACCAGCAGAAGATTTGAAGGAGACAACATAAGTTATCTGTTACTAGAGAGCCATAGTGAGGGATCATATCTTTTGTTTGCATAATATTTCACTATTATTAGAAACAGGTGTGTAAATGGATCCCTCCACAGTTGATAACCAACTCAAGGGACCCTCTTTTAATTCCTTACTTAGTGAAACAGGAAAATTCAGCGTTTTACCTCCAACCCTCAAATTGGAAACACTGCAGCTATACCATTCAATGTGTATTTATAAAATTCCAATTGAAAAAAGAAAAAACAAGTATGCATTAAACTATTTTGAGCATTGGTTCAACTTATATGTTTTGTTTGTTGAGAGGTTGCATCAAACTTTGTATAGGATAGGTATAAGAAATTCTGTATAGAGTGACTTGGAATTAAGGTTCACCATGTATTTGCCAGTTTAACCTTTTTCGTAATATCACTATTAAACTGGACTAACAAGATTAATTCAGAAGAATGTTGGCATGTACCTTTTTAAGCCATTACATTAAATAATATTGATGTAGTATCTGTTATTTAACTATAGTCTTATAAATATACAGTAAATTCAGACCCGTTGATTTTCTGAACACTTTATTGTGTTGTAAATTTTAAACAGATACATTTGCCATTTGTCCCATCTGTCTACACTCAAATCATAATGACAAAGTGGAAAAATGATTTCCGAAATTTGTGTAAATTTCTTAAAAATCAAAATCTGAAATCTCTCATTTAAATATGTATGTACACCCTCTGCTGCTGTACTTTTAATTTTGTTCACTTGCATCCTGTTTGCTTTAATTATCCTTCAGATGTGTTTAGAGCTTGATTGGAGTCAATGTCTGATAAACTGAAATGATTGATCAGTTAGAAAGGCACAAACCTCTTTATAGAAGGTCCTACAATTCACACTGCAAGTCAGAACAAAAACCAAACCATAAAGTCCAAGAACTCTCTACAGACCTCTGCAATAAAACTGTGGTGAGGCTTAGATCATGGCAAAGATATAAAACCATTTGTAAAGCTTTGAATGTTCCCTAGGGCGCAGTGGCCTCAATAATTGTTATATGGAAGAAGTTTGGAACCACCTTCCTTTGCTGTAATGGGAGAATCTGTCAGAAGGACGACCGATTTAGCAGCACTCTATCAATTATGTATTTATGGTCGAGTGGCTAGATGAAAGCTAGCTATTCTTACTAAATGGCATTTTCTGTAAAGGACTCTGAGAGCATGAGGAAAAGACTCATTGGTATGATGCATCAGAAGTCTGGTGAAGACCAAGCACTGCTCATTACCTTCCTTAGTGCTGGCAGCATTATGCTATGCTGGTGCATTACAGCTGTGGGAACAGGGAGACTGGTCAGAATTGAGGAAAGAATTAATACTGCTAAATACTTGAATAAAACCTGGTCCAGAGTGCATGCAACCTCATAACGGGGTGACAGTTCAACTTTTAGCACAACAATGTCCCAATATATACAAAAAGATAATGCTGGGGTTGGTTAAGAGCAAGTCTCTGAGTGTCATTGAGTGACCCAGCCAAGGCCCGGACTTAAACCTCATAAAACATCAGTGGAGAGACCTGAAGACAGCAGTTTATAGACACTTACCGTCCAATGTAATGGAGCTTGGGAAGATCTTCCAAGATGAATGGAATAAAACTGGCCATATCCTGATGAGCAAAACTTGTAGACACATACCCAAGAAGACTTGAAGCTGTAAATGCTGTCAAACAGGCTTTTATATAGTACTGAATTAAGGTTCAAAATACTTAATATGAATGGAAAATTTCCATTTTTGATTTTGAAGAAATGTCCAGACCTTTCTGAAAACATATTTTAACTTTGTCATTATGGGTTACTGAGTGTAAAGTATAGAGTGTATAGTAGCCAAAAATTATAAATGGATCCATTTAAAATTAAAACTCCAACACAATAAAGTGAGAAGAAAGTGAAGGGGTATTAATTCTTTCTAAAACTAGTGTACAATGTATAGATGTCTGACTGGCCATTTGCTCAGGCTTCAACACTATTTAGGTTTTAAGCTTTTACATGTTGTGTTTATGTTTTTCTGAGAGTTCATAAAATTGTGGAAGAATGTAATTTTTTTCCGATCAGGCATATTTTGCTTGAAGGTGTTAAGAATTACCTATATTTAGGAAGTTTGTTGATTTGACATCAGATGTAGCTAATGCGTTAAGAAATATTTTCATTGTTCTATAAAAAGGCGGTAGCCACAAACAATTCAACAGAATCTGAGTTTTGCCAGTCTGTTAATTTGTGCAGTCTGCCATTCCTACTAATCTCCTTTTGGCTGGTACTCATGTGTCAACTGGGTGCATTTCACAAGTATAACAGGAGCATAAAGATGAAATTAAGAAAGACAGTACAAGAGGCATTGTTTCTGGGAAATGTGTCAATGTGCTGAGGTAAAAAGATGCTGTCTGAGTGTGGTGTAGACTACCTTGGCTGTTGCCAGAAGCAAACTTTAATCTTATGATTCTGCAAATTTTAGTTTAGTGCACTTCTGATCATCATCTGTGATATTAATCTATGGCTGAGCAGGCAGGCAGGCAGGCAGCCAGCTATGACTGAGGTGACTCAGTGGTGCCCCCTGTGCTCTGTTATTTAAAGTTGCATATACTTTGAGTTTTACATGGTAGCTGTGCTTTCCTGTCTCTGTAAAATTTCAGTTAAAAGGAAAATTATACATTAGGGCTCAGTACGCTAACATTTTAAACAATAATAATTTTAGATATGAGTCAGAAGTCAAGATTCCAGTGTCTTGCTTTATCAAAACAGAAATGAATGAGAGCTGGTTGGTGCATGTGTATTCATTTTATTATGTTTTCCTTCAGCACAGTGATTAGCCATGAGCCTATTTTAAAACAGACGCAAGTCCGTTTCCACGACAACATCCCTTCACCAGTTCCTATTGCATTGTGGTTGGCAGACCTGCCTATTAGCGCCACATTAGAATCTAAAGATATGTTTTGTTTAGCCCTCTATTACACTGTCTGTAGACTGTCTTTTTGTCTTTCTGCAGAATCCCAACATCTACCCTGCTTTAACATGAACAAATAGATAGCATGTCCAGTGTTGAGAACTTGTGTTGAAAACAATACATTTCAATCTATAAATTTTTCATTTGTTCTTTTATATTATCTCTAGTAAGTCTCCTATTAATGCTCTCTGCTAATTTATATTGCTCAAAATGAATTTAATCAGCCTTTTCATTTGTGTGTGCTCTAAGCATAATGACACCCAGGGCTACTTAGGGTCAAATTAGCTCAAGTGGACATGATATTATTTATAGAAAAAGGACCAGGGAGGGTAAGACAATGTAAAATGTAAAGAGGCTGCTTAAGCATTAAGAGAGCAGATCCACTGAATTCAAGCACGCTATTAAAGGGTGGCAGTAACAACAATTCCTAAGATAAGGCACAGTTCAAGTGTTTAGAGAGACCATCTAGATGGATTAAACTGCTGCATTTTTGTTTACACTATGAAGAATTCAACCCATGATCACAGATTTCTTTACAGAGTTGATTTACTATAGCTTTACATCAAGAGATGTACAGAAATGTGTATGTCCATGTTTAGCAAATTGTAACATTCCAGCACTGTAATTTTGACTCATGAAAATTTAAGCATTTATATATTTAGTGCTGTCCAGTTATATGTGTTTATGTATTCAATGCTTTGGAAAAAAGTACACCACCTTGTGTTCATACACCATTGCCTTGGTCAAGTACCAACAAAGTATGCTTTTGAATCCTTCATTACTGTCTAGTCATTGTATTCAGTGCCCATATTATTAGAGCGACCTGCCTTCAACATGTAATTAACTCCAGTATCAATTACAGCATCATCCATCCATCCATTGTCTAACCTGCTATATCCTAACTACAGGGTCACAGGGGTCTGCCAGAGCCAATCCCAGCCAACACAGGGTGCAAGGCAGGAAACAAACCCCGGGCAGGGCACCAGCCCACTGCAGGGTGCATGCACACACACACCAAGCACACACTAGGGACAATTTAGAATCGCCAATGCATCTAACCCGCATGTCTTTGGACTGTGGGAGGAAAGTACCTGGAGGAAACCCACACAGACATGTATTAGTATTTTGACAATGCTTTTTAAGGTAAGTGGGCAAGTTCCAGCAGTCTACATGAAAATGAGCCAGGCAAAATAAGTTACTGTAAGGGTTAGAAGCACCACTGTGAATACATCTATAGCTGTAACCCTTTTGGTATTTTCACACATAACTGCAATAATGTGATTGTTCTGTCAAGTATATTCCTTCTAAACAATATTCACCCAAAAGAAGTCCTGTGCTTGGAAACAGACCTTTAATGAAACAGACTGAAGAATGGTAATGGTGAATGGACTACATTCAGTTTATTGATAGCTAAAAGCAATAGAGAAACACTGATAGCAATAAGAAACACATCAAGATTCACAGCTTTTGGGGTCTACTGTATATGAGATATGGCGTATACCCCACCAGGTTCCACTATTGTGAGTGAAAAATCGAGTTGTGGTTGCAGTGTACGATACTGATAATAGAGTTTAGATTAAAAATAAATAAGTAAAAATGATCTGATATGGTGTATCCTGGTTCCAGCTGATTCACACTGATGGGAGCATCAGAATATGACCCCTTGAAACCAAAGATCCATGCTTCCTGGTGTCAGAAATGCAGACTGGAAGTGTGCTTTCATTGTACACAATGGGTTACTTGATCACAAAAAAAAAAACCAAATTTTAAATGCTGCAGGATATTTAAATACAAAGTACTTTATTTCAGGACATCAAGAAATGTAAGTTGACTTTTTTGCAGAGGCACACTCTACTAAAAAAAGCAAGGCCGGAAAAACCCTATAATTGCTTCTGGAAGGTGACTTTGAATTCACCTTAATATGATGGCGTGCACTTTCATTGGAGTTTCAAAACACTTTGGGACAAAACAGAATGATCAGTTTGGAAAATACACTGATATCAAGATAGGTCATCATTTTTCTGGTACATTTTTCACGCCTTATAGAGGCTCTGTTCCAAAATATGTGCACTGTTTTCTGGTCAGATGAAGGACCAAGTCACTATTAGGCTGGGGTACTTAAAAATGGTTTCTCACTATAAGTTATTCTGCATTTTGCAAAGTCAGTGTTTTTATTGTAGTGTTCTTTTCAGGAAGATAATCCTGTAACCTGTTGTACATCTGATAGTGCATGAAAGTGACTTCTACCTTGACTTTTTAATACTTTTTGTATGTGAGATACTATTTTCCTCCTGAGTTCACACTACATTTTAACTGTCTTTACTTTTCTTATCTAGGTGAATGGGAAGGAGCTGTCTCGTTTATCCCAAGAACAGACTCTAGAGGCACTGCGTGGTTCCAAAGACCCCCTAGTAATCCAGGTGCTGCGACGTAGTCCCCGCTCCAAAGGAGGAGGGAATAATACCGCACTGGGTGGTGTATGCAGTGCAGGAGGATCTTCAGCTGGAATAGTTCCGCAGGATATGCATTTTGTGGATAATGGTACCCAGACAGACATTACATTTGAGCACATCATGGCACTGGGCAAGCTTAGGGCACCATCACCACCCTTGCCTCCAGTACTTGAACCATATGTGCTATCAGAGTTGTAAGTATTGATACATGTCATTATGTTCATTGGATAACTGGTTTTGTGATCATTTTAGTGACTCCCTGAAAAATATGTTTTTTCCTTTTTAACTTTACATTCAATGTGGAAAAGGAGCTGCTGACAGCTAGACCCTCCAGGAATTATTAATATGCTGTTTTCTTACTCCAGAATGATTTTGATGGAGAACACAGCTCAGGGAAGAGTGAATAAATTTAGCTTTAAAATCCAAGCATTCATCTCATTACTTTGAAAACATAGAACAGCCACATCAGGCATCTTTGGACACCTGAAAGAAATTCAGGATGCCTAAAGCTGTCGGGAAGAATATAATTTTCTCTAAAGTCTGAGTTGACTTACTGTCTTTAGAATTGGAATCACTGTCCTAGCACACTTGCAATAGCAGTCTCAATGGTCAGAAGCATCTTTTGAAAAAGGATTGAGTTCCTCTTTGTCTAGCTAGCTCTCCCAAACCTGCTTTCACTTCTGTGTTACAGATTTGACTCTAAGTGACTTTTATGTTAAAGATTTGAATTAGCATGTACATTAAAAACTAGCTTTAGTCATGGCAGAGGGATGGATGCTTCACTAGTGCTGTATGTCTCATAAATAAATATATTATTCCATATTGGCTATGATATGTTTTAGACTCTTAGTGCTTGGCTGAGCTTGAAGCAAGTCTCCATATACAATCCTCTGATCCATACATGTTAAAAATAAGATTTAGGCTGAATCATATTCCAGTCCAGGCATATGTACACAAATGTATGTACACAGGCACCTCTTTATCTTCATACCATTAAAATCCATATATACTGTACTACCACACTTTTAAATGCATGTACAAAGACACATTTACTACTTACATTAAAACAGAACATACAGTAAATAGACACACATATAGTATACAGTAATCCCTCCTCGATCGCGAGGGTTGCGTTCCAGAACCCCCCGCGATAGGTGAAAATCCACGAAGTAGAAACCATATGTTTGTATGGTTATTTTTATATATTTTAAGCCTCTTAGAAACTCTCCCACACTGTTTATAAATATTCTCCGCACAGTTATACAGTAAACCCTTGTTAATCGCGGTTAATCTGCTCCAGACAGATAAATGAATTCCCACGAAGTAGGATTCTTTATTTATAAATCTAATATTTTCGTAGTTAGAGCATTGAAAATCTGTTTACGACCTTCTAAATACGTTTTTTAACATTATTAGAGCCCTCTAGACATGAAATAACACCCTTTAGTCAAATGTATAAACTGTGCTCCATGACAAGACAGAGATGACAGTTCTTTCTCACAATTAAAAGAATGCAAACATATCTTCTCTACAAAGGAGCGCCGTCAGGAGCAGAGAATGTCAGAGAGAGAGAGAGAGAGTGCAATAGGGCTGTTGGGCTTTTATGTATGCGAAGCACCGCGATAAAGCGGCCACAATGAAGGGATCAATGTGAAGGTAGTCTTTCAGCATTTTTGAGAGGAGCGTCCATAGCCTCTGTGCAAACAGCCCCTCTGCTCACACCCCCTCCGTCAGGAGCAGAGAATGTCAGAAAGAGTGAGAGAGACAGAGAAAAGCAAACAAACAAAAATCAATATGTGCTGCTAGAGCTTTTAAGTGTGCAAAGCACCGCGCGGGAAGCATATCGTATATCATTGAGGAGTTTTATTTAATATGTAATAGATGCTCTGATTGGGAAGCTTCTCAGCCATCCGTCAATAGCGTCCCTTGTATGAAATCAACAGGGCAAACAAACTGAGGAAGCATGTATCATAAATTAAAAGACCCATTGTCCGCTGAAATCCACGAACCAACGAAAAATCCGTGATATATATTTAGATATGCTTACATTTAAAATCTGTGATGGAGTGAAGCCGCGAAAGTTGAAGCGCGATATAGCGAGGGATCACTGTACAGAGCATTTTTAAGATATATGTAAATTTTAACATTCAGAGATCTCCATTCCAAAAATATATTAAGGTTCAACAGCTCACTTCTTACTTCTTTTCTTTTTCCCGATGCTGATCTCTCTCCATAGTCCTGCTTTGAGAGGCAGCGGTCATCTAGGGAGGTCTGGTAACACTAATGCCAAGACAATCGGAAAGCATTCTCACCAGTGGAAAGCAGTTTCTAGAAGACCTAATACCAAGTGTTTCCAATTAACAAATTGCTTCTTTTTATAGTTATTATGCTTTACCATAATATATTCCTTTAGTTTTAAGGATAAAGGAAAAATGGTTACTATACAATATATATAGAGTATTAGAACAACATGTTTTTCTATAGCACATTTTTATGCAAATAATATACGTAGCTCAAAGTGCTTTACAAGATGCCAAAGAGATAGTTACAAGAAAGAAAAAACTAGTAAAATTAGGTAAAAATAATAATGAATGAGTTAAAATAAATAAATATATCCATACAAGCTTATATAACATAGATATACAGATGAGTACAATAATAAGGTCAGATGGCTGGGAGGACAGAAATAAAAACAAACTCCTGGTAAGCTGGAGTAAAATAAGAAAATCTGCATGGGTTCCAAGGCCAAAGACCACCCAGTCCTTACTGGGCATTCATTGTTTCTAGGCTTCGTCCCAGAAGATTCAGTGAAGTGGAGCTCATGGACAGCTGGGGCACTCGCCTTTGTTCCAGCATCACAGGTGGCTGCATAGTGGTGGTGCAAAACATCACCACAGAAGAACTGTAAAAGAAAGCAGAGAAAAGTACAGATTAGTGAAGACTGCATGTATATGATATTTATAAGCCTATATAATATATTAAGAGTACAACTAAAATGTAGCTATGAAATAGCCAAGTTAAAAGAGGGAGATTTTAGTGGTTTTTAAAATGTTTCACAGTATTAGCCTGCTGTATCTTTATTGGTAAAGTATTCCAGATTGTTGGTGCATTATGCTTAGTTCTTGGGATAATAAGCACAGTACCATCAGAAGATCTAGGGTTATGACTTGGAGTGTACAGGCATGAAAAAATGTAGGAAAATTTAAGATTATTTAAGGCTTTATATAGCATTAGTAGTATTTTTAAGGCAATTCTAAAGGAAATGGGTAACCACTGTAACAATTTTGTGACTGCAAAGATGTGCTCAGATTTTCTTTTTGTAGCTAAGATTCTTGCTGCTGCTTATTTAGTCCTATAAAGAGTGCTTTGCAGTAATCTAGTTGACTGTGTGAAAAAGCATGCCCCTAGACACAGACAGACAGACAGACAGACACCAGAATGTCCAAAATGCACACGTTTATTAATTTCACAGCACTACAATGCCAACAATCTCAGTCTCTTTCTCTTCCTCTTCCTCTCAATGACCTCCACTCCCCTCGTCACAAGCTTCGTCTCCTTCCTCCCAACTCCAGCTCATCTTCTGGAGGGAGGCGGCCCCTTTTATATTGACCCGGACTTCCTGGTGTGGTGGAAGTGCTGCCATCCAGGGTTCCAACAACGTCCGGGCGCCCCCTGGCGGTGACTCCGTCTTTGCACAGGGTTGAGCTTCGTAGCTCCGTGACCCCATGCAGTCCAGAGAGGCCACCCTCCTGCGCTCCACTTTCCCATTTCCGGTCCCCTGTTTCATCCCCGGGCATCAATGACAACTGAAAAAAAAATCGTGAATTGATGAATTACTGTATTTGTATACAACTAACATATTTATCTGTTCCCTGAAGAGTAACCATATTGATTATTTTGCCTTGAATTGGCTTTGATATTGGAGTTACAAAACAAGCTAAAAATATAATTTGAACTATTTTAATTACTGTATAAAGTAAATGAATACAAAGCTCATACATTTACTGTTTTCAGATACCTGTTTAATTTAAATATGGTTGCAACTGTTGCATTTTGTGCATTTATATTTAAAGGAACTTTTCTTGGATTATGTTGAATGATTCATTACCATTCTTACTGCTCTTTTGCAGGCCACCTCTTGACCATGAATATTACGACCCCAATGACTATCTGGATGGGAGCCACCATGAAGTAGACAGAGCAGATGAACTGGAATATGAGGTGGGAGTGTTTAGCTCTTAGACGTTCTGTACCATTCTAATAAAAAAAGCAAAAGTTTTATAAACATAGGGTAGGCTAGAGAAAAATAAATATCTGCCTTTGGGTCAAATGTTTTGCACATGGGCTGTCTTTTTTTTTAACTGATGCATTCTAGTTCCGTATTTTTTTTTATGTAGTATCATACAAGTCACTCTTTACCCTGATATGAACATGCCACTAGTATGTGAGTAAACATTCTTAAAAAAAAACTTAATTTCAGTCTTCATGACTACAAATTAATGTATAAAGTGCTCTTTATCTTCAAAGGTATTTCTCACATGTGAAGTTTACAGTTCAATCAAGGCAGGGATTTCTTAATATTATTCCTGGAGTATATACTGTCAGAAACTCCACACAGAGCCATAGCAAGTTTTGGGCCAGCCACCCGTATATTTGGTATCCTGGCTGCAAAGTCATAAAAATGTTTATACAGCACTGATGTGCACAAAACAGAGTCCAAAACAGAACTGAGGGAACAAGGAAAAGGTGGAGTTTTTTAAAGGGTAAGACAGGAAGTAAAATCAGAGGGGTCGGGTTCATAAGGGTCTTCAGCCATAGGCTCGGACCCGGAAGTGACGTCAACAGGGCCAAGTGGAATCTCCCGTGGATGGTCTGCAGGCCAGGGAGAAAAAGAATCAATGCACTCTGCCACATCCCGTTCTGATTTGGAATTGCCCTTACTCAAGCCCTTTAGCTGCCTCCCATTCACACGTGTGTGACAATACGCAAATTATTTTCAAGTCATGGAACATCATATCTTTTTTGACTGTGAAACTTTTTGGTAAGAGGCAGCCTCATCAATTTGCTTGTCATATAAAAGCTGCACACAAGTAGATTAAAATGCATAGAAAGGGTCTGACACATTAAAGCACTTGCAGAAAGAAGCACTCTGTGAGACATTATATGAAAAAAGTAAGCCATTACATAGCGGGTTCTGCACAACTGTTATATACACACCTGTCCTTTCTACATAGAACTTGTATCCTACCAATTCATAGCATCAACATGTGTTTGTGTATGCCTGCTTGAATAGACAATTAAACATCTACTTTTTCTAATACTATAAGCAGCAGGCAAGCTCATGGAAAATATGCATCAAAAATGCCAAATGAAATGCACTGGCTGTTTACTCTATAGAAGCAAATGTGAAGACTAAGCCAAAATTTTTTTCATGGTTTCAATAGGCTTTAATTAGCTTTGAAGACAATTTGTCCAATTTTAAAGACAACAAAAGAAAACTATTGATTAAAACAAATAAAAATCCTTACAGAACATGTCCCATTCTTTAGAGGTAATAAAGGAATAAAGCATGCTTGTTCAGGACAGCAAACATTCTTCTGTCCACACTGTGTAGCAGTTTTGTTCAATTTAGGACCAAAAACTATTGCAGCAGCTTCTGGCACAGGATCCACTACACCAACAAGTGAGTAGCAAACATTCACAAATAAACTGGATATCATTCATGACTGTCAATTTTAATAATATGTACTGATCACAGAACTTGAATGGCACATGGTGTGAAAACAATTTGTTATCTTGTGACAAAAGAATTACTAACAATATGATTGGAACAAATCAAGTCAAGTTGGAGAGCATGCACTGGTACAGTGCGTTGCCGCACCCACTACATGACGAAACAACTTGGGATCCCGGTGGGAAACCCACCAGGCAGACATGCGGTCTAGTCCTACCCTCCGGAAATGACCCTCTATCTGCCGCAGCCAGGTGTTACGTGGTCCAGCCACTCAGGTCCCCAACAATGAGGATCTTACGAGCCAGATCACCTTCGGGGAAACACGTCACATAGTCATAGTGCACAATGCAGGTAATGTGCTTCATTCGGGACACCATGAGCAACTGCTCATATGACACAAAGTCAAACCAACGGTACCCAAGGATTTTCCGGAGAAACACAGTACCAAAGGAGTCCAGTCTTCGTCTCAGGTCACTGGATAGCGTCCATGTCTCGCAACCATATAGCAAGACAGGAAGCACCAGGACTCTAAAGACTTGGACCTTCGTCCTTTTGCATAGATATCGGGAGTGCCACACACCCCTTTCCAGCGACCTCATGACTCCCCATGCTCTCCCAATCTGTCTACTAACTTCACAGGAAGAGTCACCAGAGACATGAATGTCAATGCCAAGGTAAGTAAACCTCTCGACAAGGTCAACACTCTCTCCACAAATAGATACACTGCTGATGGCTGTGCCCAAGAGGTCATTTAAGGCCTGGATCTTGTCCAGGACACTCGCAAGCCCAGACACTCAGACTCCTCACTCAGTCTCTCAAGTGCCCCGATCAGAGCCTCTATTGATTCCACGAAGTTCACAGCATCGTCAGTAAAGTCAAGATCCGTGAATCTTTCTTCACCAACAGATGCCCCACAGCTGCTGGACCCCACGACCTTGCCCAACACCCAGTCCATACAATCATTGAACAGAGTAGGAGCAAGAACACCCCACCCCTGATGAACCCCATAATCAACTGGGAAAAACGCAGAGGTACTGCCTCCACTCTGCACAGCACTCACAGTACCAGTGTACAGGCCGGCCATGATATCCAGCAACTTCGAGGGGATCCCGCGAACCCTCAGGATGTCCCACAGGGCAGCTCGATCAACTGAGTCGAACGCTTTGCGAAAATCGGCAAAGGCTGCAAAGAATCTCTGCTGATGTTCGTGTTTGTGCTCCATGAGAACCCTCAGTGCCAGGATGCAGTCAATGGTAGACTTCTTAGGCGTAAAACCAGACTGTTCCGGTCGCTGGTAGGTGATCAAGTGATCACGGATCCTATTGAGAACGACCCTAGCAAGGACCTTACCCGGCACTGAGAGCAGTGTTATCCCCTGTAGTTGCTGAAATCCAGGCCACCCTGTGGGCACCCATCAACCACCGAGTGAAGCTGCAAATAAAATGTCTCCCTCGCCAAGACATCACTCACTGCGGTCAGAGCATACAACAGACAAGTCACCCAGTGAGTGCTGTAATCTGAGTCCTGTAATATGCTCGTTGAAAGGAGTGCCATTGGACACCATTGGAAGAAGCCAATCCGCTACGACAACAGCTACTCCCTGAGTATGACAGCCATCAGACCGACCAGACCAATAAAAGGTGTATCCACCATCTGGCCAGTCCCCAGTCTGCGCACTTCAGACAGTGCTGCCACTGAAATGCAGAGTTTACGCAGCTCCTCCGACAGCAGAGGAAGATGATCATCTTGCCGGAGAGACAAGATGTTCCATGCGCCCACCTGTATGGACCGCCTCAAATTGGGACCCAAGTGCTGCTGTGCAGCAGGCGATGCCTCAGCACCACACCAATTCCGATCCCCAACAGACCCCACCCTGTTGGCTCTCCAACGTTTTCGACTCTTCCGGGGATGAGGGCTTTCCCCCATCCCCTTCATGATGTGAACAGCCATCCTTTGGGCAGCTGCAGCAAAGCTACTCCGGCGGAGAGCAAAAAGGAGTCCTTTCTTTAGTCTCGGAGCTTTGTGAAGTTTTTTAAGGTGGCTAGAGTGTCAATCCTGCCACCAAACCCCATGATTTCCCCACAAGTTGGAGGACCACTTGCAGGGCTGGATGCAGTTTAATGTCATACCCAGGACTGATGATTGGATCATCTGCAAATAAATCAAAATGCTAAGAATTAAATAGTTACCACACAAAAGAAGGGTTTTTAATCCACACTGATGGAATAAGAGAAACAAAATATTTCTGGAATGTGAAAACTGCATTTATAGCTTCTGTACTTTCACAAAAAGGTCTCAATCTGTTTTAGACCTCTGACCATCAGTACAGTTTACACAGTGAGGAATTGCAACTTACCTAGCACATGAGGACTTGCTAAGTGCTTTTTTCCTCAAAGAGCTCCAAGCAGGACAACACCTAAGGTCATAGTAAGACAAGGTCACATTTAGTCAGTTTTCATTGCATTTCAGAATGCTTCAGATGTTAGCAGAAAAAAGGGAAAGGGCTATTGTCATGTTGCAGCATTGCCAGATATGCAGGATTTACATGACCAGTGAATTACCAACACATCAGATTGGACCATCTGAGGATTTGTTTCCGATCTTCCATTTATAATGCTGCTGAGAATGTTGGCAGACACAATTCTCACTTTAGTGTACAGGACAGTGAGGAAGAGATTTGTTAGAACAAGGTGACTTCACAGAGACACTTAGCTCATGCCACTTGACTGACTTGAGCTAGACAGAAGCTGCGATGCACTTTTGGGCAGTGTCATGCTTCTGTCTGTACCAGGAAATATCTGTAGACATGACCCATAGCTTGCCAATGGCCAGCAACTTTGTTAATCTGTCCGGCAGGATTCAGTAGCTCATTCCATCATACTAGAAGAGCCAATCACACAAGATACTGAAGGAGAGCATGACAACTGTTGTTAATGTTCACATAATTTGTTCTTTGCCTTTTTTTTCTGTTGTATTGTTATGTTTTTTCTGTTATTCTCATTGGTTTATTTTAATTTTTGCAATGAACTTTGAAATTTCAGCCCTAGTGTTTTGTATGTTACCAAGATAATTAGCAAAAAGCTAGCTACACAAAAGCAGACAATATATGTTGATAGCTCATTGTGTTCATTCTCCAAATATAACTGTGCTATTTTCTTAATGATTTATGTAATTACTAGTGAAGGTACCTGGATTTGAATAGGTAAATGTATAATAGGTTAAGGTAAGAAAGCAAATATTTGTGTTTTTTAAATGTTGACCATTTTATCATTGCTGGATGAAGCACTGGTGTCTTATCTGCAACCTATACTACTTATCTAACTATCAATGTGTGTGTCTGTTCTCAAGAATCAGTAATTTGTTTAGTTTTTTTGTGTAGCTTTGGATTCTTTAATTTCCGTAACTCACCATGAACACTACTTCCTTGTATTTCCTGTGTTTAGCATGGTTTGTTTCACAAATAGATGTGTAATCCCACATTAACAAACTAAATGGCTTGCTGAATATTTGAATTCTTGGAGCACAGAGAGCATCTGGAGTAGGAGGGTAGTGGCCAGGGGGATTGGGGTTCACGAACATCGCTGCAGGTCTCCATATTATTACAGAACACAGCACCAATGACAGAATTTCAATAATGCTGTAAAGATGATTCAAAGTTGATTCTTTCAGTGTTGAATTGAAATTGTTATAAATCATAATTTTATATTATCATGAAAGTCTAAAATTATATCTGTCTAATAATAAAGTGGACTTGAATAAATGTCTACTATCAAGAAACAGTAAAAGTTACTAGAACCATCCTCAATCATTCTCTTTCAACCATATTCTGAGCAGTGACTAGACATGCACTAAATGATCACATTTCTTTCTGTTTTATCTCTATTGCATTTAGCAACAATATCAGGTTTACAGCAGCATTAGCTATTTCAAAAATGTAAGGTTTTGCTTTGATAAAAAATGTAATGTGTGGTGATGCAATGTCTTCTTTGACAACTTTTTTCAGCAAGTAAATACGACATCTGTAATTTGTGCTAGGACTAGAAGTGAAGATGACTTTGAAATCTACTGTTTCTTCTTTTTTTTTTAAACTATAGTGATGACACCTGAAAACTACCACAGATATTTCTGTTTCAGGCATTTGCTAAGATTTCTTTTGAAAATATGCAAACTTGTTTTAGATTCTTCCATTTTCTTTAAGGGTTCCAATTATTTTATAATGTTTTGCTTTGTCCAGTAGAATGCATTCTCCACTTTCTTAGATTTACTTTTTTCCCCTCTAGGAGGTTGAGCTGTACAAGTCTAGTCAGCAGGACAAGCTGGGACTCACAGTGTGCTACCGAACTGATGATGAGGAGGATTTAGGAATCTATGTTGGAGAGGTAAGGGTGTTTGTTTTAGGGCACCAATAACAGCCTGTTTTACATTTGGGATAAATGTGTGAAATAAGAGCTAAATTTGTTACCAGAGTTAAATTTTCAGTAAATGATTTATTAAAACATTAGAACAGTCTAGACAAGAACAGGCCATTCAGCCAAACAAAGCTCGCCAGTCCTATCCACTTATTTCTTCCAAAAAAACATCAAGTCGAGTTTTGAAAGTCCCTAACGTCTTACTGTCTACCACACTACTTGGTAGTTTATTCGAAGTGTCTATTGTTCTTTGTGTAAAGAAAAACTTCCTAATGTTTGTGTGAAATTTAACACAAACTTAACAAGTTTCCAACTGTGTCCATGTGTTAGTGATGAACTCATTTTAAAATAACAGTCTCGATCCACTGTACTAATTCCCTTCATAATTTTAAACACTTCAATCATGTCACCTCTTAATCTTCTTTTGCTTAAACTGTAAAGGCTCAGCTCTTTTAATCTTTCCTCATAATTCAACCCCTGTAGCCCTGGAATCAGCCTAGTCGCTCTTCTCTGGACCTTTTCTAGTGCTGCTATGTACTTGAGTGTGTTTACCCTGCTTACCGTTTGTAAATATAACTAGGAGAACTGCTTAGGGACACTTCTTCTAGTTCTACTTATGTGTTCATTCCAAATGCTTCTGTGTGACCCCTCTGTAAAGTTGTAAGTGAAGCCCTTGTTTTTTAAACAGCTCACGGGACCTTTTAAAGTTTGGCTAGTTGTGCATCATTTGCAGAAACTTTCATTTCAAAAGAATCCAAGAGATGAAATTCTTGTGGTTGTGGACTCTCATACTCCAACTTCAGGTAAACATGTCAACACCAACAAAAAAAAGAGATATGTTTAAAGTGTTTCTATACTACTCTGAAGAGTTTTACTCTGGCTGTTGGCCTTTCTCTCTTTCTCATGGGTGGGGGTTGAACTGAATTAAGATTTGTAAATTTGACTTGATTGTATGGAATGTTACATGCTTTAAATAAATTCACTAAAAGTTATAAAAAAATAATAAAGTGTTTCTAATTATGTTATCAACATATACTTTAAAAATGATCAGAGTATGCGCTACTAAGTTAAAATAATGTAAAGGTTTAAAAGATAACTGTCACTTTGTAATTTAATGAAAAGGACAGAAATTAATAAAAATATACAGAGGAATGAATTTAGTCACTTTACTCCAGACCGCTGGTGTAACCCTAAAAAGGATTGCTGGTTTCTTCAGTGATGCCTCCACCCTACTGCCAGGTCTTCTGCAGCACCGTTTGCTCATCCCCTCGACCAACACACTGCACAAATTCAGCTCACTTCACTCATGCAGGGTCAGAGGCAACTCTACTGCCACACTATCCTCTGGTTTTTTGTGCCAACCCAAGGCCAGTGTCATCTTCCAAGGTTCACCAGCAGCCACTTACACATGCAAATAGGCCTCAGCAGCAGGGTGACGCAAAAAAGTGCTTATTCAAAAGAGTGCACCCAGCATCTTTCGTGCTCATAGAAGTTGCTTTTATAGCCAGCTTCTCTGGGCATCTCCGTCCCCTCTGATAGTCTGCGGCATTCTGGACAGTATTGTATGTCGCTCTTATGTCCAGACGCATGGCTTAGCCAGCTTGAATTATACATCATTTTGCCTCTTTTACAAACTCATTCTTATATTTCTACTCAGTGCTTTACATGTGAGATTAAATTAGAATGTGTGTTGCTGTTCTCTGCATTATATTTACAGTATCTATAGGAAGACTTCACTGCGCCACAGCCTTTTTTTAAACTGCACTTTCGAGACAATGTATTTTGATGTACCTGTTTAAAAATCAATAGCTGTAATGATTTGACTCTATTTTTTGATTTTTCTAAAATAGTCTCGGGGTTCTAAAAATAATGTGTATATTATCTTGAGGGTTTTTGAGTCCCAGGAATCCAGTTGGTTCCAATTTACTGTATTTACTCATGTTAGTAATTATTTGCATTGTCCCTAGAAACATTATGTATTTTGTATGTGTGCCACCATTTTGAGACTTCTTTGTTGAAAGTTGGTATGCCATTAGGTAAATTTAACTGCAGACTTGAGGCATGTGACATAACAGGGTCAAAGGTCTAAAGGTTAGCATTGTACATTTACAGGTTGTCCAGAACTCAGCATTCTTTTTGTTTGTTCAATGAAAGACTCTGTGGTTTCAAAATCATTCCTGTCCCTGATTAAGATTTATGTCTTTTGTTTTTGCTCCGTTAAATGAACTGTTCTGACTTTTGATCTCCTCATTCAATTCTGTAACTGCAATTTTTTGTCTTAGGTCCTGGGCTTAGTTTATTAGATTCTTGCTTTCCTGCTTATGACCTTAGATTGTTTCTCCAACTTCACACTGTGTTCTGATTCCAATTGTAAAAACAACTGCAGCAGCCTTACATAGTCAGTACAATTACATGTCCATCATGGTTGGCTTGACAAGAGTATTTTTTTTCAAGAGTCAGTTAGCTGTATGTCTGTGGTGATAATCTTGACCTTGTAATGCCCACACACAGCTTGCTTTTCTTACCTTTTGTGCCATGAGCTTGCAGAACAATGTCTATTCAGATAGACTGTTGTGAGTAGAGTGCTTCATTTTGGTGAAAGAGTGAGACTAGCATCTGCCTCTTTGCCCTTATTTAACTCATTTCCTCTAAAGAAACAGCACAACTGCTGGAATTAAAACAAGCACTCTGGATCTGCGGTTAGACTTGTGCTATGCACTATCTGCAGCTGTAGTTCTTGAGAGCAAGAGGCTAAATATATTAATTTCAACTGATAACAATTTAATTGTATCTAAATGTTCCTGGCTTTGATTTATAAGAGGTCATTAGCATCAGGGCTCTTTTCATTCTTGTAATTACGCAATTAAGGGAGAGTTTTATGTTAAAAAAATGTCAATGTATTTGAGAGATAGTGGAGTCTTGCCTATGTATCTGATCAGGAGGCAATGGTGTGTGTGAATGTGGTATAGCTGTTAAATCATAAAAGAAACTTACAGTCTGGGAACAATGTGTTTAAGCCATCTAGTCATCAAAAAGCAGCCTTGCTAATGAGCCATATACTACCCTTCTGCAGCCAGCCTCCTAGTTTTGTACTGCAAAAAATACCATTAAGGAGTTAGAGGTAAGATAAAAGATAACAATTCTCTATTTATTTAGGAGGAGACAATTTATTGAAATACATTTTAAATTTCATTAGATGCATATAAGCAGATGTGCCAACCTTTACAGTGCAGTATAGACAGACTGACTGGCACCCTCCATGTGTAAATGACAAACTGACATTACAATGTAGAGGGTGTAGAGAAAAACAGTACATTTTTAAATAGGCTGCTTTCTCACTTGCCACAAGAGATACCAAAAATAATATGTGTGCTCATCCACATGTTTTGGTAATGTGTATGTACACATGTGTGTCTGTGTAGGCTGGTAACAGTGTTGCTTAGTATTATTGAATGGGGTTTGGGGCAGAGGTCAGGGGAAATTCTGTGTCAGTAACCATGGAAACAACAGGCTAATGGAGTCATTAACAATGAACAGTCGGTGTATTCACAGCAGGGGTAGCTCTGTCACTTTCTCTCAAGTTTAATTATTTTTTATTCACACTATGCAACCTGCCCCCGGCTACCAGTAGTGCCACCTGCAGCTATATGAGAGACAAAATACCACACAAATACTTTCCGAAACTGACAGGCAACATAACTAAAAATGTGTACAATAAAAACCTAAAGTGACACCCAGAAACAGACAAGCCAGACACAAAGGAAATGGAAATAATAGAATAATGAATGGGCAGATGTGACTAAGGCTAAAATGATAGGGGCAAGTAAAGCAAGCAGAAGGACAGATGCCTAAACTGAAACTCATAAAAAAAACAGGCAGGAAAAATCAGTTTGCCACCTAAGATAAGTGCAGTCAAATATGTCAACAAATAAACGCAGAAGTAGGAAATCTGATTAAACAACTAAATGGGTAGGTGAGATAATCAGGCTGACAGACAAATACATATGTAGGCAATGTTTAGTGATTTTATTTAGGTTAATTTGAATGGTACATTTTTCTGCCTTTACATCAGCTAAAATATATTGCATGTTATAAAGGAAGTTTAGGAATCCATAATTTCTCTGGAAGTCAGGAAATGAAAAATACAGAACCCGAATGTATAATCTGTATTTATAAAGTATTCCATACAGACTTAATTTTTATAATGTAGATTTGACATTTGTCCATGAAACTGGGGCCCTTTCATTAAGCTACTGTGGGATATAAGTAGGTCATTATGCAGCCCCACAAGAGGGATTATAAAGGTTTTAAAGAAGTAAATTCCCAGAGTGGATGCTTACAAAGAAACTAGAACCAGTGAAATTGAATTTGTATAATAATGCCAAATTAGATCTCTTACTTCATGGTGTCATTGATCAGACACTATGGTATGGAACAGTGTGTGATTGGTGATGTGATAACTAAATATATTTATTATGTGTATACTCTATTATGCAAATTTAGTTAATATTGCTCTACTACTGTGGACCTTTTACACAAGTTTTCCAGTCACCTGTTTTAAGTGATGTGACAATAAAAGTGTTCCATCCATCATCCAACCCCCTATATCCTAATTACAGGGTCATGGGGTTCTGCTGGAGCCAATCCCAGCCAACACAGGGCGCAAGGCAAGAAACAAGCCCCAGCCCACCACAGGTCACGCAAACATACCCCAAGCACACACTAGGGACAATTTAGAATCGCCATTACACCTAACCTGGAGTACCCGGAGGAAACCACAGGCAGACACCGAGAGAACATGCAAACTCCACGCAGGGAGGACCCAGGAAGCGAACCCGGGTCTCCTAACTGCGAGGCAGCAGCACTACCCACTGTGCCACCCCATGAAAGTGATTTGGCTTGAAATATTAAAGGTACTTAAAATATAAATCTATAGTCAAACACCAGCTGGGTTGATAAAGATCATAATTGTGTCTACTTCATTCCTCTATGTTAAGACTGTAAAAAAAGAAACAAAAACGTGTCAAAATGAATAGAAATTCTTTTTTGTTCATGGTAGTTTGCTGTTCAGCATTATGAGTATATATCCAACAAGGTAGCACTTTAATGGACGTGTAACATCTTTTTTGAAATTCTACATCACTGCTAGGTGTGAAAATGGACATGCACAGGAAATGTGCTAGTGTTTTGAAACACATTATAAACACAAACATATAAGTTGTTTTTATTACCGTACAATTTTTTTTTTGATACTTTGAGGAAGTAACAGTGACAGACACTGTGTGCTCACAGAGAACTACTCACAGAATAGGGTATGTGTGTGTTGAGAGACAGTTCATAAGGTAATGAGAAAGTGTTTAAATTAATCATTGTGTTTTAAATAGCTCCTTGAAATTGTTTCCTCTCAAAAGATAAATGAAACAATCATTTCTTTTTATAATAAAGGCTAAAACTGAAGGCAATTTATCATTGCATTTGTAATTTTATGCTCTTCACAGAAAATATCACAATAAACTGCTTTATAAAATAAAATTTAAGTCAACTGTATAACAAAGTGCGATACAAGATAGTTCAAACAGATCATAAATCAAAGAGAAATAATTTTCGGAAAAAGACTATGGAGGTAGAATTCAACATAATACACACAAGACTGGAATGACAGTAAGAGTTTAAACAGCAAAAGAGTATGAACTTTAGAAAGACCTAGGCAACATAAAAGCCAAACTAAAGTAATGTATACAGCAAAAAGTAATAATAATCATCTGTTCAGAGGTAGAAAAGAAATGAATAAAGTAAATAGGTGAATTTTAGTAGTGGGACTCTGGTAGTTGTTGGTACACACTTATTACAGTGAAATTAATGCTATGTAAATATAGGCTGTAATAATACAGTAGGTATTGAATGTTTTAAAATATTTACTGTGTTAAATCATTTATTGATTGTGAGCATCACATGTATTAGGCAAGTACCCCCATAAATTTACCAGCCACAGTGAAATAAACCAATAGCACGTCATGCACCTACAACCTGCCCTGCAAGCCAGGTGCACTAGGATTTCCTGTAGCAACCTTACTAACAGAAGAAGTCGAAAGTTAAGCCTGATCACTTATTATAAAAACAGTTTTCTCCTGTTTGGAAGGTTTAGAGTAATAGTAATAGTATAGAGCAGCATTATTAATTCTTGTGGCATCCAGGAATTCCTCTCTAGAAGTCTTCACCTTCAACAGCCAGATTGAAGGAGCCTTCCTAGGCAAGTAAGTAATAACATAATATGTTTTACAGATGAGAAAAGACAAGTCATTCTGTCAAGCATGTTTGGTTAGCTAAGATCTAAGTTGCTCCAATATCTCAACTATATGTTTTTTAAAAGCGGTCAACACATTTCTTTGTTCTGAACTCCTGAGATCTTTTCTGTGAAGATGTACCTGGTTTAATGTGGTGGTGCAGAGAATTACTCTGTAATGAATATGGACCCGAACAACTTTAAATCACAACAGTGAAGATATAGACTACTGACTGACCATAAGCAAAGAATGATTTGTTTGATGAAATTAGAGCAGCCTAACATCATTGAGAAAGTGTCTTTTAATCTGTTCAGTCTATAAACAAAAAAGACAAAGCACTACATTGTACAAGAATCTAATCAATGTAGCATTGTTGAAATATCTGACTTGTTTCACTAATTCATAAAAATGTACTGCCAAAAAAAAACAAACATCATAAATAACATGCTGCAGATATCTGGCAAAAATAGACAAAGAGTAACTACTCAGATAAGTAGTCTGACTTACAATTAAAAACAAAATGAAATAGTTTGTTGGTACTGCGCAAAGACAAAAATGATGGAGCTGAATGAAAGCTCTCAGTAGGCAGTGACCAAACACAATAATGTGCTGCAAAAATAAAATAAACAAGTGCAGTAAGATAACCTGAAAAACTACAGACAAATATTTGCATGAAATTCATCTTAACCCTGCATAAAGTACCTGGCATCTAGCAGGACTAAATAATGTGTTTTGAAACCATACCCTTATACACCTAACGTTGAAACAAAGATCAAACCTAAACTACCCAAAAAATGAATAGTAAAACAATCAGAGTTCAATATGCAGTCTAGAAACTGTGAATATTTTTAAACAGCCAGAAAAACTATTATGTTAGATGAGTTCAACTTAAAAAAAGATTCAGATTTGTTGAGCCACAAGTTTTTAATACCACCACAGAAATACAGAAAACTAGACTCACCTCACAAATCACCACATCAGTATGCTCGTCTATACTTTGCCCATCCTCATTAACATGTATGTGCAATGCACTTGCAAGGAAAAGCCTTTGCTGGAAACATAAAAGGTTTTTAATTCCATCAGGAAAACTGGCCCTCTCCGCAGTATACCAGAGAAAGATGAAAAGCTCAGAACATCATCAAAAACATTTACCAGGAGCTTCAGTGAAGTGTCAAAAATGAGTGCAATAGCAGGAGAGCCCAAAAAAAGTAAACCCACCTATCCAAGAGTAACCCGTTATTCTACAATCAGTAAGTACCGAATAGGTAAGAGCTACATATGGGTAGGCAACACACATCCCTAACTAGACAGTCGGGAGTCAACTTTATTTATCTACAATGACACAATTGTCTAAACATCTCTGAGATGAGGTATGTTGCAGGTCTGGGGCAATGCACAGTTTTTAATAAGTTAAATAGAGTGAACTTGGGCTCCTGTTGGGTGCAGGTGCTCGGGACACTGTGCACGAGTGGCTCTGGAGTGATGATGGGGAAACTGGCTGGCCATGCATTCACAAATAGACTTGCATGGTACTGCTAGTTTCCTCAGTAGTGCTCCAATGATCATAAACAGAGAAAGAACAGAAATGAATTTATTTATTTATTATTGAAAGAAAATGGCACTGCACTTTATTTATTGATGGACACTGTTAGTTTAGATAAAAGCACAAAGCGTTTTGCAGCATCTCTTAGTGTTAAGTGTGCTTATCGCCTGGCTCATCCTCAGTTATGACAATCCATAGTCCCTGGTTCAATAGAATATAGCATCTGTAGGCAATCCGGATCATCAATTTCCCAACTTTTTCTTACCTTTTTTGGCCTCTCTTGTTATTGTCAATTAAGCTCTTTTCTTCACTTGTTCACCCAACTCCAATCTTTCTTGCACTAAAAATTGAAGAAGCATTAGGGTTTCCTCCGGAATTTATTGGACCACTTCTGAAAGAAGAAATGCCTTCTGGAAGTCCTGGGGTAATCATCTTAGAGCTCCTTCTGATGGACACTGAATGCCACACCATTAGTTGTTAACAAGTTAATTGAGTGGATTGCACAATAAGAAAACAACATGTTATCTTGAAAAGGACACTAAATACTATACTAACACACAAAATAAAATGTATGTGTTTGTCTGCTAAATGACAATCTATACTAATAAAAAGCAAAGCCCTCACTGACTGACTGACTCACTCACTCACTCACTCACTGACTCACTCATCACTAATTCTCCAACTTCCCGTGTAGGTAGAAGGCTGAAATTTGGCAGGCTTATTCCTTGCAGTTTACTTACAAAAGTTAAGCAGGTTTCATTTAGAAATTCTACACGTAACGGTTGATAACGGTCGACAACGTCCGCCATGTTGAACTTTCTTATTTATGGCCCCATCTTCACGAAATTTGGTAGGCGGCTTCCCTGCGCTAACCGAAACCAATATACGTACTTATTTCGGTGGTATGATGCCACTGTCGGCCGCCATATTGAACTTTTCAACGTTCTTTGTTACTTATGGGCCCATCTTCAAGAAATTTGGTACGCGGGTTCCCAACGCTAATTGAATCCTACTTACGTACATATATATGTCCATAGCCTGCAGCTTGGTCACCGTGTGAGGCAGCGTTGGGTCCCCCATCCCAACGCCTCCCACGTCGTTGGCTGCCTGCCTATATAAGGACGTCCGTCACTGCGGTCTCTACATTCCCTTCCTTGTTTCGCCACGGGATTCACGTCTCCCTGCTGATAACTACAGCCTTTTATTTAATTCACGGCTTCTTTACATTGTTCAGGTACCCATTTCCTTTATCGTTCCAATCGTACCCCCATTAACATGTCTATTGAGGTGATCACCATCGATCAAAGAACTGTCACTTACCGAGTGGTTTCCATGCCCGGAGATGGCACCTACCTTTTCCATTCTCTTTGTTACATATTGCACGGCCATATCAGGCTCACTCTTGATATCCGGAGGAACATTATGTCTTATGTATTGAATGACTGGGACAGGTTCAAGGTGTGGACTGATGACGGTTCAGGAGATAATTATACTACACAGGAGCACTAGAAGAGTGAAATGCTTAAGCCCTTCACCTATGGTTCTGCATGTGAGTTGATGGCTGATGCTGAATTGTTCAGTTGTCGCTTTCAAGTGTACCGAAATGGCCAAATATTTTATAACTTTCGACAACCGCCAATGCCTCTTAAACATCTTAGATTGACAGGTGACGATTTCCGTAGTGGACACTTTGATGTTTATGAATGTTTAAACTCTCAAAAGCTGTGAAGATGTGAAGTTATCGATGAAACTGGTTGTATGCTTACAATGCCTGACAGATGCCGAATGTCTCTTCAACACAAGTCCTGCAAATACTGTCATAACTGAAACAAACCATGAAACTGAAAAAGATTATGACAGCAGCAATCCAAGCTGTGAGATTTGAAACAAGATTACTGTTCACATGGCCAACTGTAAGTTGCATGCTCAAGAGTAAGCTCAGCGCACAGCTTGGTCATATTACAACCGGAGAGCCGAACTCCCAATGAATGAGTCTGGTATACAAAGAGATCCTTAACAAATAATTATTGGTATATTTTCCCTCAGTTTAAAAAGGTTTAATTTTCTTCTTAATAAAAATTTTAAGGCAGTACTTGGCTGCTGCGAAGCGCGGGTATTTTGCTAGTCATCAATATTTATAAAGGATCATCCATATATCCATATCATCCATACAATATTGCATATTGTAATCTTTTAAGTTAGGCAATAAAAGGTGTCATTTGCTTGACTTTTCACTAAAAAGGATCATCCATAAATTCCTTATAAACTATAAAGCTGTTTGTGCTTCCAGTTTCTTCAAACACATTTTCATGGTGTTCTAAGCCAGAAAAAACCACATATGAGCAAATAAGCAAAGAGTAATGGGGATTTTATTACCACACATCCACATACAAAACCAGACAAAGTGTAGACGGATAGGCAAGCCTCAAACAGTTTCAAATTATTTGAACCCACCACAATTGATGTTTTTGTTATATGCAGAGTAGCAATAGTGGGAAAGTTGGGGTCGGACAACGAGAATGGGTATCAAAAGTTCTGAGTTGCTATAGACAGAATTGGTACAGCAAGACAATGGTTACCTGTAGAAGTGTCAACAAATATCATGAGTGGCAGCAAACTGCCACTCTTCATATCATTAATGCTGATTTTTGCACACAGCTCACTTCACTTCATTTTTAATTTTCTGTCTCTCAAATCAAGAACACATTGCATCCTTATTGCCACCATCATTTTTCTTTTGCAATCCCACCTTCTAATGATCTAGCTTTTCCATTTGCAAAATGCACAATTAAAATCATTCATGAAGCATTTTGTAGAGTTCTGCTAAACTGACTTGACAGACACACAGATAATTGAGAGGATGCAAAACAAATGACCAATGTGTTTAACTTGTTATTTTCTATCAGTAACATCCATTAGCTTGTCCAGGCAGCATGTTCAAATGATTTTGGGTGCAGCTTGAGAACCCCCCCTCACTGCATACATTAATGTGTCTATCTGCTGCTAACTACTGCACTGGGAACTGTTGCTCTACTGTCCCTTAGTTAGTGTTTTTTCATTATTTTTATACTTCAGAATATTTATTTCTTTGGATGTGTTCATTATTGATGAATTTAACATCCAAAGACAATATTGCCTTTGTTACACTGGCATGGTCATTGAATTCACTGCTGATATTGAACTTCACTTGGTGGCCAGAAATAAGAGGTAGAAGAAGAGACTAGCTTCCTTTGTACTGTTTCAGATATTACAGTGGAACACTTTTCTGCACTCTCAGGCTACTCTCAGGTCCACCTACTAGGAGAAGGAAAGCAGATAATATTTATGTATTCAAAATATATCTCAATCTGTCACAAACAAACTGGAATTGTGCATGAACCTAGTTTAGTTTATAAGGCGAATTAATTTTTCCCATATTACTGTTGTTACTAAACTAGATATAAATTCTGACACACATTTGGTATGCAGTTTTTCCTTTTCTTCAAAGGTAACATTAATGTTAAAGCTTGACAATAGTAAACAGAAAGACAAATGTAAAACCACAGTAAACGAACACATGCAAAGTAAGGCAATATCAGACAGTCGAGCAGACCTTCTGTACAGTCCACTAGGCAGAAAAACAGAAAGAAAGTTTGGAAAACTAAACAAAAAATAGAGATGCAAAAGCAAACAAACATTCAAATGGGTTAGACCAGGCAAACCAGTGAAATATTGACATTCCCTACATTTGACATTTGACAGTTTGACATCTGTGGTAGAGCAACAGGCACTGAGCAGGCTCCTGTCAATCATCGAGAATCCACTGCATCCACTGAACAGTGTCATCTCCAGGCAGAGGAGCAGCTTCAGTGACAGACTGAGGAGATCATTCCTCCTCCACACTATGCGACTCTTCAATTCCACCCGGGGGTGTAAACGTTAACATTATATAAAGTTAATTGTCTGTTTTACCTGCATTTTTATCACTCTTTAATTTAATATTGTTTTTTATCAGTATGCTGCTGCTGGAGTATGTGAATTTCCCGTTGGGATTAATAAAGTATCTATCTATCTATCTATCTATCTATCTATCTATCTATCTATCTATCTATCTATCTATCTATCTATCTATCTATCTATCTATCTATCTATCTATCTATCTATTTGTTTTGTTCATGACATTAAATTTCTGAAATTTCATAAGACTAATCAAGACAAGAATACTACTTTTTCCTGGAAATTTTATGTACTGCTACATGCTTGGTACTAACATAGTAAAGGACACTGATATAAGTCATCATTAAATCTACAGGTGAACCCTAACAGCATTGCGGCAAAAGATGGACGCATCCGAGAGGGAGACCGCATCATACAGGTCAGTGGCAATCAGCAGTCAGAAGGAGTATGTGTTGTTAATTGTGGCAACATTTTTTATTGTGTAGCATCATGTGTCATAATTTTCATTTACGAGTATGCTCGAGACATTGCCTAATGTGAACAAGCATGTTGTTGTAGTAGTAGAAGCAGCCATAGTTGTAGTAGTAAGTATTTGCTAGATTAAATCATAACTGATCCTTGCTTGATCTAATGGTCTCATGTGTAAGGTTTTTTTTACTCCAATGTTTAATTACATATTCAAGTCTTATATGCCCCTGGAGATTATTGATGATCCTGAAAACATGTTTAAGCATTTTCAATCCTGAAGAATATTGTTTGCTTTTAATAGTTATAAATATAATAGTAAAGTAATATTTTAATGAATGCAGACCTTTGGCAGATAACCACTTGCTCATGACACCATGATTGGTTATTTAAGACATGTCTAATTATTTATTCACTACTGTAATGCATATACAGGAGTCTAAGAGATGCTGCCATCTGGTCTTTAGGCTGTGGCAGAAGTCCTTTAACATTGGTAGCAGATGGTTAGGCTAGTAGATGGAGAAAGATTGGAGTAAGTGTTCTTCATCCAGATTGACTGGTTTTAGACTGTACTATGAAAAGATAAACATCGTATCTTTGACATTTTTTCACCATTTTCTCACGTGTCTCCTTTAATTTGGTCGTACTTTACATCTCCCCATGCCCAGATATATGTGACAGAAACCTATCAATTAGATTTTGCATTTGGAACAGAGAGAGAAAATGTCTTTATTACCATGGGGGCTTAAATCACCTTAAAGCAATACCGGAGAAGGTCCAAAGACCATCTGGTCACTTTAGGGTTGGAATCCTTATTCCATGCTATCTAGAGCTTTAAGGTGTAACCAGAAACCAGAGTGAATTCCACTCCCAAAAAAGTTATAAATCAATTAAGAGACAGCCAGCTCATATCTAAGACTTCTGCTTTCCTCAGCTGTATATCGTTGTTCCCAGTACAGTAGCTTTCTATTCAGAATCATTAAGGTAAGCCCTTCTCCCTCAACAATCTGCCTCAATCTGCCTTGTGATTTTAACTTACACTGGCCTACAAAAAAAAATTGATATTTTGTATCTTGTAAATTAAAATAACATTCGTTACCAACAATTTGTAGGCCTACACGTTTTAAGATACCAATTATTTTTGCAAGGTGTTCTTCTCAGGTACTGAACTAGAATATAGTAGAAGGCATCATCTGGCAGTCCGCACAATATGCATTATGAGGCTTAAACTGTCTTTCCACCATGGAAGAACACAGTACAGTCAGAGTTTAGTAGGGGAACTAAACACTATATGTCAAAGGGCTCTACTAATACCACTTTATTGTATCTATGGTACAGGAATTAGGTATCACTTAGCCTCTCCATTCGTTCATCTACTGTTGACATGGGATCAGTGTTAAATTATGATACTTGATTTAGTTTTCTACAGACATCACTGATATGCCAAGAACTGCCAGGTTTAAGTGATATTAAAACTGGACTAAGGGCTCTGAATTTCTTCAGTAATTCATAAGTCCAGTATTTTCTGCACCTCTAGCTGAACCTCAGCACATTTCTTCTAGGGCATACTATGTGGTCTCTGTCATTGTGGTCTCACCATCACCACAGAGTTGAAGTGAATATTAAGCTACATTAAATAAGTTATATGGGTTTTGTTCCCATGACATGCATCCTTTTTACAACATTGACCATATTACACAAAAGAAAAGTGGAGGATACTCTAGATCAGGGGTCTCCAACTCTAGCCCTGGAGAGCTACTGTGGCTGCAAGTTTTCATACTAACTCTTTTCTTAATTAGTGACCAGTTTTTGCTGCTAATTAACTATTTCCCTTTATTTTCATTGACTTTTCTTGAGACTCTACAGCTGAATTTATTATTTTTCCTTAAACGGCACCTAAACATAAATTTGGTGTGAAGTGAGCCAACAGATGACCAACTAAGTTGGGGCCTCAAACTTCAACCTTCATTCAGTTTCTTAACTTGAAGCCAATTCTCGTTGCTAATTAAACCCGTTATTAAACTCCATGGTGCTCATTCTGCCATGGCAAACATTTCCAAAACTGTTGATTTTCTTTTTTAAGAGCGCTGTCAAAATGTTTTGTGGACCTGAGCAGATCAACATTACTGAGGTCTTCACTTTTCTTTATTTTCAGTGATTGTGTGATGGACGCAGGTTGTTGTTTATGGGTTGGTTAATTTTGTGTCTTAATATTGTTTGGTTTCTAATTAAGGAAAAAAGAAATAATTAAGGTGCCTGAGTCTTAAGTTGTGCAACAATTAAAATTAAGGCAAAGAGTTAATTAGCAGCAAAATCTGGTCACTAATTAAGAAAAGAATTAAAATGAAAACCTACAGCCCCAGTAACTCTCCAGGACTGGAGTTGGAAACCCCTGCTCTAGATTCTTTATACCTAATCAATTGACTGTAATGTAAATTCTGCTGTAAAGTTTTGAAGTAATAATCTGATCAGTTTGTGTTGTAAAAAGTCACCCTAAAAAGTTTTAATTTATTCAATAAATATTTTTGAAAATGGCGCCATTTTTCTGTGACATTAAAGTATGAACTGTATATGTAGGTACTTTTCTAAGAGTCTTCTACTTTTTGGTGTCCACATATAAAGAACAGCTTGTTGCACATACATACACATTTTGTTTTGTTGATATTTTTTATCAAATTTCTCAGATTAATGGAATTGATGTCCAAAATCGTGAAGAAGCTGTAGCCATTCTAACTCGTGAGAACAGCACCAATATCTCTCTTTTGTTGGCACGCCCTGATGCTGAGGTGAGTTTGTTTGTTTCAGACTGACAGGTTACCAGTGGCCTCAAACAAAATTAAGTCTTGTTTTTATGTAAAAGAATTTGCACTTGTTGACCTGAAACAGATTTACATGTCATTATGCTTTTAGGTTTCCCAAACGTGAAGTGGATATGGCTCATAAATAATAATGAAACACACTGTTAGCATATGGCAAGATTATATGGTGAAATAAATGACAATTTCTTATTTTTGGGTTTGTTTCCAGTTGGGCAAGAGGTGGAGAGATAGCGACCGTGATGACCTCCTGGATGATCTGGGTTCAGAAAATGACGAGGAGCACCTCCGGACTCTTAGAGCTGGATCACCATCTCAGGTATTATGAGAGAAAACATAAGGGTTTTACCCACACTCATCCATGAAAAAGCATTGGCAGCATGCTTCAACCATCTGCAAGCCTGGCAGACTGCAGCAAGGTAACAAAAGCTTGTGCATCTGTCCATGGAGTGCCATACTATTACTTGAACTCCATGTCTTTGAAGAGTTTTAAATGTAATTTTAACTTTCTCTTTCTGGAGAAACACAGTGTCATGTCCATTCTGCTTGTAACCAGAGCATTTTTTCATTTGACTTCATTATCTCTGATATGCAGTAACACTGTACCTTGCTGCCTATGACTCATTTAGATTTTACTGTACTCTGGTCTCCTGAAGGAGAACCTGGTATTACTTTATTTCATTGTTTTACTGTTCAAGTATGTCATTTTAATCTACTACTAGTGGCAAACTTGCAGTATGCTACATTCCCCCCATGTTTGTAGTGTAGTCATTTCACTGCTCTGCTTCTTTATCTGTTGGAAACAGGTATCACTTTAGCCCACTGTATATCAGGAATAATAGATTCACTTTTACCCCATTTTTTCAATATATGCACATTGATGTTACTTTAATTAAATTAAATTGTGTGGCAGATTAAGTAATTTTACTGCAGTTTAAATTATCCTTTCATATAGCTTTGTTATAAAAGATTACCTTGCTGTTTTAATTATTTATTTAATCTAAGAATACATAGTACAGAATGCAGTTATAAAACAGAGTATGCTCTTTTCCAAACAACAGATGTAATTTAATATGTCTAACTGTGATGTACATTGAGGTGTCAGAGGGAACCCACTTTTTGTGGCAAGATTTTTACATTTTATTTTAAGTTTTTTGAGAAATACTATAACATTGTGGTTATGTGAAATTATTTTGACATGTCATTTCATCATTTGATGACAATATCATATTACCGATATAGCATATCCCCTCTTTGTCAATAGATATTGCATAACAGTCTTTGTGGTTCAGATGGATGATTCCCTTTCCTGCAAAAGTAGTAGTATAATGTTGAAAGCATACTTGGGTTTTTTTGTGGCTCTTATTATGCGTATTTTATTCCCAAATTGTTTCTCCTCTTTTTACACCACACTCATTTTTCATTTTTTTCTAAAGATGATAATGATGTAATTTGATAGAGTGGCACTCAAGAGAAAAATTTAATTCCCACATGCTATAAAACGTTCAAGTCATACTGACAAATTGTGAAAACCAAGGATATAAATTAATGCTCTGTTTTGCGATTAGTTAAGGCAAAAAATATTCTTCAAGTAACTAATGCTGGTAGAAATGAATAGCCTGAGCACTAAACTGATCTAAGATTTTTAGTGAGTAGACTGCCTGCTTGACTTCATTCCTGAGCTCACCTTGTCTCTCCTTTCATTATAGAATGACAACGATGATCTCCATGATAAACATCAATTAGACAATGCTTGCCATGTCAACGAAAACACCAAAACGCCTAGCCGAGGTGGAGATACGCTGAGGACATTGCTTAGCAACAGCCAGGAATTAGACAGTGGAGTGGGCCGAACGGATGAGAGCACGCGCAATGAAGAATCCTCAGAGCATGACCTGCTAGGAGATGACCAGACCAGCACTACCAACACAAACACCACAAATACACCAGGCAGTCTGCGCAAATTTCGATTTGGCAGTACAAGCAACAATAAGAGTGAGACCTCCTCACTGCACAGCAGAGATTTTCACTTCAGCACGGATTCACTGCTGGCTCTGGACTGCGCTGGAGCTGGTACCACTCCAAGTAGCGGTTATATAGGAGAGGCAAATCTCATGATGCCAGGGCTAACTGAAGAGGAGTGTGAGAGGTACAGAGAACTTCTGGAAATTAAATGTCATTTTGAAAATGGAAATCAGCTCCTACAGTTGGCCAGTGCCCCTGCTTTTTATCGCGGTGCAGTAGGTTTGGCTCGTGGACTCTCTCTTGATGTCAATCGCAATGAGAGCATGGAGCATGAAATGGCCATGCTGGAAGAAGAGTTGCGTCACTTGGAGTTCAAGTGCAGAAATATATTACGTGCACAAAAAATGCAACAGTTGCGTGAGCGTTGCATGAAGGCTTGGCTTCTTGAGGAAGAAGCCAATTCTGCTGTCTATGAGTATGGCAGTGGTAGTGTAAGTGAACCCAAGAAGCATGAACTTTCTGATATTACTGAGCTGCCAGAAAAATCTGATAAGGATAGTACAAGTGCTTATAACACTGGGGAGAGCTGCAGAAGCACTCCACTCATGACTGATCAGCCCTTGCTAGAGAGCCCTCTGCGCAAAGTTAGTGAAACCATTTTCAAACCAGGTCCCAGTAGCACAGAGAAAGTGTCACAAAACCTAAACCGGACTCCTCATAAGACTTCCTACTCAGCTACAGCTAACACAAACAGTGGAAGTCGTGAAGGGAGCCCTGGCAAGTTCCGCTCACTCTCTAGGGATGGAGATGGAAGAAGACACTCAGAAGAAAGGGTTCGTAGAAGTCCAAAAGCTGGCAGTGGTGGTACCTTGGAGAGACCTTCCTGTGCTAGTGGGGACAGTAGCCCATATTTTTCCAGACGCCACAGAGGAGGGTATATCCCAGAACGTTACCAAAGTTGCATGCAGCTGAGGACAACCACATCAACTACCACTTCTACCACATTGGATGATTTTGGTGGTTCATGTGAAGGCAGCAGTGGGCATCAAAGTCCAATGAGTTTGGCCAGCATTTGCAAAGACTCACTGGTTATGGGTACCTCCCAGAAGTTGGGAGGATCCCCTCCCACAGAACCCAGAATGGAATGGAAAGTGAAAGTGCGAAGTGATGGCACACGGTATGTGGCCAAACGTCCAGTCAGGGATAGGTTGTTAAAAGCGCGTGCAATGAAGATCAAGGAGGAGCGCAGTGGCATGACCACAGATGATGATGCAGTTAGTGAGATGAAGATGGGTCGCTACTGGAGCAAAGAAGAACGAAAGCAACACCTTATCCGTGCACGTGAACAGCGGAAACGAAGAGAATTCATGATGCAAAGTAGGCTGGAGTGCCTTCGAGAACAGCAGAATGGTGAGGGCCGAAATGAGGTCAGCATCATTGCACTGAGCCACAAGAAGACCATGAAGAAACGTAACAAAAAGATCCTAGATAACTGGATCACAATCCAGGAAATGCTAGCACATGGGACACGATCTGCTGATGGCAAAAGGATATATAATCCTCTGCTATCAGTTACAACAGTATAATGGTGGATGAATCTGCACCATCTACAGTTACTATCCTTTATCCACAGTATTTATATGTCAGGTGATCAGCTTAAGCATGGTTCTTGGAAAATCGTGTAGGTAGTTTATCCATGCCAGCTTTGTATTAACAATGTGTAATCATTCAGGCAGCCAAAAGGCATGGTTTCAGCATTGCACATACAGTAATTATTACAACATGTTCTATCATATGTCCTGGTTCTCTGAGTTTCTTTCAAAAAGCATTTTAGAAACCAACTTGAAACTTTCAGAAATATCAATAGTAATTTTTATTGTAGCATATTGACCAGTTGTAGTCTTGCCAAGATCATAGCGGCTAACTGTAGTAAGTATTATGTAGTGTAGACATCATTTCACTCCATCCTCCTGGAGCTCTTAAAATTAGCCACTCCAAATGGCCTCTTCACTGTTTGGAGCTCCAGAAATATGGTTAAATAAAATGTTCTTGAGTTGCTTGCTGACAGAAATTCAGTTTCCCTGGTCATAGTGGGCTTCCAGAAAATTCAAACCAAGTTTTTGTGTCTATAGAACATCTGAAACTTGAGTGAGCTCCTAAAAGTGTTTGAACAGAATGCTGACCAGAGATCTATCTAAAAGCTATTTAGTACTGACAAATGTCATTATTGGTAAGCTACATGAAGCTGATGCTGCAAGTTGATAGGACAATTTTTTCTTTATATCATTTGCATTATTCACATCATGTGAAATGCTCAGACTCAAAGATGTAGTGGGTTCTTCCAGGTCCAAGAATCGCCAATACAGAACTGATCAATATGAATTACATAAGCAGTCACTTAACCCACAATCACAGAACACCTACCAGCTAATGAAAGATTAAATTATAAGCATAAATGCAGTACCAGCAAAGTGAATTGTATTATGATACACACAGCTGTGAGTACAGCACATTTGGTCTTGTTTAGCCTGTGGAAACTGACCAGATCTAGTTATGACCAGTCCTGCTTACTCAAGACCCAAATGTGAAAGGTTTACATTTTAAAGCTGTTGCCTTGTCAAAGGATACAGAATGTCTTTTCTCGTTCAGCATAATTGTTACATCTTACACGATTCAGCCTTTAAAGAGAAGGGCAAATCGTATGTGACAGATGTTTAGTTAAGTCACGAAAGAACTTTTGCTTTTGGCAGTTTATAGGGGAGGGATTTTTTTTTATTGTTTTTGAATGTTGGCACAAAGCACAGACTTTTAAACCAGCCGGTCTGGAGGTGCAAATCTGGAAAATTTCTGGATATGAATGTAATTTCAACAAACTTTAAAAATCAAATAAAAGCATACATTTTTAGTTAGTAAATAATAAACAAAAAGTGGCACAAAAGAAAAATACCAAAATATTTTAATGCTTCATCTTATAACCGTACTTGATTAATACTCTTAAATAGCCAACAGCTTTTTCTGTGTGTTTGTTTGTGCCATTTTTTGATGAAAATGTATTTTATTTACAACCTTATTTATTATTGTGTATTATTAGATCATTTCTTAAAATTATTACCTGAAGCATTTTTTAAACTTGCTTTTAGATTAGTTTATTTTGGCCCTTTAAGAGTAAGGTAAAAATGCAAGGTAAAACTGACAAAAATTGTTTTTTATGAAAACATGTTTACCCTTGTGGCACCAAACAGGATATTTTTAAACACAAATGGTTTGAGGGAGGGAGGAGGGAACAGTAACGTCATGTCTTGCCTAGAGAGCTCAAATGAACGTATTCTAGCGCAGTGAATTCCAAATATTCCTGACTCATTCCCTTTATTGCCACTTTAAATTGCTACACTACACCTTTGTCTTATTTGACATTTTCTATTTGTTATTCAGTTGTAGATTTTTTTACATGTGTTGGGTATTACATCTGTTTGTTTGTACGTCTGTGACCTTCCCAATAGTGCAATTATACAATAGCAATCTGTCTTTTTCATGGATGTAAGCTACTGGGCCACCACATCTGTATTTCCTTTTCAGCGTTTTCTTTGTGAATTTGTGCACACCACCGATAGATATCTCATTAATACTCCACAATATGAAAACATGTTCCATAGAGCTACCTCTATTCATGAGGAAAATTCCCTTTCTGAAAGCACACGTGTACAGCAACTGGAAGAATAAGTAACATTTTTGACATATCAAATGCAAAGAATCTTGAAAGAAATAAAAAATTCATCTGACATGGGGTTCTGAAACAAATGTTTTTGATTTAGTTGGCACATTCATCTCTTTTCAATAAATTTCCAACTGCCTTAAATCAGAGTGAAATTTTATGTTATGCCTTTTATTGAAATGTATGTAAGTACAGTATTTAAAAAGCACATTTATCTACAGATAAAAGATTCACAAGCAAGGGAAGTGACGATCTAGCAGGTAAAGAGAACTAAAATAAACCCGCCAGATGTTCAGTTAAAGTACTACTCAAAGAATACAGAAAAAGGATACAGGAATGCTGCTTTGATTCTGCCAATTTAGTTTGAAGTAATAAAGCAACCTGTAACCAGATGAGCAGTATGTTATCTGCTCAGAAATAAAGGAAACTCCAGTGTGCTTTTGTGAGCAAAGTGGTTATTTTTCTGACATCAAGACTTGTTTAGCAGCAAGGACGGTATGAAAAAGAGAAGGGAGATGTGACCTAATGTGGGAGGATATCTTGAGACAGAGAAATCTGTTGGAAGAAGAGACGTTTCTCTTTTTCGCTCAACATTTCGTGTGCCACATTACCTTTTGTTTTTTGTATATACTATCATAATCAAAGTATGATATACCTTTTCTGGGTGGACAACAATCAAGAGACTATATCTAGAATTAGAAAGATTCTTTACATCTTTGGGAGATTAAACTCTTCTAATTGTGTGGTTAAAATTCACTTGCTGCAGTGTTTCTAAAATGTCTTTAACATTCTGGTGTCTTTAACTGGAGTATATTTAGCTGTATTCCAATATCTCTTGCTTGACTATCTATTATCTCTGACTAAAGTGATTTCTAACAGACCTTTCAGTACAGTATCTGTGTTAGATTCCATTAACTTGGATACAAGGTTCTCAAACACAATCCAGCATCTGTGGTTGGAGTATTTCTACCAGAGTGTATGCGCTGCACAGGGAAATTCACAAGGTCTGGTGTCTCAGGCTAGAGCGTCTCGTATGCAGTCTGATGTCTGGCAAGAACGTCTCAAAGAGAATTGTTTGTCTTCTACTAAAGTCTTCTTAACACACTCCAATATATAATAAATTTAGGAAACACTAACTGCTTAGCCTTTAGCAGAGTCCGATATCTGTATTATTAATGACATGAGTATCTATAATGCAGTAAATTATTCATTTTTACCGTACTTTTCATTTTCTTTCTAAGAGAGTTGCTGTAATTTCTCAACTTTCTGCATGTTATGAACTTTTCCTATCTTTCTCACTCTTGCTCTCTCTCTCTTTCTATATATATTTATATATGTATAAAAAAGCAACAATATATCTTTTTTTGCTGCAGTTCTTGTCTATAAGTTCTTGGTGTATGTTTGCTATTGTTGATTTATTGTTTATGACTGAGAATACTGCATCTGGCCTGTTTGCTGTGTTGTTAACAGTCAGTTTGTTCAAGTCTTAGAAAATGTAAAAAATAAAAATACCTGTTTTATAGAAGCGAGTGGTTTCTTTCATTCTGTAAACATTGCACAAGCAGCGGAATATTTCTTTATATTTAGATTGTGAGAAGACAGCAACAACTGAAAGGGACTGACAAGCACAGGGTGTTTCTCCAATTTTTACAGCTCTAATTATTGTCTTTTAATGCTAGAAGTGAGAAAATTCTAGGCAATAAGAGAAGATTCAATTATTTGTAAACAGACAGTTTTCACATTGGCATCCTTCATATGATTTGAACATTATATCTTAATTTGCACACTTCAGTGATCTCATTCTTATTTATGCGTAAAGCCCATACTATTAAAAAGAGTTGTCAGTCATTACCTTTCAATTTACAGCCGTCATTGCTGTTACATGGGTGCTTCCATTGTCTAAGAAGGTATGAGGCCAAAGTGTGTTACAACAGAAGTGAAGAAAACTGATTCATCCATCCATCCATCCATTGTCTAACCCGCTGAATCCGAATACAGGGTCACGGGGGTCTGCTGGAGCCAATCCCAGCCAACACAGGGCACAAGGCAGGAACTTAGTGACAGCGATAATGTAAAGAGTAAGTTCCCAGTTTATGGTTGAATGTAACATTTCTAAACAATTTATTTTTGTTTTTTTCATTGGCAGTCACAAAAGTACCCCCTTCTATGTTTGTATTTAATTTTCTAAATAAGGTGATTCCATTCCACTGAGCACTCCCACCATTTAATTCATCCAAGGTCATAAGAATTCAATTACATGCTAATTTATTGCCCTTGCAGATGTGTGGTCATTATCCATGCTTTTGAACCATTGCAGAATAAGTACCGTGATACAGAATGTTTTTTTAACTGTTTCATTTCTTTCATTTAGGTCACGCCACAGCTGACACACAAGTGTGGTGCAAAGAGCGCCTGCCACCACTCTGCTAAGAAACTGCATCCATGTCATGACGTTAAAAAGTATGATTACATTTAGTGTCTTATTTTGTTCTCTATCTTTATACTTTTGTTCTTATTAATAAAGTAGCGGGTGGCGCAGTGGGTAGCGCTGCTGCCTCGCAATTAGGAGACTCAGGTTCGCTTCCCGGGTCCTCCCTGTGTGGAGTTTGCATGTTTTCTGCGTGGGTTTCATCCCACAGTCCAAAGACATGCAGGTTAGGTGCATTGGTGATCCTAAATTGTCCCTAGTGTGTGCTTGGGGGGTGTGTGTATGTGTGTCCTGCGGTGGGCTGGTGCCCTGCCCAGAGTTTGTTTCCTGCCTTGCACCCTGTGTTGGCTGGGATTGGCTCCAGCAGACCCCCATGGCCCTGTAGTTAGGATATAGCGGGATGGATAATAAAGTAGCAAACCACTGCCTACAATCTGATTTCCAGCAATTCATGAGGTGGGTGGATTTGCACAAATAGAAGTACAAAAAAATCTTTGCTTCAAGATGTGAAATGCAGTATGATAACTGGAGAATCAAATTACTGCATGACTTGTACAGGATTCTGTGATGCAGTGTAATTCAGACATTTTGTGTACCCAAGCACATTGTGGAGAGCTCAGTGCAGGAATTAGTTTTTCTAATTAAAGATATGACTAAATGTCTAATTAAACCCCTTCAGTACTCACTCCCTAATTTAAATTAAGAAAAGATGGGACACCTAAGCATGTTCAGCAAGTTGTTTTTTTTTAAACTGAAAAAAGATTTCACTTCTGAGAATCAACAGCAGAGTCAAATGTGGAGATGATCCTACTTGGTGGCCTTCAAAGCTCTCCTGTGGTAGCTCAGAGGGCACAACTTTTAAGGTGGTCTGGGGTTAGCTTGAACATTTTTTGCCATGGAAACCCAGTTAATTCTCATACTGATCCATTTAGACAGGACATACCAAAAATCTGATTGTTTTCAAGATTCTTTATTCTACTCTAGCTGGCTAATATGTTTGTTGTTTTCTAACTAGGTATATAACCATTTGATACAGTTCGCCCGGGCTGATAGATTCACAGCCAAAGTAGCAGCTTGTGGATGCTTTATGAGTACTGTTCAGGTCAGAACAGTCTTTCTAAAAGCAGATTAAACTAGTAATACACCTGCATACATCTGTGAGATGAATATTACATTTGAATTTAACTTTAATGCTGAAGCTGACTACACTCTGCTAAAGCTGGCTGTGTTAAGATATCCAAAGGTCCTAGAGATATGTTCACTTCACAAATTTTAGATAACTGGGTATTTAATATTACCACAGTACTGGTCATGGACAGCATTAACATAAGTACCCTTGCTGCCTCAAACACTTTTTAAAGCATTTTTATAGAACACAATCTCATATGATGGTTACATCATAGCAGCCATCAATGAGCCAACTGATAACCAATCTGAAAGTGAAGGGGCAATGGCTCCCAAACCCAGAGCGATATGCGAGAAAAGTTCAAACAGGATGTGTTTGCGTCTATACGTTATTACAGGTTACTTTCATATTGCAGCTAAAAGTGATCTGATCCCATTTTTTGGTTCATGCCTTATTTTTTAGTTGTATGTTCAAATTAATTTTGCAACCAATTCATATCTGACATGTCTTTGTACAGATATCTATCCTGAATGTGGATTTGCAGAATTATTAAAAGCAAATTTATCAGCAAGATACAACCTAGCACACAGTTGTGGAGAAAAACATTTGTGCTGCAGAGTTACTTCAAACTTTTTCAGAGCAGGGCATCTATGATGTCAAATAAAACAAATGGAAAAAGAAAAAGTAGCTGTTGCTCTGAGAGCGGCTATCACTACAGTATTTGTATGTAGAAACCTCTGCATACGAGAGAGGAATGAGGACTGCTGGGGGCAAGATGGGAAGGGTCTGATGCAAAACATTGGTTTAACAATATCAAAATTCTGTGGGGGGCATTGATGACTTATGTCAATGTCCAGAAGGCTTGTTCTGAAGTGATTTTCAAGAAGGTTCCTCATATGTGTAAATATATATTAAAGAAACAAAGGACAAAGAAAGAGGTCTGGGGCACATTAAAGGCAAACCCTGTATATTATGAGTATACAAAAGGTGTAAAAATAAAAAAAGTTGAGACTTGCTGAGAACAACAGTCTAACTGCCAAGAAGGCAGTTTTCTTATTTTGATGGTTTCTGGGAGGAAGAGGTGGTCCAGTTGGTCTGACCTCAGAAGTGATGTCATAGGTGGAAATACAACAGTCTTACTTAGTCCACAGGGAAAAGGAGAAGAGATGTTGTTATTACAAGTTGTCCCCTCATGTCATGGCGGAGAATCGCAATCACATAAGCCCTTAAGCTGTTCCCCAAGTGCATGCGTATGACATCTTTAGTTATGCCTTTTGACTGCCTCCTATGCGCACATGTGTGACAATATAAATATATATATTGTGACAAAGTAACCAGACAAAAACCACGAAAAAGATTTGGGGGAAGCTTCCCAGTATAAAGTCCGGCATTCAAAGTATTCAAAAAAGGTTGAGATAGTGTTAAAAAGGTGAAAAAACATTCAACAAATAAATAAATAACGTGGCAGTGGTTTCATCATATGCTATATTTCAGGCTAGATGTGATCTTTTGCTCCATAATAGCAATATGTACAGTATTGTAGCAGGTACAAAAAGGAAGAAACATAAGTCTCAGAGAGAGTTGGGGTTCCAGATGAAAAACCCTACTTAATGATGAAATAAAAGGTTAACGGAAAAGGCACATGAAGGTGCAAAACAGACTTTAACGGTCTTTATGTTGTCAAGAGCACTCTGACGTCCTTCAGCGTTGTTTTCACACTGCATGTCGACTTCGAGTTGAACTTCTGCTTATATATCGGTGATTGGGAAGGGAAGGAATCAGTGGGCAGAATTTTGAGCGGGGTCACTGGGTCTTAGGATGGTATTATTGGAATTTGAGAAGCCCTGAAGATGTAGATGTAAGAGAAGTAGAATCCCTGACACATGTATGACTGACTATATATATATGCATCTTTTCTGACTGTTTTTTCACTAGTTTTGCATTTGGCTAAGGTCAGTGCCACTACTGGTGACATGAGGCAATACCTGGAACCTACAGAGGTTGCACAGGTAGTCCAACTTCTCCAGTATGGCACATCAATACATGCCATTGCCAGAAGGTTTGCTGTGTCTCCCAGCACTCACGGGCTTGGAGGAGATTCCAGGAGATTCCAGGAGACAGGTAGCTACTCTAGGAGAGTTGAACAGGGCTGTAGAAGGTCCTTAACACATCAGCAGGACTGGTATCAGCTCCTTTGGGCAAGGAGGAACAGGATGAGCACTGCCAAAGCCCTACAAAATGACCTCCAGTAGACCACTGGTGTGAATGTCTCTGACCAGACAATCAGAAACAGACTTTGTGAGGGTGACCTGAGGGCCCGACATATTCTAGTGGGCTCTGTGTTCATTGACCGGCACCATGGAAGTCGTTTGGCATTTGCCGTAGAATACCAGAATTTGCAAGTCCACTGCTGGCGCCCTGTGCTTTTCACAGATGAGAGCAGGTTCACCCTGAGCACATGTGACAGATGTGAAAGGGTCTGAAGAAGCCGTGGAGAACGTTATGCTGCTGCCTGTAACATCATTCAGCATGACCGATTTGGTGGTTGGTCAGTGATGGTCTGGGGAGACGGAGGGACGCACAGACCTCTACAGGCTAGATAACAGCACCTTGACTGCCATTAAAATCCTTGCACCCATTGTCATACCCTATGCTGGTACAGTGGGTCCTGGGTTCCTCCTGGTGCACAACAATGCTCGGCCTCATGTGTCAAGAGTATGCAGGCAGTTCCTGGAGGATGAAGGAATTGATACCATTGACTGGCCCCCGTGCTCGCCTGATTTAAATCCAATAGAACACCACTGGGACATTATGTTTCAGTCCATCTGAAGTCGCCAGGTTGCAACTTGGACTGTCCAGGAGTTCAGTAATGCCCTTTTCCAGATCTGGGAGGAGATCCCCCAGGACACCATCCGTCATCTCATTAGGAGCATGTCCACCCCGATGTTGTCAGTCATGCATACAAGCACGTGAGGGCCATGCAAACTACTGAGTACAATTTTGAGTTGCTGCAATGAAATTTGAGTTTTGGGGTGTTTTTGAATTCAGCCCTCTGTAGGTTGATCATTTTCATTTCCATCAAATGATGTGGCATCCTTTTGTTCCTAACACATTACCTAGCCCATATCAGTATAGATATCCAGAAGGATTTTTTCCCATTGAGATCTGATGTGTTTTCAAAGTGTTCCTTTAATTTTTTTGAGCAGTGTTTATATCTCTCTATTATAATAAAAAAATCCTGGGACAAGACGAGACTTTGTAGCCTGGGATGAGATGTGACTTTTTCAGAGAGATACTTTCATGTCCCACGAGACGAGACTTTGTGTCAAGAGATTTAACCATGTCTGGAGCCGGAAATAAAAGACAAAGAGTACATGACAAAGTAGAATGTCGTAAAGAATTCAAAAACGTTGGCATGGTACACATGCAGAGCAAGTTACAGATAACAAAAGTACTAAAATTCAAAAGTCTCAAAAAATGATTGTAAAGATCACATTAGCGCAAACAAATGGAAATTATTACTATGTGAAATAACGGAACAGCGAAAAGAGATTGAATATATTGTACATCATCTAATTCGTGTTGCCATCAGGGAAAAGTAGTGTTTCTTCCCAATAAAGGACCACGAGAATTAAAAGACTTGTTGCTTGGTGAAAGTGAAAACCATATATGCAAGAGGCAGAGATGCAAAGTGGCTGGCACGTACCGTTGGCCGGGGGATTGGCGAAGCCCCCTAGTATATATATAAAAAAATATGAACTTGAAGTGTGCCAGTTACATCAGCAAATACAAAACAAATCAACTGTTTTGGTTTGTCACACCTGAAGTCATAAATCCTAAGACCTAAATCCAATCTTAAAAGTTTCAAAAAAAGAACAAATTTCTGTTACTTATGAGTGAATAAATTTGAATCAAGTAGTAAAGCAAACATGGCCTTATAAAGGCTGATGTGTACTTAAACAGCAGCCGAATTTGGCACCTTACGATGGCAGTGACAGCAAAATTGGAGCTCCATAAACTAAAAACATATAAATTTACTTTAGCTCCCTGAAATAAACAATATAATCATAAAATTTAATGAAATCAAAGTATTGTAATCGTCTTTAAACATTTAGTCTCAAATCCTGCATCAGTGCTAGCATGTGCATCCAGTCAAGGCACAATGGCAGAAAATTTTTCCATTGAGATATTGACGGAGAATTTTTCAGCAAATAAGGAGCAAATTTAAATGGTGTCATCAATCCTGCTATTGAACAGTGGAAGATGATGTTTTCCAGCTCCATTGGGAGACTTTTATATTTTGACTTTGAATTAAAGTCATGTAATGCATTTAAAGCCTAGAGTTGCATTCGTGTTGCCACATTAATTGTTTTCTTTTGTTTTGCTCTGTTTACCTTATATGCTACTCCCGTTGGAGAATTAATATTGTTGTTGTGATGGTGTTGGTAGTGGTAGTGGCATTATTGGTGGTTGTGGCATTATTAAGAATTAAACTGTACAAATGTGCATTTCAAGCAAAGAATTTATATCAGTCAAAACTCCATGATAACCTGTAATGTCTTTCAACAAATAATCAAAAGTTTCCGTCCATTGTGTGTCAAAGAGCAGGCTCTTGAAATGCATCAGATGTTTTAACATTTCACTTTGTAAATGACAGCATTAATGCAGCTCTTGGCTAATGAATTTTTCAATACCAATGACCAATCACTGAACTCAGGCACAAGGGATGTCAATGGTAGGCTATTGAATCCAACCAACTTGAATTCTTATTTATGCTTTTTGTCACCCCAGTGCTTATGACAAGTCAGTGCCTGTGAGTTACAAGGTGACACAGTGGTCATTTACCTTACAGCTTCAGATTCCTGGGCACATATCATGGCCTCAGCACCACTTGCGTGGAGCTTGCATGTCTAATGGCATTTTTGTCCTGGTACTCTGCTTAGTTAGCTCATCATATTGATGTGTAAGTTAGATTGACTGCCGATTTTAAATTAACCCCATGTGATTTAATGTGGGCACGTGAATAAGTGTGCCCAAGAATAGACCTCATTCCTATCCATAGACTCAATTAATTAAAAAACCTTCTTTACACAGAGAGAGGCATTTGAGTCACCACTTTTTTTCTAATTCTGTCCAGCCAAAGTTTAACCCTTCTGCTGGAAGACAAAGAAAGAAGTCTTTGTTTATTGTCAGTATATTTTATTGACTTCTCTTATGAGTTTACTTACCTCCTAGGACAACCTTTCAAGAATACAGCTGTCACTGACAAATTACACAGGTTGTTCTCACGTCTCCTTTTTCTGTTGTGCCACTGAATGTAAGAGGTGGTAGGAAAAAATCAATACAGTATTTTTAGATTATTTTTTCATTTTGAAGATAATATTTATTTGCTTTTTATGTAAAAAAAAATATAATTGCTCTTTATTTTGTAAATTCAAATTATTTGTTCACATACATCCATTACAAAGAGCAGCCATGACAGCTTCAATGACGTTGTATTTTTTTAAGTAACACGAGCACAGGTGAGAAAATATCTTCATATTGAGAGAATAATAAGGACAGGAGAGTCACAAAAAGGTTTGGGGATGGCCACCCCATATATTTGATAAAGAAGCTAAAATAGTCATGTTTTTATAGACTGGAGTCAAAAATAGAACTAACATAGGCACGCCTGAGATATACAGCAAATATGCTGGCAGTAGGAAGAGGAGGGTTCATGGGAGGCTGGAACTGAAAGTGATGACATCTGTAAGAGGATTCTGGAGACTGGAAATGACTGCATTGGTGTGTGGGCTTCGTAAACCGTCTCCCATGTGCACGTGTGTGACAAGAGGCATAAATGATACACAGCATGCTACCCACTGCATCTGTCCCCTTCAATACGTTGTGAAAAAGGTGCTATATTGCGCCCGACTCACTACAGACTGATGCAGAGGCACGTTTCAAATCAATAGACATTTTAATTTTTCTCTTGATTCGTGGGGCACACCTTCCCCGTGTCCCACAGGCCCAACACAGTCCCAAAGCACTTTACCACAAAACCAATCCTTCCTCTTGCACCACCACTCCTCCCAGGCAACCTCATCCTCTTCCTCCCAATTCTGGCCTTGAGTGGTGGATGCTGGCCCTTTTAATAGCCCACGTGGAAGTGCTCCAGGTGCTTGATCACCTGTGGCTAATTGCACTTCCGGGCGGGGCTGTAGAGGTGTCCAAAAAGGCTCTGAGCTCCATGCAGCATCACCTGGCGGCCACCCCAGATCCCCACAGGGTTGTGGAGAACTCCATCTCTCATGGAGCCCTGCGAGAAAACAACGTCACCCAGGGAGGGTACCACCAAGCGTCCTGGGGGAGGTACTGAGGAACCCATGGCTGCTCCCCCGGAACATATGCAGCAGGGGTGTCCCGGCCCATTACAACGTCTATAAGGCTGGTCCACACCCAGAAAAAAACCATCAAAGGGAATGTAAAGAGATTCACATTGAGCTGAATAAAACAATGCTGGTATTGTAGGGCTGTGGCTGATGCTCCTGTTTCACAGTTCAAGAGTTCTGTGTTTAGGTACTGCCTCTGTGAACCTCCATGTTGGCTCATTCTCAAAGACAGGCCATCTTGGCTACTGGTGACTTTAAATGGCCTTGTGAGCATGGCTGCGTACGCCCTGTGATGGAGTGGAGCCCCATCCAGGTTTGGTTTCTGCCTTTGCACTCATGTAACCATCAAAGGATTGAATCTCCAGCCACCATTACGTGGATAAAATACAGGTGCCGGTCATAAAATTAGAATATCATAGCAAAGTTAATTTATTTCAGTAATTCCATTCAAAAAGTGAAACTTGTATATTAGATTCATTCATTACACACAGACTGATGTATTTCAAATGTTTATTTCTTTTAATTTTGATGATTATAACTGACAACTAATGAAAGTCCCAAATTCAGTATCTCGGAAAATTAGAATATTGTGAAAAGGTTCAATATTGAAGACACCTGGTGCCACACTCTAATCAGCTAATTAACTCAAAACACCTGCAAAAGCCTTTAAATGGTCTCTCAGTCTAGTTCTGTAGGCTACACAATCATGGGGAAGACTGCTGACTTGACAGTTGTCCAAAAGACGGCCATTGACACCTTGCACAAGGAGGGCAAGACACAAAAGGTCATTGCTAAAGAGGCTGGCTGTTCACAGAGCTCTGTGTCCAAGCACATTAATAGAGAGGCGAAGGGAAGGACAAGATGTGGTAGAAAAAAGTGTACAAGCAATAGGGATAACCGCACCCTGGAGAGGATTGTGAAACAAAACCCATTCAAAACTGTGGGGGAGATTCACAAAGAGTGGACTGCAGCTGGAGTCAGTGCTTCAAGAACCACCACACACAGAAGTATGCAAGACATGGGTTTCAGCTGTCGCAATCCTTGTGTCAAGGCGCTCTTGAACAAGAGACAGCGTCAGAAGCGTCTCGACTAGACTGCTGCTGTGTGGTCCAAAGTTATGTTCTCTGATGAAAGTAAATTTTGCATTTCCTTTGGAAATCAAGGTCCCAGAGTCTGGAGGAAGAGAGGAAAGGCACAGAATCCACGTTGCTTGAGGTCCAGTGTAAAGTTTCCACAGTCAGTGATGGTTTGGGGTGCCATGTCATCTGCTGGTGTTGGTCCATTGTGTTTTCTGAGGTCCAAGGTCAACGCAGCCGTCTACCAGGAAGTTTTAGAGAACTTCATGCTTCCTGCTGCTGATGAACTTTATGGAGATGCAGATTTCATTTTCCAACAGGACCAAAGTGCCAAAACTACCAGTACCTGGTTTAAGGACCATGGTATCCCTGTTCTTGATTGGCCAGCAAACTCGCCTGACCTTAACTCCATAGAAAATCTATGGGTATTGTGAAGAGGAAGATGCAATACGCCAGACCCAACAATTCAGAAGAGCTGAAGGCCACTATCAGAGCAACATGGGCTCTCATAACACCTGAGCAGTGCCACAGACTGATCGACTCCATGCCACGCCGCATTGCTGCAGTAATCCAGGCCAAAGGAGCCCCAACTAAATATTGAGTGCTGTACATGCTCATACTTTTCATGTTCATACCTTTCAGCTGGCCAACATTTCTAAAAATCCTTTTTTTGCATTGGTCTTAATTGATATTCTAATTTTCCGAGATACTGAATTTGGGACTTTCATTAGTTGTCAGTTAAAATTGTCATCAAAATTAAGAGAAATAAACATTTGAAATACATCAGTCTGTGTGTAATGAATGAATCTAATATGCAAGTTTCACTTTTTGAATGGAATTACTGAAATAAATCAACTTTGTCATGATATTCTATTTTTATGACCGGCACCTGTATGTTTGATAATGGATAAAGTGAATCAGTTTGGATAAGTGGACCAATTTGAATTTAATTTTTCATGTTTGATAAGTAGATATTGTTTTGCTTAATTCTTCTAGTTCATGAACACAGTTTTTCAAGTAATAACAGGCTGTTTTATATTGCAGATTATGCTAACAGCAAAATACTTTCTGCAGGGAAACCACAAATAATCCAATCAAACTGAAAATGAACATTTATATAACTTTTGCTTTGACAAAAAGTAGAAAAAATTATAAAAATATTTATTTTCTTTTTGATTTTATTACATTTTGTATAGCAAGTTTTTTATGCATTATGTTCTTTTTCTTAAATTGAAGTATCTTTTCCCAAAACTTATTTGCATGTCTTCAACTCCACATTACAATTATGAAATCCCAATGAAAAATGGAATTCATACCAGAAAGAGACAAATATACAGATATAGTTATTTATATTTACAGTGTTGATGGATAGATAGATAGATAGATAGATAGATAGATAGATAGATAGATAGATAGATAGATAGATAGATAGATAGATAGATAATGGGTTTATGCATAAAGGCAACAAATATGCTTTTGCCAACTAAGCATAAAAAAGCAAGGAATCTGCTTACATGCCACTTATATTGTTTCGTGCTTTGTCTGCATTAATCGTTTTCTTGAGAAAAAGAGCACAAGAAGCAGTCTGTATGCTGATCGATCCACTTCAATGGGAGAGGGCCATCCTATTATCTAGTTTGTTCCCTGACGTTAGCTAACCAATTTGTGCAGCCGTGAAAAGATTGCTCTGTGCAGGATACTGAATGACAGGCGGTTGAAATCATTTAAATTCAGAGTGACTTGAATTTCTATACCTTAGAAACAGCACATTTAGTGAATGCAGTTTATCTAAAAATACTTTATATCCACAGCATTTTCTTTTTTGCCAACCAGAATGCTTTGGGCCAAGCTGGGGTCAGATTTTCTATGTGTAATTTCACAGCCTGAGGAAAAGCTGAGTGGCAATTATTGCCTCCTTGACCCCTCGGATGCTACTATCCCAGTAAAAATTGGTTCATTATGGTCAGGCTTGGATGCCAAACTCAGTACAGGAAGAAGCCATTGTTAAAGCTACAGGGGATTAGTTGGAGTAAAGTAGAACAAGTTTGTGTCCAAATGAAATGAAATATTTAGCATCTCTAATGACTACAGTCACCTATCTCATCCAGCGCATGTCAAGCAAAGTTCAATATCTCTCTGACTAAGATATGAAGCCAATTGTTTAATGTCACTGGCTTTTGTGCCTCTGACTGTAGCTCTCTTATAGGCTGCCATGTCTCTAACTAAAATACCCAAGCATAGTGAAGTAGCTTTGAGTGAAGCACTTTAACACGGTGCAGCATATTATATTAAAAGTCTGTTAACACTTGAAAAGTTGTAGACATGTCTCTAATAGAGTTTGGAATTTGTTAATATGCTCCAAACAGATCTGGTTGTCTGTGATTAGGAGGTCTTTGTTACAGAGTATCATGTTACTGATGACCTACGGATTTCCTGTGCCTTCAATAAATTTGTGCATAGAACTGGCAGAGTTGCTGAGAAAACACGTTTGTTGTTTCTGCTATCATAATTGGTTTATCTGAACTGTATTTGCCTATATTATAAACTTCAATGTCGTTCATATAGATAGAAAGTATTTGTCCCCCGGAGGAAATTTGGTTTTATACAGAAACTAGATAGATAGATAGTGTGGTGGACAGCTGGGACTCTTACCAGACCTGGACGCTCCTGTAATGGAAAGACCAGGGGAGAGGACATATTCAGTGCAATACCTCCCCTGGAACACGAGAGGGCAACTCATGTACACCTGTGGAGTACGCACAGAAAAATCTAGATGCAGGAATCTGTGCGTACTCCAACTTCCACATTCTTCCGCTACATAAATCCCAGCCAGCGTGAAACGTAACGCTTGTGCACGCGCTTCCTGTCCTGCCTCAACTCCTCCCAGAATTACGCCTCTATGAATATGCAAATCAATATAAATAGCCCTTAAGCTCAGCCTTCTGTGAAAGACAATGGGAAAAGCATGGGGGAAAATATAAGAATTTCAGCGAATACCAAGTGGAGACAAGGAAAAACGTACTATGTGTTGGTTTAAACAGTGGTATAATCAACAAAAGGAAGTTGATCGAGTGACATAGCGTGTTGGAGAAACAAGCTCAAGTTCACAAAGTCGCACAGTGCCCAAAATAAAAAGAAGCCACATATCAAAGTTGCCGTGAAAAGGCGAGTCGTAGCCCACTGTCTGAGTGTCGTATAAAAGTTTATTAGGGTACAGAGAAAAAAAAATAGGCACACAGTGGGAAAAAAAGCACGAACTGTCAACTTTAATCTCGAAATTTCCACTTTAATCACGTAGTTTATTTTGTCATTAAAGTATAACATCATAAACTTCATCTTAAAATCGATTAATTTACTAGTTTCTCAAATCCCATCGTAACTAAATTAACACGTTAAATGCTTTGTTTTGTATTTGATCTTCTTTGTGCTCTGTGTGTGAATCACTACGTGCTTCTTAAACCGGCTTTCTCTTCCTCCAACTGGACACAGAATCCATTACATTTGTGATATTACAGCTGTCTAAATAATTAAAATACTGAGATGTATACGTGATATCTTTTTCATGATGATAGGAGTTAAAGCACGTTATTAAACATGGGAACACTGTGGCGGTACTGTCTCTTTCAAACATACTAACCTCTAATTCCTGTCCTTACTTTCCTTTCTCCAAATACCCAATCGCCACACAATCAGCTCTGTAATAGATGTAAAGCCATCTGTAAGCTTACAACGACGATTCTTCAAAACTTTTAAGGAACATTAAAATATCTTCGTAGTACGTGTTTAATTATTCTATCCATTTATCCTTCCAGCATACAGCAATCAATCAGGGTCAATCTGTGAACTTACTAGCACTGCAGCACCGTGTCCTCACATGTTTAATTATTAACAATACAGATTATTTAAATGAAGTTAGTTTTATCTGTATAATATAATCAACATATTTTGCTGCATTTCATCTTAAAAATGATATTGTCATCATATGTAAATACACGCTTTATAAAGTGGCGCAGGTTTTGCGATATTATAACTATAGTGCAAGTTTACAGTGAGGTAATTGTACTTATAAATACAAACAGTTCTACAAGGAGCAATTGATAGACTGATTGACTGTGTTTAAAGTTCTTAGGATGAAACTGTTTCTGAACTGTGAGGTCCATACAGGAAAGACTCTGAAGCATTTTGCCGTGGCTAAGGCAGCGTGTGCTTGATGCTGTATACCGATTATTCTCTTTCTGATCAGCTGCTGCTGTGATTCCCCACTCAGATACAGTGACATAAATACTCCGAGTGGTGCAGTGAGAGTAATATGGAAAAAGATGATCCGCTGTGGCAACCCCTAACTGATGCAGCTGAAAGAAGAAGATGAAGGTGCAGTGAGAGTAACAACGCTAAAGCAGTTATGGTATTTGGAATACTATGGCTATTCTCTGCACCATTATATTGTTACAAGTTAAATACAATCAGATGCATTACACTAATAAACAATAGGCAATTAGTTTCAGTGTATTTATAAAGCCACGTCAGGAATGTGCATCTAAGAAAGAAAGGGTAACCAGACAGGACAAGTAGCACTGCTTTGACGCTGGATGCCACCAGTCTACAAAACCAAACGGAGAACTTGCGTACGACAAGGTATGAGGTACCGTGGAAAAGTGCTTGGCTTTACGCCAAGTGTAGGTTTTATATATCGCGATTTGAATGTGGAAAAGTTTGTGCGCAACATTTCTGTGCATACGCACCGTTTATACATGAGGCCCCTGGACTGCAGCACTTCTGCTATACTCAGAAGTGCTGCCTGAAGAGTATCTGGGTGCACTTGGAGTGCTTCTGGGTGCACTAAAAAAGAGGCCGCCGCACTCTGTTTGAGGAGCCAGAGATGGGTGGAAGGTGTACAATGTTTGTGAGGAGAGGAGTGAAGGTGGCAGAGGAGAGAGAGAGAGGGTGAGTGAACGAGAGAAGAAAAAAGAGAGACGGGACTGAGCATTATTTATTGGGGATTTGTGCACTCTGTGCTGAAAGGAAAGAAAAGGAAAATAAAAGGGTGTGCTCAGACTTGTGTCTCTGCGCCTACCTGTGTCTGGGTTTGGGGAGCTGTAAGGCCCTGATTCACCACAATAGATAGATAGATAGATAGATAGATAGATAGATAGATAGATAGATAGATAGATAGATAGATAGATAGATAGATAGATAGATAGATAGATAGATAGCATACACAATAGTCTAAACACAAACAAGAATGACTTAAAGGGAAGAAAGAAGAAATAAAACGGAATCACATGAAATCTTTCTACATGAGCACCAGTGGGAAACTGAGAAAATGCAAATCTGTATGTCAGTGTGCATAATACAAAATATGTTCTTGTCAAGACTTCTTTCTTTCAAGGGACTAGCTTACATGATCCCAGCTGGGCTATCTACATCACACAGTTTCACAAGATGGTGGAAATGGCACCCGCTTCTTCCTTTGGACAGTATGCACCTTTTCCATGCACTTCCATCTGGCAGTGGTAACTCTGTCTCTGTCTATTGTTGGACTTGGTTGGAGCACATGTTGATCCCATAAAGGAAACATATTCATGTCCCTCTAATTTTCTATTGCATGAGACAGCAATAAGCCTTAAATTTTTGTTTTTGTGGGTGAATCTCCTTTAAAAGTACAAAAAATTAAACAATATAATAGGTATAGTGTAAGTCCAGCACAAGCAGTGTATATGTCTCTATCTCAATTTAATTGAGCTCTTTCACAAATCCAAGCTCATGATTCTCCTATGTCCAGCAGTTGTTTTGTAGTATAAATTCTCTCTTACACTTGCTACATTTATTTTGATTCATGTACTTATGTGAAATATGGTAACATACCAATCCAATGATGATGATGATTCATGAATTCTTGGATTTTAGCCAGTGATCCATAATAACCACTCAGCTTTGAGTATACTGCTAAGGCAGGCAAACTGACAGCAAAGATGCAGCTGCAGGTGTATTTGTCATGGAATGGCAGAGGTGGGCTCTCCAGGCTGACATCAAGGTGGATTTAAAATAGAATCGTGTGCAGTTAATGAGATTGGTTAGAGGAAAGAGAGACTGGGAGTTTGAAGAAGTGCAAAGCGGGAAAGGGATAAAGGAACAATTGTGACAAGTGACAGCCAAACAGGAGTGAAGCGGGAAGGAGTGGAATTAAAGCAAAGTTGCAATCATCTCCAGAAAGTCACAAGGGGTGTTCTGTGGTTGTCATTTTATAACAGACAGAAAGCGAGTTTAGGAAAGTGGAGGGCAGGCAACAGTCTGATTGTGCTAAATAAATGAATAATGACTGAGAGAGGGAGAGGGCTAAAATGAAATTGTGTGATTTCACAAATATCATCGAGATGCTGGTTGCAGTGTTGTTAAGTTAATGTATGTGGATTTATAAAGCTGAATAATAATTTAGTTAAATTTACTTTAATTTTGTAAATTTCTCATTACTGGTTCAATGTTGTGAATAAATCCACAACTTCAATGCCTTAGTAGAACACTACTAAACGTTAAAAAATGTGCATATGTGAATGCACAAACCAGGTTAAGCATACAATAAAACTGAGCAGTTAGCATAAACCATGACAGTTATGAATTGGAAACACAAAGATGGTGAAATAGGGGTGAGGCCTTCAAAATATTACCACAGAGCTGGTTGGGGATAAAATAAAGTGAAAAGCCCCAAAATATAGGAAAAGCCCCACAAGAGGGAAAATGAACATAAAGCCCCAGCTTGTGCACAAAAGTGCAAAAAAAAAGAATCTTTATAAACAAGGATGTCTCACTATTATAAAAAAAAATCTTGGAAGGAGGCGAGACGTGATTTTCTCGGAGAGACACTTACACGTCCTGTGAGACAAGTCTACGCCCAAGGCTGAAAATAAAGGACAAGGAAGAGATGACAAAGTAGAACGTCGTAAAAAATTTAAAAATGTTGCCGTGGTACACATGCAGAGCTGGTTAGAAATAATGGAAGTACGAAAATTAGAAAGTCTCAAAAAAGGATAGGAAAGATCGCATTAGCGCAAACAAATGGAAATTATTACTCGGTGAAATAACGGAACAGTGAAAAGAGTTGTTCAGATTTAAACTTTAAGTCTGAGACTTGTAGATCGTCTAATTTGTGTTGCCAACAAGAATTAAAAGATTCTAAAAATGTTGGCGCAGTATAAAGTCCTGTGAAATGGAGACTTTTAACATGAGATTCTTTCAAGTCACGCCTTACTTAAAACTATTTTCAGACAAGATCACGGTCTTCTGACCTCAGTCGTGTGAATGCTTTTGTCAGACACACTTCCTGCGCTCTCAGCTCTTATAAATTTTATCAAGACAATAATTTTATATGTTCTAGATGACACATCAATGACTAAGCGAATAAGAAAGAGCATGGACAAACATTCGAAAAAGTCATTTTATTTATTAGAGAGAAAGAAACGATATTCACTGACAGGCAGTTATACGTTGCGTTGTCATGATGTCAGTCCAAACACGGAATCAAAATTCAATGCGATCTTGTATTAACAAAAAATAGGAAAATACAAGGAAATGCTCAAAAGAGCAAAAATAGGCCAAAGGAGTTGCCTATGAAGGTGTCCTACAGCAAAAAAGTCCCAATACGCAATCCAGTAATCAAAAGGAAGACAAAAGGAAGAAGTCACCAAAATCAGAAGAACCCCAAAAAAATAGCATCACTTACAAAGATCTCCAAACAAACCTAATGATGCAGTAGGTGAGCCTCATGCTCTGACCCCCAAATAACAATGGAGGGAGTACCCAGCAGCAGTGTTGTCAAGATGGCAGGGGGCTTCTAACAGAAAATGCATGGAGTGGAAGCACATTTAAAAAGACAGGACATAATTATGAAAAGAGCAGAAAAATATTTAAAAATATAAAAAATAATAATTAATTGAAAACAACAAAAACCAAAAATTCACATAATCAGACTGTTAGATAACAATAACAATATAAACTCCATTATCTGAGTCAAGTGCATCTGGAGCTGTGAGGCTACAAAATTTTTTTCCAGGCACTTTACAAAGAAAACAGAAATGTGAAATTGCTTTATGATTATTATTCATATTTGGGTCTAGTTCGGATCATTCGATCGACACAATGCATTAGATGTAATGCAAGTCAATAAAAACCTGATCGTAATATTAAGAATGACATCAGCCAGAATAGCTATTGAACTCTGTATTAATCATTCAAGTTGATCAAATTAGCAATTGTTCTGAGCAGCATTTAAAGATTATTTCTGTTTGCATCCATTAATCTGCAATAATATTCAGAATTGGCAAAGAAAATAGCTTTTTATGTACTTTTTAAAACTGTCTTCCATGCTGGTTTTAAGACCTGTAATTTTGCTGCTCTTCATCTACTCTCTAGTTTTCAGTGAGAGTGCTCTCATTAAATCAAACTGAGTTTTTTTGTGTCCTTATCACTGATTTTGAGAAAAGCTGTTGTATCTAAGGCCTCTTTCAAAGCCACATTTTGTCAGTGGATCTATAATGGTCTGTAGAATTAAGATTATGTTTAAATGAATTTTAATGTAGTGTTGAAATCTAGAGGTTGCATTTCAAATGTAATTAAGTAGCAATCAGAGATAATTTCACCTATTGGACTAATAGTTTTGTAAATGTAAATAGCATTACCCAAAACTGTATGTAATTACACAAGTGATGTATAACTTTCAATGTGTAATAAATCAAAACATAAAGCACATTAGATGAGTGGACTGACAGAATACAGGCCATTGTGTTAATGGCCCTTTTATTGTGTCCATGGTGTAGCAGATGAATGCTAAATAGAGAGGTATGAAATTATTTTGGTGGCCTACAGAGTGGTAGAATGAAATTTGTATAGTTTGTGTTCTTGAAGTTGTAGGTCATTTTGGAATGGTGTTGTCCAGAACGACTGCACTATGCTGCATGACAAGGTGTTCATTTCAGATTCGTAGTGTTGCTGAGATGGACATACTTGTGGAAGCATGGAGGTGTTTAGGAGAGATGGCAGTGGAGTTTTTAACCAGATTGTTTAATGGGATCTTGGAAAGTGAGAGAATGCCTGAGGAGTGGATTAGAAGTGTACTGGTGCTGATATTTAAGAAGAAGGGGGATGTGCAGGACTGCAGTAACTACAGGGGGATATAATCGATGAGCCACAGCATGAAGTTATGGGAAACAATAGTGGAAGCTAGATTAAGAAGTGAGGTGATGATTGGTGAGCAGTAGTATGGTTTTATGCCAAGAATGAGCACCACAGATGTGATGTTTGCACTGAGGGTGTTGATGGAGAAGTAAAGAGAAGCCCAGAATGAGTTGCATTGTGTCTTTGTGGACCAGGAGAAAGCATATGACAGGGTGCCTCGAGTGGAGCTGTGGTATTGTATGAGGAAGTCGGGAGTAGCAGAGAAGTACATAAGAGTTGTACAGGATATGTACGAGGGAAGTGTGACAGTGGTGAGAACTGCAACAGAAGTGATGGATGCATTCAAGTTGGAGGTGGGATTACATCAGGGATCAGCTCTGAGCCCTTTCTTATTTGCAATGGTGATGGACAGGTTGACAGACGAGATTAGACAGGAGTTCCCGTGGACTATGATGTTTGCTGATGACATTGTGATCTGTAGCAATAGTAGGGAGCAGGTTGAGGAGACCCTGGAGAGGTGGAAATATGCTCTAAAGAGGAGAAGAATGAAGGTCAGTAGAAACAAGACAGAATATATGTGTGTGAATGAGAGGGAGGTCAGTGGAATGGTGAGGATGCAAGGAGTAGAGTTGGCGAAGGTGGATGAGTTTAAATATTTGGGATCAACAGTACAGAGTAATGGGGATTGTAGAAGAGAGGTGAAAAAGAGTGCAAGCAGGGTGGAATGAGTGGAGAAGAGTGTCAGGAATGATTTGTGACAGACGGATATCAGCAAGAGTGAAAGGGAAGGTCTACAGGACAGTAGTGAGACCAGCTATGTTATATGAGTTGCAGAGGGGGGCACTGACCAGAAAGCAGGAAACAGAGCTGGAGGTGGAGTTAAAGATTTGCACTGGGTGTGACAAGGATGGATAGGATTAGAAACGAGTACATTAGAGGGTCAGCTCAAGTTGGACGGTTGGGAGACAAAGTTAGAGAGGCGAGATTGCGTTGGTTTGGACATGTGCAGACGAGAGATGCTGGGTATATTGGGAGAAGGATGTTAAGGATAGAGCTGCCAGGCAAGAGAAAAAGAGGAAGGTCTAAGAGAAGGTTTGTGGATGTGGTGAGAGAGGACATGCAGGTGATGGGTGTTAAAGAACAAGATGCAGAAAACAGAAAGATATGGAAGAAGATGATCCGCTGTGGCAACCCCTAATGAGAGCAGCCGAAAGAAGAAGAAGTGTTGCTGAGATGGATGGAAATGCAGAATAAACAAAAAGGGCTCAAAAGAAAAAAACTGCTGTACTCCCCTCTGCCAGAAACCTAAACTTAACCCTAAACCTAAGCCTCAACCAATGGGTTTTATTTGGACCTCTTTCCAAAGCACACTGTCAAAGACATAATCCAGGGTCTTAGATTAAGAAAATATACTGGGTAATCGTCTTATTAGGTAAACCGACCCCAAACCCCAGGCTTTCACACACATTTTACATTCCAACATGTCAGACATTACATGATAGTGGTGGGTCTTCTAAATCTTACAGTCCAGTTTTTAGAGTATCATTTAGTGTTCTGATGACCACTGGAATGGGCAAATCAAGTGGCCATAGTACCTTCAAATGTGGCATGATAGTTGGTGTTAATGCTTGTTAGTTCTGTCTTCTCCCACATGGGGTTTGTCATTGGCTTTGCACACACAACCATTTCAGTGTTTTAGCAAGGTAAAACATCAATCCTGTGGTCAAAAATAGCTTATAGATCAGATAGGTTATGAGAGTTACACATGCAAATAGACTGACCACAACCAGACACATCATATCTAGATTCGACAACAGCGTGCAGAAGGTTATCTCAGAATACACCACTCACCTGACTTTGCCTGGAATGGGCTACAACAGCCAAATATCATATCAGGTTACAAATGTGTCAGTGAAAAACAAGAAATAGTGACCACAGTTGGCAGAGAAGCATCAAAACTGAACTGTTGAGGAATAGAAAAATGCCACTTGGCTGGACGAATCCAGGTTTATTTTGCTTCATGGTGATGGAAGAATCAAAATCTGCTACAAGCTAAATAAATCCATGAAGCAATTCTGGTCGGCATCAACAATACAGGCAAGTGGTGGCAATGTGGCACACAAATGGATCCCTGATACCCACTGTATAATGTTGGAATACAAAAGTGAATCTAAAGATTATTGCTGGCCAAGTTCTTCTTTTCATGCCTGTAGTTTATCCAGACGTGCATGGATGCTTTCATCATGATAATGCATTATGGCACAAGGCACAGAACAAGGCACTGTATTGTTTATTGAGTGGCCTATATAGTCCCCCAGATCTCAAACCTATTGAACATCCTTAGAACTAAAGGACTGTCTGCAGCAAGACCACACAGCTCTGCAATTTGTAGTTAAATAACAACACCATCAGCAACAACAAATCTAGCATCTTGTAGATTCCATACCCAAATAGATTTATCTTTATAAGATGAAGGGAGGTGTGACACCTTCTAGACAGGTATACCTAATAAACTGGCAACTTAGCATACATATCCATGAGCTCTCAGATGTGTGACGGGTCTTGCCACAGGAATTACATGAGAGAATAAAGACAACTAACTGTAGCCAGAGTGTTTATAACTGTTTATAACTGTGCACTGTGTAAATAGATATATGAGAAAGCATTTACATTTAGGCAGAGGAGGAAGTGCAGTGTTAAGGAGCTCCAGTAAGCCAGTGATTGTGCAGCTTTTAGAAGTGTGCAAGTCCAAGGCGCATGGGGTCATGGAGCGATACATGGCCCATATGCACCCAGGGGACTAAGAGGGCAGAAACACCTGTGTTATCCTATCATTATTGGAAAAGTGTAGGGTGGAGTTGTGAGCCAGTGTGAAAAAGGTAAAAGGCCCAGGTAAACCACTAATAAGGAAAATTTATCAAGGGGTGTAAGAAAAAGAAGAAGGAGAAGGCTCTTTTGTCCACGAGCAGGTACTGTATGCGTGCAAGTGGGGGAAATTATTTAAGTGGAGAGTCTTGGGAATGTGGGGTGTGGCCAGTGTTTATGATTTTGAGCCCTCATTGGAGGGGCTGGAAGCAGTGATGGGCGGGATTGATTGTGCCATCCCACAGGCGTATAAAAGGGGGTTAGGAGCTTAAGGTTGTCTTTCTGCCATGGATGATCAGAAAGTGAACACCTCAAAGGGTGTTCTGCTTTGGGATGGGGGCTGATCTGGTGAGCTAGGTGTTTATTTATTTTTGTAAATCAATTTCTGTTTTTTTTTAGGAGGAAAGGACGAAGAAATGCTTTGTTCAAATATTTTTTTTCAGTTTACCTTTTCTTGTAAACCGTAATTGGGATTACTTGTTTTTGTGTTTCATGACACATGCAGAGTTTGATTTAGATCGGGATCAGTGGGTATACTGGTTGTCAGAGCAAAAGGAGACCAGCCAGGAAGACAACTTGTGTTGTTGTAGCAAAAGTGAACAAAACTATTTGGAAATACTGGAATTCTTGATTACATATTTCTGTTATTCCTTCACTATAAATAAAGAATCACTGTTTTATCCCTATCACTTCTCGCAATGTCTGATGCTCTGCTCATAGTCTACTAGATGCCCAAGGCTGAATCGTTCTGGACCGATGGCACAAGGCATCACACCCAGTCCTGTCTTTAATCACATTAAAAAATCAGTGGGAAGACATCACGATTGTTCTCCTTTCCAAATATCAAACTATGCTGATCCAGCTGGAGCTCTTTTCAGAAATGGGTGAATCCTGCTTTAACATGGCTTACAAATTTAATGGAGGCTTGTCCAGAAATGTTATTGACTGCTCAAGCTGCCAGAAGAGGTTCACCAAAGCACTGATTCAGGAAGATGAATGCTTAGAACATTTAAACTTTTTTTTAATTATTATGTTTTTATTTTCTGTTTTCTGTCTTTTTAGGTTGGAAGGGATAGGTTAAGATGCACCAAGAAGATAAAAGCTGAATACTTCTTTAAAGGTTTTTCTACGTCGGCTAATAATTTGCCCTTTTGATTTTGTTTGTCTATTTGTTTTAACAGTTCTGTAACCTCCTTATTCTGAATACAGTCTCTGCCATGGTGGCACTTTGGTATTCTGAGTTGTAACACAATCATTGCTACCATAAATTTCTTTTCTTGTGCTGTACGATTTCTGTTTTTTCCATTTATATTTTGAAATTACAGCCACCCATACTATGACATCCCAATCACAATTCAATTTTTTTATATTATTACAACACTGTATTTTGTGCTATTGCTACAGCAACACAAGTTTCCTTCCTGGCTGGGCTCCTTTAGCTCTGACATCTAGGATACCCACTAATATTAGGGAGTGAGCACTGGGACAGTTAGCCATTTTCAAGCAATTTGTTGGTGACAAATGGGAATGTCATTCTAGTTTAAAGGTTTACACCATGGTAGATAGACATCCAAATCATGGGAAGCAGGATGCTTAGTGGTTCTTAAAATTTGAGTCTGAAAGGTGGCTTTCATTGTATTTGAGCAAAGTGACATTTAATTCACTCATTTATTCATTAGTCTTTTATGCACTTATGCAATTTTACAACGTATTGTCTCTCCTGTGAAGGTCCTGAAACAGCATATTATTGTATTTCTATGTTCGCTCTCTACTTATAGTGCCAATAAGAAGTAGTCACCTCCTTGGATGTTAACAATATTACATCACAGTAGATTTAATTTGACTTTTCTGACCCTGATCAAAAGAAAAAGATTCCCCAGTGTTAAAGTGAAAATAGATGTCTACAATGTGGTCTAAATGAATTACTTACACAAAAGAATTGACAGCATAAGTATTGTAATATGAGCCACCGCAATATCACTGGTGCAGTCAATTGGTTTAAGAAGTCCAAGAATGTCATAACATTTTGTATAAACTGTTGAAATGTTGATGTCCTTCATCTGGATTGTGGGTTAGTTGGATAGATGAATGGTTTTAAAATTTAAGTTTGATTTGTTATTATGAACATAGATTTATAGATAAAAGAGGGAAACTTTTCTTATTAAACCTCCTTGGCATTAACCCCACGTGTCTCTCTGGCTCAGGGCTCTATGCAAAGATGGTTAAGCCCAAGTGTCCCTTGTGTTTAGGCTGTTATGATCTGATGTAAAAGTGTTAAGCCTGAATAATGCTCAGGGGAGTACTGTCTTGCCAGCTAGTGGATAAAATAACATGCTGCAAAATATTTCTAAGAATTCTATGGTATCTTACCAGAATTCATAAGTGGGGCAGAGCTGTCAACCAAAACACACACTGCCATTGTGGCGGATGCCTGGGGTGACGACCCGGTAGGGACGCCCTGGAGGACCGGAAGAGGGCGTATGCCCACCTCAGACCATGTGGGGGCGACTACTCTGGTTGCTATGGGGACCACAGGTACAGAGCTTTGAAGCTCAACCCTGTAGGGGCCCGTGGTCACCGCCAAGGGGCGCCCCATTGCCTTGGAGACACTGGACCTCAGAACTTCTGCCACTCCTGGAAGTGCTGGGGGGAAGAAGAGCAAGGTCACCCGGAGTGCAGCCAGCACTTCCGCCACACTGGGGCGTGTCGGTGGGAGATTGCCGGGAAACACCTGGAGCACATCCAGGTGTGAGTAAAAGGGGCCGCCTCCCTCCATTCAATGGCTGGAGTTGGGTGAGGAGAAGGACAAGAGCTCAGAGGAGAGGAGTGGAGGCGGACCAGAGAGAAAGGCATAGTGAGAAGGCCTGGACTTAAGGGGTGATTGGTGCTGCTGCACTGGGTTGATGCACTTATGGACTTTGTAAATATTGTGAATAAACGTGTGTGTGGTGAAACCATCATGTCTGCCTGTCTGTGTCCGGGCTGTACCCCATACCATGTAAATGAAAAGCTGAAATTGAACCTTTAGTTGAGTCAAGTGATTGCTATGACAATGTGAATTGGTCATCAGACGTTGACTCTGATAGTGAAACTGATGCATACGGCATTATATGCCCAAACCACCATGATATACCTGGTGACTAAACCACGTGGGGTGACAGTTTCTTTGTGGCAAAAATTGAAAATGATTGTGATCCCATGGAAGGACAAGAAAGGCGTTAGCCCCCTAAGCACTGTTCACAATGCACCAGATGTCAATGTTCATATCAGGGGAAATGTGAAAGTCACTAAGCTTTGTGCTGTGGTAGCCAAGTCCGTTATGTGGATCAGGTACCGTCATTCTACCCTGTCATGCGCAAGAAACTGAAAAAAGATTATAAGGATGATATGCAAAGAAACGCACTTCTGCTGCTCAAATTAGACCCAGCACTGTATTGGTGACTGTCCAAAAACATCTCAAACAAAGGATATGTACTAAATCTGCATCAGTACAGAAGTCGACCTTAGACATACCTTTCTTGCTGTATTTATGTTGACTTTTAGGATTTACAGGTTTCTGTTACACATACAGTAGAGTCTTGCTTATCCTACCTTTGTTTATCCAACATTCCGTATTATCCGACTTCCCACCGGAAAAAAAAAATGCATCAATCGGCAACAAGAACTGCAAGTTGCAAGCGTAGTCTATTTTTCGTTGTTCCCGACTCTACCACAGCTACTGTAATTACAGTGGAACCTCGGTTTGCGAGCATAATTCGTTCTGGAAATGTGCTTGCAGTCCAAAGCACTCGTAAAGTATATCAATGCGAATTTCCCCATAAGAAATAATGGAAACTCAGATGATTCGTTCCACAACCCAAAACTATTCATATAAAAATGATTAATACAAAATATAAAGTAAAAATAAATAAAGCAGATTAACCTGCACTTTACCTTTGAAAAAAATCATGACTGGTGTGAGTGAGTTTCTAAACTCTTGTGGGATTCCACCCAACTGGACGACATGCGGAAAAGCGTCCCAAAGCAATCGCAGTCTCCCAGCGCTGTAGCAGTTTGCCATAACGGCCAATCCAAAAAGATCGCGGACATGCTATAAGCGCCTGCCATCGATGGGTGATACAAGGGACAAGGGACATTATAAATGCGCAGGGCACTGTGTTACTTTCCCCCTGACCCTGCCTGACTGCTGTGTCTGTGTATAGGAGAAAGGCAGACCCCGCTACATTAAATAACCTCGCTGTTGCTGTTTCAAGCTTAATAAAGCTGGTGTTGCTGAAAGTACTGAGACTCAGCTTCGAGTTTTCGGGTGCCTCGCACGTCACAGCACAAACACACACACACGCAGTCACAATGCTGTAGTAAACAGTATACGCTCGTACGGATGTTGATTATATGAGTGACGGAGTTAAGGCTCTAGAAACTACAAGTAATTACATTGAGCAACAAGAAGAAGCTACAGAAATCTTGACAGCAAAGAAACGACACTCGTCAGCAAAGCAGACTACAATAAAAAATGTCTTTAAATCATCACAGGACTGAACTTTTTAAGTACATTACATACTATATTTAACTCCAGACAATTCTGTAACTGTAAGTTCATTTTTTCAGTTAATTTATTCTGTTGTTTTGTTGTAAAACATGATTATTAGGTTCATAATGTGTAAAATTACAACATAGTTTGACGTTTAATAGGCTTTTTCTTAACACCTGCCATAATCCAACATTTTCGCTTATCCGACGTTCTGCCGGCCCGTTTATGTCCAATAAGCGAGACTCTACTGTAAGAACATTTTTTTTCTTGTTGAAAAAAAAATCAACATTTTTGGCTCATTTTTCCAGGGGTAAACATGATTCTAAAGTGGCTACAGATATGTGTTCCCTTCAGGATTTGTTTCTGCCTTGCTATTGAAGCTCAGGCTTTCAAAGATCCTATAACATCCTCAACAGAGAAGGAAAAAGAGCAAATGGATGGATGATACAGACATACTCTAAAACATACCAACTTCATATCTCTCCAAAGTCTGCAGCATTGATGTAATCTATAAAGTATTTGGACTATATTAAAATATGGAAATTAAAGAAAACAACATTCTACAATGATTTAAGAGAATTACAATAAATGAATCACAAGGACTGGACAACCTTAAACCTTGAGTTATCAAAGTAACAATTTATTAGAACACTGTGAAATATAATAGTATATTGTGAAATATCTGTACTTTTTGTAAGCCTCTACCAGCCAGAGGAATACTAGGAACTGAAAGCTTGGACCAATGTTGTACCATTAAAAATGACATTGTCAAAAACTGTTGTTAGCTTGATGGGTATCTCGAGAAGCTATAAAAACAAGCTAGAGGCCCAGCCAGTACAATTCTGTTAACAGACAGGCGGCACAAGCTAAAACGGGGGAGATGCTGTTTTACTAATACAATGACATTTTATGTGCAGGGAGAGCACGTATCATAACCATGAAGTGAACAATATTTTTACTTTGGCTTTTGAAAAGCTTTTGACGTTTTCCCTGTGAGATATTAATCATCAAACAACAAGAGCCAGGGGCCTAAGGTGTGGTGTGTAGATAGATGCACAAGTGGCTTCAAGAAAGAAAAGAGCAGGGTTACGGAGTAAAGAATGATATACAGTATGTGATGTTACAGATACAGTCCTGTAGGACACAGGATGTGCTACACCTCTGTGGTTATATGAATATCTTAGACTTATATGTAAAAAATCCTGCTTAAACTGGAAAATGACAGTAAACTGAGTCGATTAATGGACTCAGCAAATCTCAACATACCTAGATTAATTTTCATATTTGATTGGACTTATGACAAATGAAGCTTTATTATATTGCATGCTAGTTTCATGCATGGAGCTAGAACATGTAAGTTACACAGAGAATATGGTGATAGACTACAGAATGTGCAGTGTGCATATCATGTCAAGAGATCGGAACCAACAGGGGGCGCTCCAGAGCCTCAGACTTCAGGCACAATCGCATATACACAGTCAAGGGTTCCAATAAAGTGAATTTTATTACAAACAAATAAGATTTTCAGAAATACCCACAAGCACAACTCACATTTTAATTCTCCTCTACTCTCCTCTAGACAAGCCTTGTCGTCCATCTCCTGACTCCAGCTACCCAGGATGAGGTTGAGTGGCTTTGTTTATGCCTGAGGGCAGACAGTGTGTTGTAGTGGTTAAGGCTTTGGACTTCAAACCCTGAGGTTGTGGGTTCAAATCCCTCTACTGACATTCTGTGACTCTGAGCACTCTGTGACTCTGCCTGTGCTCCAATAAGAAAACCAAAAAGAAATGTAACCAATTGTATCATAAATGTTGTAAGTTGCCTTGGATAAAGCCAATTGACCCATGAATATTTGCAGTGCTACGCCATTATACCCTGGAAGCACTTCCAGATCAGGCAGAACCTCCTTAAAAAGAGGTGAGTCCTCTCCTCACCCCTCTAGTTGCACCCACATACCCTGACAGGACTGCCCTTCAGGACTATGATTCCCAACATGGATGGCGGGTGTACAATTGGGAGCCCCCCCCCAAGGGCTGCTGCCACCTGGAATTCTGGGGGACTACATGGTCCCAAGACACAGTCTTTCCCTGTCCTTCTAATATATCTTACCTGCCAGGAAAGGTACCTGCAACCAACCCAGCTGGGATGCTTGTCCACCCAAATCATTTTCTTCTGGCCTCCCTTCCAAGTAAGGGACCACCCTACTGCCTGGTCGGTGTGTCAGTCTGTTCGCCTTTACATCTACACATCTGTGAGACCAAATCTGGAATACATTAGACAGAAAAGAATTCATGCTAAACTGATTCAATACAGGATCTAAACAATAATTAGAGGAAAGCATATAGCGGTTCTATTCTGTTATTTTAAGAGAAAGACGATAAAGGGGTAACATATTCTAAGTTTAGTGGCGCCGTGGCATATTGTTAGTGCTCCTGCATCACAGCTTCTGTCTGATATCTCAGCTTGGCTGGAGTTAAGAAATTTCTCTCTTCTCTCTTTGTTTGTATCTGTGTGGATTATTCTTCAGGTACTCATGTTTTTCCTCCTACATTGAGGTCTGTGAATTGGCCTAGTTTTACTTAGGCAAGTGTTGTGTATGAGTGCATTCTGTGATCTCTTGCTAGTCCATCTAGAGTTGGCTTTTCCATTGCGACTCATGCTTCAATTTTAGGAAGCCTCCATGACCCTAGACATGGTGCACAACAGTAGTACAGTGGTTTGACTCACAGTACCAGAATTCTGGAGTTAAAAGCTTTCTCTATGAAATCTGTACATTCACCCCAAGCTCATGTGGGGTTACTCTGGGTACTGTAGTTTCTATCTAATTCCCACAGATGTGCAGATTACACAAACTAAAACTCTACCTTGTCCATGAAATAGATAGATAGATAGATAGATAGATAGATAGATAGATAGATAGATAGATAGATAGATAGATAGATAGATAGATAGATAGATAGATAGATAGATAGATAGATAGATAGATAGATAGATAGATAGATAGATAGATAGTGTAAGCCATGACTGGACAGGCAGACAAGAAATGTCTTCCCTCATCTGGCATCATCTTCTTACCAGAAACACAGACAATGAGAAAGAAGCTTAGCCAGAACCCCCCCATAGATTCCAAAACATTATCAGGTCTTATGTGCGTGCTTTAGTATGCACAATTGCATTCATTAGACTGTTGGAACAGCACAAAGTGATAGGCCTACCTTCTGCTTTATCCCCACCCCCCCAAAAAAACTTTGACAAATAAAGCTGCAGGGGAGTGGGGGGTTTGCTTTTGTGTGTCTAGTTCATGTCTAGCCACACACCAGGTTCACAGCAGATGGAAATGAGACTGACGGCCAACTAAAAACAGAGAAACCAGCAGCTGCTCCTTGACAGCTTTTAAAATTTAACATGGAAGGTGACAGCTACATTTTTTGACCTTGTTTATGTATTAGTAGCATTCGATACTTTGAGTGATAGAGTAATGCTCATATCATCAATAAAAATGTTTTGGGGGGGTTAGTTTGTTTGTTCCTGTTTAATTTTCTTCTCTCTTTGCCTTAGTTAAAATGTTAATTTAAATATGTAAATATTTTCTGTGTTTCTGATGTGGATATCAGCAAAAACTGGAGCACCACCGCAGCCAAATCTCCTTCTGTCTTCTCTCTGTACACCTCACTTGCAGAAATTCTCAGATTAGTCTGCAGTTATGGGGGAATGAGACAGAGTATAAGTATAAGAGTCTAGTTGTGAAGTTTGTTTCTTGGTGCAATGAGAATTGTCTGCATCTCAACATGAGAAAAACCAAGGGACTGGTTATTGATTTTCCCCATACCAAAAAGCATCTATGTTTGGTCACTATTCAAGAAGTGGATGTAGAGATGGTCCACTCTTATAAGAACTTGAGGTACCATATTAATGACAGGTTGAACTTGTCTTGGAACACAGAGCAGCTATGTATATCAATAAGGGAAAAGCAGGCTATTTATCCTTAGGAGACTGCGTTCCTTGAATGTGGGTAGTGACATCCTTCACATAGATAGATAAGCTAAATTTCCTCTTGGAACAAAAAAATACTATCTGCTCTAACATCAAAATTGTAGAATCAAAAGTGTAGAAAGTAAGTAAGAAAAACCTGGAAATCAGAACAAAGTCACAAGTGAAAATCCAAGCCAGACATGAAACCAGCAAAGCAAAAGGGAGACCAAAAATTCAAAGTTAAGCATGGAACGTTTGGTCATTTGTAAGAAAAATATTAGGAAAAGTCTCGCAGAGTATATCTATGAATTAGAAAGTGAGAATGCGATGGAGTCAACTCATAAACTGTTGCAGCGATGACATAAGCAAGTCAAGTCAAATCATGTGACTTTATTGTCATACCATCTATGCACAGTATTGAAGCATACAGTGCCATGAAACAACATTCCCCAAGACTTCGATCAAGTCAAGTCAAGTTGGGGAGCATGCACTGGTACAACGTGTTGCCGCACCCACTACACATCGATACAGCTTGGGATCCCAGTCGGTAATCCCCCAGGCAGACACACAGTCCAGTCCTACCCTCCGGAAATGACACTCTAACTGCCACAGTCAGGTGTTACGTGGGCGATCCCTTAGCCTGGTCCAGCCACTTGGGTCCCCAACAATGAGGATCTTATGAGCCGAATCACCCCCGGGAAAGCATGCCATATGGCCGTAGTGCCGTAACTGACACTTCCTCACAATGCAGGCAATGTGCCTCATTCGGAACTCCATGAGCAACACAAAGTCAAACCAATGGTACCCAAGGATTTTCCGGAGAGACACAATACCAAAGGAGTCCTGTCTTCATCTCAGGTCACTGGATAGCTTCCATGTCTCACAACCAGGAAACACCAGGACTCTACAGACTTGGACCTTCGTCATTTTGCATAGATATCGGGAGCGCCACACACCCCTCTCCAGCAACCCCATGACCTTGCCCAACACCCAGTTCATACAAACATTGAACAGAGTAGGAGCAAGAACACAACCCTGACAAACCCCAGAATCAACTGGGAAAAACATAGAGGTCCTGCCTCCACTCTGCACAACACTCACTGTACCAGTGTACAGGCCAGCCATGATATCCAGCAACCTCAAGGGGATCCCGTGAGCCCTCAGGATGTCCCACAGGGCAGCTCGATCAAGTCGAGTCGAGACAAGTCCCATTTTCCAGTCAGTTGGGATGATGCCAGCCTCCCAAATGGAAGCAAAGATTGCTTGCAATGCCAGGAGGACAGCCTTACCACCAGCCTGGAGAAGTTCACCCCGGATACCACAGATCCCTGCAGCCTTTCCCCCCCTCAGCTGGTTCACCACCTGTGCAATTTCAGTGAGATTGGGTGATTTACAGCTAATTGGATAATCAGCCCCAAGAACCATGGACCCAGAGATATCCAACGTCCTAGCTGGAGGATCAGCTTTGAACAACTGCTCGAAGTAGCCAGCCCAGTGGGTCACAACTGCAGTGTCATCCGTAAGGACTGTTCCATCAGCCATCCTGACTGTGACACTCCAAGGATTCAGATGTACATAATGCTTAGACTCCTCTGTAAGCAGGACGTGGGTTGCTAGACCACAGATGGTGTGTCACTTGCTCACAGATTCCTCTAACAAATGCCTCTTTATCTGCCCTCAGAGCCCTCGCAGCCGTCCTTCTCAGTTCCCGGTACAGACCAGAGTTGCCATTGAGCCGTGCGCTGCGACTCCTCTCGATGATATCCAGGGTGCCCTGCGAGATGAAACACCTCCTTCTGGGAACACTGGTAACATCAACACAACTGCGGTGTGCAGACCGATGTGCCACATATAAATAGCCAACTAATAATGAAGACAACAATAGTAACAGATTGTGATCATTGGAAGACATGGAGAGGTTAAAAAAATGTTGGGGTTACAGCCTGGTCACCCTGTTTAATACGATGTCGTAATCACAAAAGAAAACAAGAGTATGATGATGCAAAACAATTGAAATAATAGGCAATAGGTGTCACAGAATAAGTAATACTACTCATAGAGTGGGTCTGGTGAGGCGGACATCAGTCCTGTGGTCAGCTCAAGTGAGATACCTCCTTCTGGAGATGTTCGTCTTTTATAGGTCTCCAACCAGAAAAGGTGGAGTTAGTTGTCTTCATGGGGAGTCTTCTTGGTGCTGTGGAAGAGAAAAGAGATGATACTGTTAGTGATAGTGCACCCTCCTGGCCCTGAGTGGAAGTACATACCTCAGACAAGCCTGAAAAGTGATCCTCTGACATACATATGTGACAAGATATGCTCTATATAAATAGACCACAAGAAGCAAATCAGTGTCAACAGAGAGCTCAGAGTTTGAACAGCCAGGGGTAGAAACTGTTGCAGAACCTGGCAGGACTAGTTTGAGTGTTATGGCACCTTCTGCCAGATGGAAGTGGGACAATCAGTGCATGGATGTCCTCCACAATGCTGTAGGCTTTATAGATGCAAAGCTTAAAAATTATACATTTAATTAATGGAGGGCAACAAAGGTTCCATTGATCTTATCTGCTGTAAGACCTTGCGGTCAGAGACACCGCAGTTATTAAACCATACAGCGATGCAGCTGGTCAGAACACTATCTATCTATCTATCTATCTATCTATCTATCTATCTATCTATCTATCTATCTATCTATCTATCTAAAATAAAGATGGAAAGATACATGGAAAAAGAGATCAGTGTCTAATCAGCAAAGTGCCTAGTGATAGTCTATGCTGTGAAAGGCACCATACTAAAAAGTGAGAGAGACAAAAAGAGAAGAGATATACTGTGTGACTCCATACGTCCTGTGTCAGATAAAAAACTCTGTGGAGTCTTTGTGTTGTCATTGCTTAGTGTTGCTCATCTGAACATGTTGTGATAAAGTCTGGCTCTAATAATTCAGATATCTCTATACAGTATATAAAGTAGGGGAATGTACATAATATGTATAGACAATGCACTTTAATCTGGTTATTTTTCTTTTCTTGCTTCTGTGGTGATACAGCGACAAGATGGCCTGAAGAGGGCTTGAGGAAAGTGCCAACTTAAGTTAACAAGTTTAATACTTGAGGATTGATTTATTATGAATTGTCTTTCCTCTTAAAATACAATTGTGTGAAATATCTATCAGTTCTGTAATTGTACTTATCTGACTATCTAACTAACAATTACCAAGTCTCTCCTGGTAATTAAATTAGAAATCAAACTTTAGGTGATAAACAACTCTTAATGATAAAAATAAAAATCTCCTGACTAATCCCATAACTCTGAAGAAGATAATTTGAGGCAGCTTTTCTTATTCAAGTGCACTTGATAATGTGATGATCATGAAGTGCCTCCACCAGGTTGTTAGGTCTAGAGCATAGATTCTTAAACTGTGGGTCGCATGTTGTCTGAATTTCGGTCATGCTGGGTTGTGTATGGATTGCTGTGTGTCTTGCAATGTGTCATGGTGGGCAGTTTAAGCAAATGCCATTGCTCAGTAGGACCAGCATTGATAATTCACCACTTCCCCAGAGATTCCATTAGTCACTGGAATAACTGTTGGTAGCAATTCTGGGTCTTGAAGAGATACAAAAAAGACAAAACTGGGTTGTGATAGAAAAGTTTGAGAACCACTAGTCTAGAGCATTCAGATTCGAGATAACACCAAGGTCGAACAACAGCCGCAATGGTCTCAGAGAATCAATTATTATTCCTGAGTCTATGAAGGGTTAAATGCCATTTGAAACAGGTTTAAGTCCATCAGATCTACAGTGAGGATTATTTACAAATGGAAACCATTAAAGACATTTCCAAATATTCCTGGTGTAGGCGTCCCTGGAATTTTACCTGAAGCTCAGATATATGATATTCAGAGGAATCACAAAACCAACAAGCTGCTTAGAGGTATCAACATGCCACTGCCAGCATGGATTATATTAGAGTTTCTTGACTTTACAATCAGGAAAAGACTAGACAAGTGAACAAATATGGCTTTCATGAAATTCTCATCTACAAAAACTCCTTTCTTGGAAAATGTAACATGGCAGCAAAGCCTAGGTTAGTATAGTTGCATATGAATAAAGCATAAGATTTCAGCAACAAGATTTTCTGAACAGACAACACCAAACCAGGGTTGATTGATCATTACCGGAAACACCACATTTCACAAAACCTACATATGACATATTTACCATAGGGTCCTCATACCAGTCATCAAGCACGAAAATGGAGGAGTGAATACCCGGGGCTGTATTGTAGCCATGATACACCATTAACTCCTCTTTATGTCACAGTGTTCTAAAGGAAAAATAAATCAAATCTGTCTCATAAGTAAAATGGAACTGAAATTGCATCATATAACTGGACAAAGTGTCTATGCACATCATTAAATCTACAACTGCATGGCTGAAAAAGAAATGAATCAAGGTTCAGGAATTGTCAAGACCAAATTCAGAGGTCAACCTCATTGAGATGCTATGGTGGGACTAGTTGTGACCACATTTTATAAACAACAGTCAATCCCAACTTGACTGATTAGTAGCGATTAAAAAGAATGCCATGCCTAACAGTTCAGATAAGCTTTATTTGCACAATATGTGTGTACCAGTTCTTTTAGAAGTTAAGAGAAAATGTGGACATTTCAGAAAAAATTCATGCACTTCTGTTTAGAAATATGAACATCTTGATATGCTTGGGAGTCCGTCTTGTCTGCTGCCTGTTAATCATTGTGCCAGTGGCCCAAAACAACCACTCAGATAGTGGAGATGACCTGGGTAAGATGCCTGTCAAATCTGTCATTCACTGCCACCAGCAAAACATGCAACTTGGGCATGGTGGAGAGAGAGGTAGCTCTTCAACATCTCGTGGTGGTGGGTGAAGTAGCTCTTCAATGTTTCATGTGTTATCATGAACACACACTTCCCTATAAGGCCCCATGTTTACAGGGCAGCAGTTATCTTCAAGGCAAGGCTGTCAGTTTTATATTTGCCTAGAAAATGTTCTACCAATGATTTAATTTGCCAGTCTTCATGTTATGTAATGGAATGTTATTGTGCTAGAAAAGTAAAGTAATTTGGGAGTTTGAACATTTTGACTGTGGCTAGCTGGGTTTTCATTTCTTGCATCTCTTCAGTAAATGATTTTCCTTCCAGAAGGCAATGGTGGCTCTAAATGGAGTATGATGTGATACATGAAACAGAATATGAGTGGAACGTGGCTCAAGATAATTCATTAGCTGCTGAAAACCTCTGCCATCAGCCATGTTGATCAGTAAACAATTGGCACATGCAGGTAAGAATTTCACTGTACTCGTGACAATAATGACCCAATAAAACTGTAAACCCACACGTAGGGAATTCTTTATTTCCTTTCCTCCACTGCCATCTGGCCTAAAGTTTATTAACCATGAGATACAGATTATTATACTCTTTGTCTGAACTGCTGTGTGTTTGGCAATCCGTGAAGAACGCTATGGTAGTCTACTACGAATCTAACACAAATTGATTTGAATATTTTTTAATTAATGCCCCCTGAGAGATTTTCTTTTAGAGTTCATTACCTCCCAGTGAAACGGGCCAAAAAGATGCAGTATCATTAACCTTATTTCCAGCCGAAGCTTTCTTAAGAGTTTAGCATCACTGAGTAAACATTTTACCTCTAAATGAAATGTTCTCTAATCACAGAGCCTCTAGTATCCGAAGAGCCATTTGCACACATTTTTCTGGTTCCCAAAATGGCAAGACATCTGTCTGTTTATTTTTGTTCTTTTTTTGCGGGCATATGAAATAATAGCTGTTTTCAGTAATTACATTCTGTTTTCACCCTGGGGAGCACTTCTAATTAAGATAGTGTTCCAGCTGTTACCAGTGCCTGATTGGCTCGCCGCCTTATCGGTCTCTTTTAAAGTCAAATGTTAATAATGTGCAGCGACTCAGAAGGTGCAAGCGATCATCACAAGGATAGGTTGTTAGAAATTCTTTTCACAGCACATCAATCATGATGAACATTTTCTTGTCAGCACATGGATTGATTTGGATTGGATGTGGTGCAGAGGTCATCGCGCGGGTGTCACTCACATGTGAACACAGATGTTTTGATACGCAGAGGAGGTGGCGTGTGATGGAAGCCCAAAGACTCTGAGGTGTAAGGACACGTTATTGAAAGGGTGCAGCATAGAACTCGGGCCCTGTGTGAAGGAGCTTGGTGGGATGTGTCAGTGTGAAGCTGTAATGTCCAGATATAATATTAATTCATCTTTCCTGCATAAACCATTATTTTTCAATCCCGCTCTGGAAGATTGACTTCACCCATTAATGTTCATTACAGTTACCGTTTCTTGAATGTGTTTTGTTATTTCCTTTGGTATGAATTTTAAATTGGTTTAAAATTTTTTTTCTGCATGAAAAAATTAAGGAATCCTGAGACCATGTCAAGAAAGGGCTCGGTACTGCAGATGTCTGCACTATAAGTGTAATGCCTAATGGAGGATGCATTGTTAAAATGCCAGATAATACTTCCATGTCATCTTTGAGGAGAAACCCTAAATGAGTTTTCCCTCATACAGATCAGCAGATCTGATTTCTCCAATGTTCTTGCCTGTAATGAACCGCTTTATGCCTCTTTTCTGCACATCATTATGCCACACTAAGGAATGCAATGACAATTTGCTGGCAGCTCTGATTGCCCAAGAACCTTATCACAGCCAATTATTATTATAATTCATCATTTCAGTTTTCAGATTGAGAGATACGACTGACTCAGCACTGAGAAGCAGTCGCTTTAGAAATTCCAGCAGGGCCATTGGAGTGTGAGAGGCTCTGTGAAGCGTGTGCCACGAGTTCATACATTTGCCTGCCATTATGCAAAAACACAGAACAAACAGACACAACCCAGGCTGACGTCCTGTTTTATTCTTTTTAGAAGTCATTTTGTTGTGCCATTCATTTAGATGTCTTGTTCTTCCTCTCAGTCTGCATTACCTGACATTGCTAATGGTATAAGTTTTACTCTTCTTGAGCTTAGCGTACATATTTTGTAGAAAACTCTTTGGCAAAATAGCGACCTACTTATACTTAACATAAAGCAAGTGGAGCAAAATGAACTGCTCCATTCTTGGCTGCTTTGTTATTTGCACCTGTGTCTACTTATTTTTATTTCTTGTTGCTGGTTATTATTAAAAACAGAAAGATGCAAGCAGCATGGACTGGAGGTCTGTATCACATGTAAAGATGAATAATACCTGGAGACAGAATATGCTTGCTCATTCGTGCTGCATCTCCTTATATCGTGAAAAATAAAAAGAAACAATCAGGGGTCCGTTTCTCGAAAGCTTCATAACACTAAGTACTTCATTATCTTGAACATAAAATTTTTCATTAATTAAAACGTGTTTCCAGAATCTCTTTGTAACTAAAGTAGTACTCAATCCCATTCGTAAAGTAACAAGTGATACAACCCATTTCTTATTTTTAAACTCATTCTTTATAGAGACTCTTACCAGCAATTCTATCACAGAGACACAGAGGTCGCCCAAAGTGAAACATAACAAACACACTAACGCTCTTATTTGGACGATGTAATAATAATAATAATAATCATCATCATCATCATCATCATCATCAGTTTTGCCTGAGTCTTTTGTTATTTTGTTCGTTATTCATTAAGACTGATCAATATTTGGGAAACGCACCCTAAAATGTATTATTTTAATGCGAGTCAGACAGTGTCTTTCAAGTGCAAACTCTCAAATGCAGTATGCTTCTTCAAACTGAATAGGAAAGAAGGGAAAATTGAACTCAAAATCAGTCAGCTGGCAAAAACATGGAAAACCAAAACCTAAAACCAAAAAAAAAAATACAGTGGTACCTCGGTATACGTCCTTAATCCGTTCCAGCAATAACTGGTCCTGTCAATTCCAACACGTGCATCCGATCAGTCGTTATTTAAATGGAAGGAAAAAAAAAGAAAAAAAATATCTCATTCTACTAGACCACCATTCCACTACAGAAACAGGAGAAAGCACTGCTCCAAATCATTCACAGCTTTGTCTGCCACTTTCAATGCCCGACAACAACAGCTTTCCACTGCAAAACCCCAGGGTTCTGGATCACACCACGTTCAGAAGATAAACACGGTGAGACTTTTTCTTGTTGTTTGGGGAGAGGAGCAAGCCATCATTTTCATCTGTATACTTTCTGTAGAACTATTTTTCCAGCAGGTTCACAAACATTATCCATTTCTGTTAAATCTTCTGGACTTTTATGTGCGTTTTGTTCTTTCTGTGTGTCTTATTGAGTTCATGTTCAGTGTGGGGCCAAGGGAGGGTTTGTATTATACTGTATATTAACTTTGTGCTGCACCTTTTCCTTTTATTATTACTTTCTGTTGAACACTTTTGGGGTTGGTTGGGGATATATATATATACTGCTCAAAAGAATTAAAGGAACACTTTTTAATCAGAGTATAGCATAAAGTAAATGAAACTTATGGGATATTAATCTGGTCAGTTAAGTAGCAAAGGGGGTTGTTAATCAGTTTCAGCTGCTGTGGTGTTAATGAAATTAACAACAGATGCACTAGAGGGGCAACAATGAGATGACCCCCAAAACAGGAATGGTTTAACAGGTGGAGGCCACTGACATTTTTCCCTCCTCATCTTTTCTGACTGTGTCTTCACTAGTTTTGGTCCATCCAATGCCACCAGGTTGCACCTCAGACTGTCCAGGAGCTCAGTGATGCCCTGGTCCAGATCTGGGAGGAGATCCCCCACAACACCATCTGTCATCTCATTAGAAGCATGCACCGATGTTGTCAGGCATGTATACAAGAACACAGGGGCCATACAAAGTGCTGCATACAATTTTGAGTTGCTGCAAGTAAATTTTGGCAAAATGGACTAGCCTGCCACATCATTTTTTCACTCTGATTTTTGGGGCGTCTTTGAATTCAGGGCTCTGTAGGTTGATCATTTTCTTTTCCATCAAACGATGTGGCATCCTTTTGTTCCTAACACATTACCCAGTCTATATCAGTATAGATATCCAGGAGGATTTCTTTTTCCCATTGAGATCTGATGTGTTTTCAAAGTGTTCCTTTAATTTTTTTGAGCAGTTTATATATACTGTATATATATATATATATATATATATATATATATATATATTTTGTTTGGTATTTTTCATTTCTTTCTTTATCAATATATATTCGCTTTATTATTTTACATACTGTTTGTTTTCGGGCTTATTTTTGATCGTCAATTGGAGGAAGTTTATTTGGAAGAAGTACGGCTTGTCGGGTCTAACGTCCTCATCTTGCCAGGCCACTAGTCTTGGTGGTGTAGCTGCTGGTTTGGGAGAGTGAGTCGGCCGTTACAACCAAATCCCCCACAAAGAGCAATTCAATTCTAGATTTATTCTGCAGAGGTCTATTGAATGCTTTTGGTGCCTTTAGTTGACCCCAATTGAGAAGCTCTGACCATAATGTTGTTTTACTGTCAGCACTGTTAAAGAGAAATTCCTGAAGTGAAGACGGAGCAGATCTTTATGAGGAGACTTCCAGTAACCTGAATGAACTGACTTGTCTTTTCATTAACATTTTGATATGATCAGCACAAACAACATTCCCACTAATAATCCATTTTTTTATAATGATAATGGCACTGCTTAAGAGGTAAATTATTTTGTATGATAATAAGAATGACTATATAAAGATCTAAGAACAATACAGTAACTTCTGGCATTGCTCGGTTTGCATGTGCTGTATCAAAAGAACAAAAAGGCACAGTTATAATCCAAAAATAATGGTAGCGTTTATTTACAATTTCTTAACTATTTGAAGGAATCCATCCCCAAAGAATGTCTCCATATGTAGCTTGTCCTCACTGAGTGGTCAAAGAGTTCCTATAATTTTTGAGCCCATTGATGAGATGTCCTTTCACAATGCTCATCATCTGTATCCCTGTTTAGGGGCACGACTTAAACAGGTGGACGTCATAAGCTCCCTGGACTTCAGCTGTCCCATTCTGAGCAAGTTCTGGACTCTGGACCTGCAGTTCTTTCTTGAGGATACAGAGATAGAGAGAAAGACACAGAGAGAGAGGGAGAGAGCAGAATAGGACAGGCCTCAAAGCATTGAGAATTCTTAATGCCCTTTCCAGTTGTACTTGACAGGGAAACATGCTCCCTGGGAGTGTTTTCTTTTTTAAATTGCTGCCCATACTTGAACCTGAACATATTCCTTCCCAGTAACCACAATGAAGATACCTGTATAAAAATAAGACAAATATGGTACAAAAGAAAGGACAGATTTAACTTGCTTCAAAATGTAGCTTTCAATTCTAATAAACATTGTAGTATAATATAATACAGGAAATGTTCAAAATTGTTTCTGCACTTTTATTAACTCTATTTGTTAAGAATTTTAAAAATAAATTGTATCACTTTTCTACATAGTCACCTTCGTAAGCGATGCAATTTTCCCAGCATTGTACCAACTTTTTAATGCCCAATTACAACTCGTCCTACCTTCACCGTTTGCAACGAAAATATAAAAGTACAGAACGTCCCTCATATATACACACATACAGCCAAAGAGAAGCCATGAACAATACAATTGTCTTGAAGTTCTTCACTATGGTTTTTGATGAGATATGTCCATCTTCAGAGTTTGGTGGCATTTTTTTTCACATGTGCAGATAGGACTTCTGGCTCTTTGAAGTTTTTATCCCAATGTTTTCTATGGGCCAATACAATGTATGGATTAGGACCAATGTGGCACATTCAGTGAGCTATTTGCAAGTTCTACTGACCAAAGCTACATATGGATTACTCTCCCTTTGCCCATTCTGTCTTTTTCTGTTACTAGCCTCCATTTACAATTCTTAGTTCATCATGGCCGCCTGAAAAAATTTTTCTGCTTTCTTTGGCATGCTAAAAATTATTATTTTTAAGCAAAACAATGTTCACAAATCACAGTATCGCATACTTATTTTTCATCTGGTTGCATTGGTGCATTTTCTATTTTTCAGTCTTCTCTGGATTTGTAGCTTGCACCTGTGTTATAGAATTCTGCCTCTATCATTCCCATCCCTAAATGAGCTTATCTGTCCATGTTAAATGATTACAGACCTATCACTCTCACATCCTTAGCAATGAATGGTTTTGAGAAAATAGTTAGAAGCGATGTCTTAAAACACAACCAGCAACATTTGAACTCCAGCTTTCTTATTAGGCTTTCATGGAGTGTAATTTGTAAACACTTAGGTTCTGTTTGTTAAATTCTAAATAGGACATCTAAGTATGATTGCTCAAAGACTGACAGAGTATTTTATCATGGAATGGAGATGTGACCTGAGAGATCCTTGACTTGGTCAGCACTATTTCACCACCACTCAAACCTGGCAGTGGACTGGCTGGAATACATGCTACTTACATAGGACCCCTCCCAGGTGGTTATCTGCCCCCTACTCCAATGACTCTAATGGTATTTATTCTGGTAGGTATCTAATCCTGATTACAAATAATAGAATGAGAAGGAGGAACATGAACCAGTCTTGGAATGCTTCGTTATGTACTCTGACAGTTCTTATTTACAGACAAACAAGGCAAGTACAAAGGAGATTCATGCTGAATATGGGAAGATGCAACATCTCTTCAACTTATTATAAAAGCCAAGTCATAGTGCAGGACATTGCCATTGACCAAGGGAACACACACATGCACTGAAGCAGTGTTGGAGTGCCAACTGGGTTGTCCTTTTTGATAACAAATAAGTCTAAAAGAAACAAAGTCAAAGTCAAAGTGAACTTTATTGTCATCTCAACCATAAATAAGTATACAGATAGACGAAATTGCGAAGCTCAAGGTCCATAATGTAACAAAATGATGTGCAAATAATAAATTAAAAATAGAATTAAAATTTAAAAAGGTAAAATTTTAAATTAAAACACAAACAAGACAAGACATTGTGCAAAGATAGAACAAAGAAGTAGCAGCAATATTGAAGTGTAAGATATGTAATATAATAAATAAATAAATAAATAAATAATAGATATAGATAATACAGAAATTATCAGTGTATGATAATAGTTGTTTAAGACATGTGTAATCAATGACAGGTCAGAATGTTTCACAGCAGAAGGATATCAAGAGTGTCAAAATACTTAAAGGTCAGTATGAGATTTTCAGTTCTTTTTCTACATGCACACTAGTCTGTAGGAAAGTGGCTTGTACTTATAAAAGTTCTGTTTTTAGAGGTGGTTGAGGCAGTGTGGAAGATCCCAGGGGGCAGCCTGGTGTTAAGGAGTCTAACAGCTTGGGGGTAAAAACTCTCCTGCAGCCTGACAGATTTGGCTCTGATGCTGCAATATCTTCTCTTGGATGGCAGAAGTGTGAAAAGTCCATGTGAGGGGTGTAAGGGGTTATGCTGCAGGCCTTGCGGACACTGCGTTTGTAAAATATGTCCTGTAGTGAAGGGAGAGGCACCCCAATAATGTTCTCTGCTGTCTTCACTATCCTTTGCAGGTGCTTGCCGTCGGATATGTTGCAGTTTCCATACCAGACAGTGATGCAACTGGTCAGGACACTCTCCATGGTGCCTCTGTAGAACATGGTGAGGATGGAAGGGGGAAGACGTGCCAATAATAATAACAGTGCTAATAATAGAAAAAGTAAGACAATATCACCAGGAAGGTACTGCTTCACTGAACAAAGGTCAAGCTGGAGCTCTGTCGGGTGGGTCAGCTCATCCTGCAATCAGACAACCCCTGCTGGAATTGTCTCAGTTTCATAGTCACCTTGGCAGAGTCTTTTGCCCTCACTGGGCATTTTCTCTGGGCTGTAGATGGAAAAAGAGACAACTTTGTCAGTGATAGTACCCCCTTGTGTCCAAGGGTGGTAGTGCTTACCTCTAATGAGCCCAGAAGATGACCCTCTGAGGTGCATGTATGGCAATATACATGGCTATTCGAAATTAAAGAGCAGATTTCAAAAATTTATTTCAAACAAACTGTATAAGACAGAAACACATTCTACACATCACCAGATAGAGGAAAGTTCAAAGTTTGGTCCTATGGTCTTTGAGGTTGCATGCACTCAACATTAACACCATGTGTAGCACGACAAACATCAAAACGGTAGACCGTTTCTTGCCACACACCAGTCAAATGGTCCCTAGTTACTGAATTCACAGCTTCCTCAATTTGATGTTGCAGATCTTGAAAATAAGCAGGCATAGGTCGAACAAACACTCTTTATTTAATGTACCTCCATAGATGAAAAATCTCAGGGGGTAATTCTGGAGACCTGAGAGGCCATAGATGATGAGAAAGATCTTGTTGTCCATCGTCCTGGAATGACGTTGTTTAGGTAACACCGGACCTCCAAGTGGAAATGCTACTATACTATAAACGAGAAACAGCACTCAGTGGCATTCACTGGTACTTTTAGGGGGCTATTAAACTTTGAACGTTCCTTTGTCCAGTGATGTGCAGGATGTGTTTCTGTCTTATACAGTTTGTTTGAAATAAATTTTTGAAATTTGCTCTTTCATATTTAATAGTCCTGTATATACTTACAGCATTTTAACAATTTTTATAATTTTTTGGTATTTAATATGGTAAGACAAGTAGTTAGTGCTGCTACTAAAGCCTAGGGGTCTAAAAGATCAGTTTGGAAGCAATCTGCAATAGCAGGGTCTCACAACAGCTTGATCTCCTTCTTTTATGCAGACACAACAAGACAATAGGATATAAAAGCAACAGAGCAAAACATTCTTTTATCTTTAGAGCCATAACTCTTCTGCATGATGGCAGCTGCTGATTGCAATTGTAATGTGCTGCCCTGACCTGGTGGTTCATTGTTTACTTCTTCTGGGGAACTAAGGCTTACCTTTTTGTTAGATTGATTTTTATTATTCTCAATTCATATCAATGCATCTTGTCTTTTAACGACATCTATTGAAATATTGCTTTGTTAATGTTTGTGTTGATGTACTATAATGCCATACTAATATAATGTAGTGTCCCTTTTATGAAAGGATAATAAATATATTAACTATTCTTCATCATCCCTTCTGCTGTATTTATTTTTATTGCTCCAACTAAGGTATAACAAACCTCCAAAATGTCATGGACAGAGTTGCCTAAGTATAAATTTCTGTGCTTAATAGAGTATGGTGGGACCATAAGGCCAAGATTACCCAAAACTGTAATTAAATGCACACAATCACATCGTCAGATATAGTAATTACGACAGGAAAATGCTTACATTTTGATTATATTGTTAGAACCTTCAAAACATATTCATTATTTATAATATGCCAAAATAAACAAACACAAACACCAAAACTATATTTACACAGTCCAAAATAATTATAATTGATGAAAATCATTCTAAATGTCAATAACTGCTGAAGATGGTGGCTTGCATTTCCCAGGCAAAACCGATTCCCCAAAAAGAAATAACAGTCCGTCTTACCAGTAGATTCTGTATTCTTTATTCTGCTTCTACTTCAGAAAATAGCAACAATGAACAGGTAAGGCAACAGGGCAGGCATTCACTCTTCCTATTTGATTGTAGCAGAACTGATTCTTTGGCAGCAGATCTATCGGAAACTTTCTTTATTGCTTTTTGTTTGAGTTGAATGTTGGAAAAAAAAATTAGCCTCCAACAGTTATCCTCCTGGAGTTTTTTTTTGTATTTTTTGCTGTTGTCCAGGATTAGTCACAGGCTTTCAATCTACCATTAAAATTGTTGAAGCATAGGATTAAAAATTTTTCTTGGCCATCAGTACAAGCCACATGGCATAGGTAACATATACAAATATAATATTTGGGAGAAGTACTCCTTTGCTTTTCACAAAAACATTGTTTATATATATTTTAGATCAAGTAACAATTCAACAGTGACCTCACATTTCTCCATAAAATCTGACCAGAAACTCATGGAATGCACTGAAGTAGAAAGGTGAAACATCGTAAGTTGGACTTCTGCTCTAATTTCACAAGAAAGCAGCATTAGTAGATTGTGGGACCTAGGAATCATAAGGGTTCCTGAGATTGTACCTACAGAAGTGGCATGGAGGTTCATCCTGTCCTTAATACCAGGGGGTGTACCAGCCGCCCTAACCTGACACAGACAGACGCTAGCACAAGTTCCAGCACACCACACATTTATTTAAGTATGGAAAAATGCTTCCCAAATCTCCCAGTATACAGTGCAAAGCACAAGAATATATAGCACAGAGCACTTCTCTTCTCTCTCTCCTTCCGCCTCTACTCCTCCTCCTCTGGCAAGCTTCATCCTCCTCCTCTCAACTCCGGCTCCCTGAATGGAGTGAGGTGACTCCTTTTATACAGCTCCAGGTGTCCTGTGATTTCCTTCTGGCAGCTCCTCCATGTGTGGTGAAAGTGCTGCAATAAAGGGCTCCCCAGTCCTCCATGCAGCCCCTGGTGTTGACCACGGACCTCAACAGGGCTGAGCTTCCAAGCTCTCTCCAGGTCTTTCCATCAGCAAGGCATCCTGGCCAAGTAAGAACCCCAGCCATCTATCATGATATATATATAGGTAGTCATCGACTTACAACCTATGCGTCTTACAACCATTTGACTTATGTCATATGGGCAAACAACAGTTTTTACCACACCAGTTCCATGCCATGACTCATTCATCTTGATTTCAGTTTATTACCAGCAGCTGGTTCTGCAACTGACTTCAGTTACATTTGTCTTACAATTACAAGAAAAGAGGCAATTGATCTCTACACAAAAATGAAGGTGATCAAGCAGTATGAAGAAGGAAATGAGGCGAATGTGATCGAATGTGACTCTAAGTTATCCCATTGTAACCAGTGTTCACTGCAAGCGCTCTGCTGCTGCGCTCTGGCTTTGAATCCAGTTAACTTCCAAAGCTCCTGCGTTGTGACTCACAATGTGCTCTTTCATGTGAGTCGCCACTAAGGGGTAATGACACCACACTGAACTCCTTTATCTGATAAAGTTTATTATTAACAGGCTGAAATGTTAAAACAGAAAACGTTTTAGTGTTCATACTCTGCAAGTACAATTCCTCCTCTCACAGTTAACACAATGAACACTGGGAGAGGCTCACATAAAACAAAGGAAGGATTCGTGAAGCTGTTACAGGTTCGCAGCCTTGTGGGCAACAGTAATAATGAAACAAAATAATGAAATTAAAGACCAGTTGATTAATGGCTAGAGCACCTCTGATGTTCACCTGGACCTGCCTCTTTCTGCTGAGAGGACTGAAAGCCTGCAGCTCTGCCATCTTTGGCAGTTCTGTTTGAACTTGCATCTGCAGAGACGATAATTGCATTTTTTTTTTTACTTTTTCCAATTATACGGGGTTTCTGTCTTGGCACCCCAACTCTTTTATCTTTGTCCTCTTTTTCTTTTACAATATATATTGTGGCACACGGCTGGGGCACTTACCTGGCCAGGACTCCCCAACAATAGAAGGACCAGGGGAGAGAGCTTTTTCAGGACATTTTCTACCCCAGACCGATAGAAGGCAGCCCCCTTGGCTTGCAGCGGGGGCACAGCTGGCATCCCAGAAGGTTCCTCCTGGCCATCTGCTGACAGGAGAACCTAATTGAATAGTTATTGTGGCCATCCCAACACAGCAGTTGGGTCATGGGTTTGGAGCATGGAAGATCAACCTGGGACCCGGGATGCCTGGACGTTTACTGGACCCTGTTTGGCAGCACTTCCTCCACACCAGTATTCAACAGCTAGAGTTGGGAGAAAGAAAGATGAAGCTTGCGAGGGAGGAGTGGAAGCAGAAGGATTGTGAATTGGAAAGAAAGGAAGGACTGTGAATTGTCTGTGTACTATGCTGTGCTTTATGTACTGTGCTCTGGGAAGCGAAGAAGAAATGCTCCCCAACTGTAAAAAAACCTGTGTGCTGGACTGGATCTCGTGTCCTGCCTGTCTATGTCGGGGTGAGTGATTGTATGCCCAAGGTGGCCCACAATATGTATATAATGAGGTCGTCTGTGGGAGTGATGGGTCGAAAAGCAACATAAATATTGGGATGCCAACCTGGATTTCCACGTTTACATGTGAAGTGAAAAATAAACAGTGCTTGATGATGCAAGTACAAACAAAAGTATCGCCCTCTGGCATTTTAACAAATAAGGTAACTACCTATCAAGGCTGCTTTCAGGTGCTTTTTCTGTGTTTGCAGGAGCTCCGTCTCCTCTGCTCTCCAGTCAGTGAGTAATGCCTTCTTCTGGGCAACTGGGCTTTTAAGATCCTGGGACTGGAAATTAGGTCAGGTTCTTGGCACTGTTGGGGCAAAGGAAGATGACACACTTAGAAGCAGCACTCCCTCTTGGCCCGTGGTGGTATTACATAAATGGGAGAAACCCAGATGGTGACCCTCTGATGCACATATATTCTTAGGTTTGAGTCACATATACTGTATATATATCTGTAGATATTTTTTTGAATGGCTGCTTATTTTTAACCAGAGCAAAGCATGGCTCATAACATAAAGTTTGATTGAGCATTACATCTTTGCTACAGTTTAAAGAAATTAATGAAGCCACTGAACACAGTAATGAATTTAATTAAAGAAGAATGAATGGAAAAGAATGCATTTCCCAAGGCCTACTCCTACTTCAGCTCCAGCCACATTCTGATTTTTTTCATATCTTTTTCTGATTATTACGGCAGCCACTGTCTCCTCCGAGTTGGCTCTTGTTTCCTGCAATTAATTTCTGAGCTGTTCAAGGGGTCAAGGGTCCGCATGATGTCTGCATATGAACAGAAAGCGAGACTGGCACCTCTGAGGAATAAAACCAATCCTTAACTGAAGCTCTTTATGAGGCACTGGGGAATCAGTATTGATCCAAAACCAACACCACCAGCAGCAAGTCAATAAAAAGAGACCAGCCAGGCCTGTAGAGCAAGTCCATTAGGCTCTTTGATGTGTTCAGAGGTGATATAAAGGCAGCCTTTGAACTCCTATCAGAAGAGGCGTTTGTCAGGTGCTTATTCTCAGCTTAAAGGACACAAGCAGAGTCCTCAGGGCTTTTAGCATAACCTTGGGTATGCTGACCCTCAAGTCCAGGATTCATGCCTGTCTGTAACTGTATGTGTGTGGTCAGCTAAAGCAGTTTACATCAGTTTTGATTTGGTCTGATAAAAGTGAAGAATATGATGAGTGGCATTGGTCTCCAGTTAAATACACAATGCATTTCAAAACAATAAAATGTGGAACAGATCAAATTAGTGAATATGTCTTACATTTACTGATGAGAAAGGGAAAATAAGACAGCAACAATATATTTGCTAAAGAAACAAAGGCCAAGTTACCTGGCTGAAAATAAAAAAAAGTAGCAAATTTGGAAAGAACCTGCAGGGATCACTCTGCTCCTTGGCTTTGTCTGTGTCCCTGATGCTGACTGCGTGTAGTCTTCAGTGACAACAATAAGTGGTATTGCAGCTCCCTGGCGGCAATCAGGAGCTCAAAGATAAGAATTAAGGAGTTGAAGGCTGCCAGTATGGCCAGACAGAGTGGTCTGTGGGAGCTGAAGGGTCGCTACAAGTACCCAGCATCTAAAGAGTACAGTCTTTACTTGGTAAAGAGATGTTTTCATTTTACTGATGTAATTTTTTTACTATGAAAATGCTTCTGTCAACATAGGAGAAGAGCAGGTTTGCAAATATGTGTGATTTAATATCACTGTTTATACAGATAGGTCTACTATACATATACAAATGGCAACAGGGAGCAAGTGGGCAAAGACACAGAAAGTAAAGAAGTGTATGTGTATAGATCAGGGGTGCCCAATGCGTCGATCGCAATCGACCGGTAGATCGGAAAGGGAGCGCAGGTAGATCGTGTTGCATTTAAAAAAAAATTGTTTTTAATGTTACACAGAGGATGCACAAACCAGTGTTTTTCTTCGTGCCGGTCCCAAGCCCAGATAAATGTGGAGGGTTATGTCAGGAAGGGCATCCGGTGTAAAATTTTTCCAAATCCATATGCGGACAGATGATCCGCTGTTGCAACCCCTAACGGGAGCAGCCGAACAAAGAAGAAGAAGAAGAAGAAGTTAGTCTATCATATCTCCTCCCTATGGCATTTGCCACTTGATTGACGTACAGGACGGCCAGTCTGAGATCTCTTTTCTTCGAACACACTGGTCATTTCGCACGCACAATCAAACGTGCAAGCTACTGCAAAACTCTAGCTATCTAATGTGGTCTAGTTACCCTTCCAATTTATATCGACTAAAGAAGGGATTTAAAAAAAAATTGTTGTTTATGGGCTTTATGTGGAATTAGAAGATGATTTTTTTCTCTCACAATGTCACAATTAAAGTGCGTTTGTCTGATCTGTCAATCTATCATTGCTATTCCAAAGAAGGAAAATGTGGAAAGGCACTTTCGAACTGTTCATAAAAACTACAAAACTGACTTCCTTCCGAAAAGCAATCTGAGAGAGAAAAAAGAGAGGGAACTAAAATCGCAGTTAATCGGACAGCCGTCATTTTTCACTCGGATGAATTCAAAAGCAAAGGCAGACACACCGAAGCATCGTTCCAGGTGAGTCACTCGATCATTAAGCATAAGAAGATGATAAAAGATGCCTTCGTTGAGGCAGATGGCTAGGGAGAAATTCCTGCTGAGATTTCAAGACACCTGGCTGAAGAAAAAGGAGTTTCTCCTTGTCATTAAACATGCAGAATACAAGCAACTTAATAACGATCAATGGCCGCTAGACTTGTAATTTTTTTTCCGATCTGACCAACATGTTGAATGAGCTTAATTTACAGCTGCAAAGAAAAGAGAAAACCATGGTCAATATGATTAGCTCAGTTAATGCTTTCAAACGAAAAATGCGACATCTGTCCTCAAAGCTACAGCACCATGATTTGGGCAACATCCAGAACCTTGCGTCAGAGCTGGAGACACAATGGAAGGTACATGTGCACAACTTGACAGCATACGCTACACAGAGCAGATTGAAAATTGTCTGTCAGACTTTATCTAATGGAAAAAAAGTAACGATTCGAGTGTTGCCCAATGTAGCGGAGTAAGAGTAGCGTTTCTTCTTCACAAATGTACTCAAGTAAAAGTAAAAAGTAGGGTGCAGTAAAACTACTCTTAGAAGTACAATTTTTTTAAAAAGTTACTATCCACCTCTGATACTCAGTATATATATATATATCTATATATTTATCTATATATATATATATATATATATATATATACAGTGGAACCTCGGTTTGCGAGCATAATTGTTCGGAAACGTGCTCGCAATCCAAAACACTCGTATATCAAAGCGAATTTCCCCATAAGAAATAATGGAAATTCAGATGATTCGTTCCACAACCCAAAACTATTCATATAAAAAGGATTAATACAAAATATAAAGTAAAATACATAATACAAATTAACCTGCAATTTACCTTTAAAAGAATCATGGCTGGTGTGAGTTTCTAAACTCATGTGGAATTCCACCCAACGGGACGACACGCTGAAGAGTGTCCCAAAGCAATCGCAGTCTCCCAGCGCTGTAGCAGTTCGCGTATAAGCGCATCCAAAAAGATCAAGGAACATTATAAAGATCCCGCTGCAATAAATAACAGCGCTGTTGCTGTTTCAAACTGAATAAACTGGTGTTTATTCAGCTGGTGTTAAAGTACTGAGACTCAGCTTCGTGTTTTGGGGAGCAAGATGAGGACTCGCACTTCACAGCGCACACACACAGTCACAATGCTGTAGTAAACAGAGAGAGGCGCTGGGCGAGCGAGATAAGAAGAGAGAGAGAAGCGCTGTAAATAGAGAGAACGCTGGGCGAGCAAGAATAGGAGAGAGAGAGAAAAGACGCACTGGGCGAGCGAGCGAGATAAGGAGAGAGAGAAAAGACGTGATGAGCGAGCGAGCGAGCGAGATAAGGAGAGAGAGAACCACCATCAGCTCAGTTGTGATCACATGACGCTCAGCAGACAAAGTGTATCCATACTGCTCGTATTGCAAGACATCGCTCGTTTATCAAGTCAAAATTTATTAAAAATTTTTGCTCGTCTTGCAAAACACTCGTAAACCAAGTTACTCGTAAACCGAGGTTCCACTGTATATATATATATATATGTCACGCATGCGAGTAGGAGGCCTCAGACGGATCTTAAACCGCTTCGAAAGACGTTTGCCGGCGGGGAGTGGCGGGGTACTAACCTTTCTCCTTTGTCTTCCAGAAAAAGAGACGCTCCACCATCATAGCCTGTCCGCAGTATGTCCAGTTCTGCCCTTCCTCCGCCATCTTTCCTGACGTCAGCAGTCCCATCCAGCCTCACGGTTCCTTCCCAGCATTCCTCCACTTCCGGCCCCTCCTCTATAAAATGGCCACCAACGCCTCTGAAAGGCGTCGCGCATATGAACTGTTTTGTTTATATTTTGACCTGTTCTTTTTTGAAATATTGTGGAATTGTCTGCAATATACGGGGCCGGAAAAAACCCCAAACCTTTATATTGTCTATTGCTTCTTTTTACAATATATATATATATATAATTTTTAATGTAGGTAGATCATTTCACCTGGTCATTTTAAAAGTATCTCGCAAGACAAAAAAGTGTGGGCACCCCTGGTATACCGTAGATAGATGATTACTGTATATACCGTATTTTGACATTTTTCATGTATTTTACATTTTTAACATTCTGATCTCGTAGATTACCTTGGGTAAAGGCTTTAGCCAAATAATAACATTTAATTGTCCACCCTTCCATTCATTACCATTACCCATTTATTACCAAACGCATGTCAAAATTCAGCATGGCTGAGATTGAAGCCCATCCCAATAGTACTGGGCACAAGGCAGGAGCAAAGAAATCTATCATAGAACACACATCCACATTTTCTTAAGGAGTCAATTTAGTCTCACCAGAAAACATAACCTGCATGTCTTGAAATGAAAAAGAGGCTTTTGTATATCTCTACATCCTCCACATTAAAGATGAAAGGTTGCAGCTCTTCTCACTTATTGTTTGAGAAGTGTATGCTGGGATGCAGCATTATTAGGTTCAGTGGTCATCCCCATGTAACTTGTTTTCAATCAGAGACATGAAATGATATTTACTGAAGGCAAGCAGGTTCAGTTCAGAGGGAGGTGGCACAAGATTTCAGTTCCTTTGAAGATGCCATGGTATTGCGCATATGACTGCAAAGGTGACTAATGAATGCTGATGAAATGACCAGGATATGAGGAAATACCAATGAGTCCATGGATCTATCCTGGTGGGTGTTATAAAAGCTTGTGGAATAGTTTGGGTGTCTCTTCATGGTGCATATTGTTTCTTTTGAGAGAGGTACAGCCATGTTTGACTAACAGTGGTCAGGTGCATGGCCTTGAGGCAGTTGGGTACCAAATTGCCATTGGGCCTTTTCAATAAACTAATAATCCATGCTACAATGCTAGCAAAGTTCTGTTATAATTTCAGGAATGTGTGACTGTGAATGCAAGTTAATGTGGTACAAAACACCCACCCCTCTAATCCGCTTACCAGATTGCAATCCAAGATCAATCAACAGCTAATTTACAACAAATACAGGACACACTAGCGTTGACAGGGAGCCACCATCGCAGCGCCCAATGTCATCATCAATTGCATCCGTGACTTAAAGAATTCAGGCTGATCTGCAGGCAAATGAGAGCCAACTCACTCTTAGATGAATCCACCCAACACAACAGCAGTATATTAGTTACATTTATTATGCATCTCTTGGTATAAATTTGTTACTTATTTTTGATAAAAAACTGAAGATTTTGAAAAGGAGCAGGTTGAAAAATGACTGACTGATGACTGACAGAAATTATATTAAATAAATCCTCTCCCCATCTATTCTGCATGGTAAATGAACACAAAAGTCTTTCCTCTACACCTTTCATCCATCCCATCAGTTCTGTAAAGTGCATTATTATAGCCCTTCCCAACTTGTCTCACCCAAACAAATATCCATTTCTGGGTGGTGCAGAACAGGCTACCTTTCTAGTAAGTTGTATTTCCTGCAGCAAAAATGCTTCTTTCTTCCTAAAATTGCAGAGGTCCTCTGATGTTTGAATAATTCCTCCTAGTTAGGGACTTCTTGTTTCTTTAAAACAGTTTCCTGTCCTTCCCATTGCCAAGTCCATAGTATATCTACTCCCTTAAAGGTGCAGTTCTTACCTCCTTTCGGGGCAAACAATAAGGAGTGACGATGACACCAAAGGCAACACTGATGTGGCAGCCACTTCATATTCCCCACCCCAGACCGCTTTGTGCGCCAGAGTAAGGTCTCATTACTAGTGTCTGACTTAACCCCACTGTCCTTCTTCCACTGTAATTGATAATTGCTCAGCCTTGTTTTTTCCCTTGACACCCTTCTCTGATGTTTAATAATTTTTTTTTATTTGAAATATTTATTGGTAAAACTTGAAGTTATTTAAGCCCAATCTAATTATTGACAATGTTCTTCGTTTAGGTCATTTGCTTTAGAGTGTTCCCTGCTTTGCTGAGGTGTTTTGGCTACATAATATGCCTCATTCGGGACTCCATGAGCAACCGCTCATTCGACACAAAGTCAAACCAACGGTACCCAAGGATTTTCTGGAGAGACACAGTACCAAAGGAGTCCAGTCTTCGTCTCAGGTCACTGGATAGCATTCATGTCTCGCAACCATACAGCAAGACAGGAAGCACCAGGACTCTAAAGACTTGGACCTTCACCCTTTTTGCAAAGATATTGGGAGTACCACACATTCCTGTCCAGTGACCTCATGACGCCCCATGATCTCCCAATCCGTCTACTGACTTCATAGGAAGAGTCACCAGAGACATGAATGTTGTTGCTGAGATAAGTAAACCTCTCAACAAGTTCAACATTCTCTCCACAGACACACTGCTGATAGCTGTACCCAAGAGGTCATTAAAGGCCTGGATCTTATTTTTTATCGAGGACACTGGCATGCCCAGACACTCAGACTCCTCGCTCAGTCTCTTGAGCGCCCCGATCAGAGCCTCCATTGACTCCACGAAGATCACAGCATCACTGGCAAAGTCAAGATCAGTGAATTTTTTTACCAACAGCTTCTGGACCCCATGAAGAAGGAAGATTTGATAGGTATATATATTTTTTTTTACCTGGGAAGCTTTCCCATTTTTCTAACGGAATTTAATTGAGTTTCATCTGACTATGGATTGAACTGGCATATCGTTTGGGTTATTTGTTCAACTGCTAAGTGTCGTTTGTGTTGCTTATGTTGTTTTGTGCTCATCTTGTTTTTGCCAATTGTACACATTATATGTCATCTTTGTGTTTTGTGTCATGGTTTCATTTCAATATAATCACAACATTTAATCACATAGTACAAATGTGGTGTCTTGGTATTATTGAGGAAAGGCCTGCAGGGCCATCTTAGCATATGGGCACAATGGCCGCTGGCCGGGTGCCTCAAGAGCATAGGGGCCCACAATGTTTCTGTTGCCTATGTATGTCAAAACAGGGAAGCCAGTGAACTACTTTTCCAGGTGGCCTATGGTGCTCTTAAGCATTGGGAAAGGGTAAACCGGGGTAGCAGTTATTAAGGCTCCATTATCTTATGAAATAGTCAACAGCAATCAGCTGCTGGTCTGACCCGATGGATTTTGGTGGGATAGGTACAAAAATTTGTCAATAAACAAAGCTAAAGTGAATGTCTGAACCACAGAAAGACCCTGACAGATATGGTGAATAAGTAGTATTTTTCTGAACAGGTCCGTGATCCAAAGGCAAGTGCAAAAACCGTCAGGAAATCATACAAAGAATTGCTTAAGAAGCCAGAACCATCATAATCTTCACAAAGTCCATTTTTGTTCTGCTATGGAATGTGGCAGAATCACACAAAAGTGGGCTAAACAGGTCTCGCTTTCCCCTGCAACAATACCCTCTAAGAAAAGCATATCAAAAATGTTAAGAAAGAAGCACTCTCCAGATGGTCTATTTCAAAGGTTATAACACACAGTGCTGCGGCAAAGCCCCATCCTAACTCCCTAATTTGTAAGCTATGATATTTGTTACTTTAATAAACAGGCACAAATAATGGGGGCCAATCCTAGGAATAAAAGAAGTGGTAGAGGCCTGTTCCTAAGTGGATAAATTCTGTTCTGCATCGGCTGAAAACAGATAGATTAACAGAAGCATAGAAATGTCTCTGTATTTAGAAAATGAAAATGGGTGTACAGCACAAAGCAAAGAGGCCTTCAGAGCTAGAAGGGAAAGCAGCGCCATAGACACAAGAGAGCAATGGCATCCATAAAGCCAACATTAATCCAGATCCAAACAGCTGAAAGTCGGGGGCTTCACTAAATCAACTCAGAGAGAATATGGGTTTCCACACGTGACAGAGACAAATAAACTCTTCTTGGAAATAGAAGTGGTGATAAAACACTTAGAGGTGTGAAAAATTAACATAGGAAATCCTGGGAAAGTATTAAAAAACAAGCAAGGCGGCAGAAAAGAGCAAGTCCCATGGTGTCCAGTGTTACATTCCCATTTTTCAAAACATTCCCAGGCGAATAAAGTACATTAGAGAAGCCGTCACTGGAAAGCGTTGAGCTAAATTAACTGGAGCTGTAGTGCAAAATTACTTTAGGAATCAATGCAATTAAACATAACAGTGATAGTCGTGTTTTTCAGCTCTGTGATTACTCTACAGGAAGCAGGATAAAATAATTTTAAAAATAGAAAAACAAACCAATAGGAATATAAAAGGAGCCTATAGAATAAACTGTCAGACACAGCATACTGTTTGTTTAAAACGTCATATTTGCCTTTTTGAGGATGATTGCAATTAATTTCACTGAAAGCTCCTCTAACTATAATGGCTCGTTTTCAGGATTACGATCACCAAAGAGTGTGGGGACCTGCTGGAAACTGCGCTAATGTCCAACATCAGCTTTGCAAAGAAGAGCCAATATTAGCCGAAGCAGTTGATTGATTGCTTACAATAGGTTGTTATCTTAGCTCTTGAGATTTTGCATTTGTCTATTGATTTTTTTAACTCAAAAGCTTTTCTTATGTGTGGCTTATTTCCCTACTGCTGAGCTCAGCAGAGAGAGCAGCCAATAGGTACATAGCCTTCACGGCAACTCTCTTTATGGGTTTAAGCCGAATGGCTTTTGTCAGAAGTCCTGCTATTGCCTTCAGCATTTTCTCCTCTTTTTAAGTATGCACAAGTACAGAATGCCTTATTTTGCATCACATTTGTAATCATTATGTCTTAACCTGCCATTACTGGCATTGGTCCTTATATTTGTATGTTTGCATGGATCATGTTGAAAAAAAAATCAAAACACATTAATGAAAACACTATTTATTGTGTCATTTGCTTAGTTTTATGTGGACTTATCTGACAGTAACACTTTTTGGCACTTTATAGGAGTACTGTAGCCACCAAAAAGAGAAAGAATGCCACACCACGGCCAACTTGTAGGAATTCAGATATGGTTTATTTAATCAGTGCAGTTCAATATTAGCCTACCATGTTTATGGTACTCCAACAAGAGATTATCAGCTGGTCTGTGTTTGCTGTCCAGCTTCTTATGGGTTTGATCCCCCAATAGTCAAAGGCTGGTTTCAGCCACATCTTTTCAGGTTATTTTCTTGGGTTATGTGACAGGAACGGATGCACACTGGTTGCTCTCCTGTAGTGGGTCTTGTACCAGGACATTTTCTTGAGCCTTCTGAGCCTCCTGAGTGTGTCAAATCTGCAGTGTCTTTGGTTTGTATCTGTGGAAAAGAGGGAACTCCAAAATGCCTTTACTTTTCAAAGCTAGTCCTCAAAGATGTATCAGTACAAATTATGTGTTTATTGTGTTTTTTGACTTAAAGGTTTCATTTTTGAGGTTCCTGTCTCAGGTAGACTTAGTTTGGTAAAGTATACCTTCTTGATTTTCCTTGTGAAGGCGACACCATTGGGATATTATCTCACGCCCTCTATCACCATGCTTGTGACATCACAGACATGATACTATAAATGCATAAAGGCTTTATCATCCATTATCCCTCAGTGGAAATACTATATTTGCCTCTCCTTAGTGCAGTTAGTTTATTATCCATGTAGGCCTTTGCATTAGGTGTAATTACTAGTGTCTGACTTCGCAAAAAAGTTTGTGATTTTTGATAACGCCCTTAAGTTTGATAAACAAATTAACTCCATTGTTAAAGCCTTTTCCTATCAGCTCAGGGTATTGGCTATGATCAAGCCCTTTCTTTCTTTATATGATTTGTGGGGTCCATGCCCGGCCTGGATGCTCCTTCATTATATGTTTAGGGGGAGCAGCCATGGACTGTACAATACCCCAGACGCTAGATGGCCGCCCCCCTGGGTTGGAGTGGTGCCTCAGTTTCCCGCAGGGCTCCATGGGAATTGGAGTTGGGTACAGCCCTTTTGGGTCCCGTAGGCACTGCCAGGGGGTGCTGCAGCTGGGACTCCTGATCCCGTATGGGCAACATATTTGCCACACCTGGAAATGCAGCCGGAACTTGGAAATCAACCACCTGGAGCACTTCCGGGTGGACTGTAAAAGGGCCCAGCAACCACCACTCAATGGCCAGAGTTGGGAGGAGGAGGACAAAGCTTGGAGGAGGAGTGGTGCTGCAAAAGAGGAGTGTGGTGTGCTTTAGGACTGTGTTGTGCCCGTGGGGATCAGGGCGAAGACATACCCCACAGGTGAAGAAAAATAACACTTCTTGGTTTTTACAAGTGCCTCCGGTGTGAATCTGTGTCGGGTCAGGCGCTTATATAGCGTCTTTTACAGATTTTAAAACACTAATTTATGCATTTGTCTCTTCTCAGCTCAACTATTGCAACTCAATATACACTGGAGCTAATCAGTCATCCCTTGCTCATCTTTAGGTAGTCCAGAACACTGTTGCCAGGCTTCTAACAGAATCACATCACACCAGCCTCAGCTTCTCTTCACTGGTGTTCTGCTCACTACATGATTGACTTTAAAATTTTACTGTTTGTTTTGAAGTTCCTGAATGGGTTAGCCCCCTTTTATCTTACTGATCTCTTACACTCTTACTCTCCTTCATGATCACTGAGGTCCTCTGACCAGAAGTTATTGGTTGTGTCGAACTCTGCACTTAAGCTTAGAGGGTACTGTGCTTTTGCAGTAGCTACCCCAAAGTTTTGGAATATATTAAGTCAGCACCAACTTCAGTTACTTTAAATTCTGCCTGAAAGTCTTTTTAAATTTGTATTTCAGTATTTATTTTGGTGTATTTCTTTACTGTATATACAGTGCATCCAGAAAGTATTCACAGCGCATCACTTTTTCCAAATTTTGTTATGTTACAGCCTTATTCCAAAATGGATTAAATTCATTTTTTTCCACAGAATTCTACACACAACACCCCATAAAGACAACATGAAAAATGTTTACTTGAGGTTTTTGCAAATTTATTAAAAATAAAAAAATTGACAAAGCACATGTGCATAAGTATTCACAGCCTTTGCCATGAAGCTCAAAATTGAGCTCAGGTGCATCCTGTTTCCCCTGATCATCCTTGAGATGTTTCTGCAGCTTAATTGGAGTCCACCGGTGCTAAATTCAGTTGATTGGACATGCTTTGGAAAGGCACACACCTGTCTATAGAAGGTCCCACAGTTGACAGTTCATGTCAGAGCACAAACCAAGCATGAAGTCAAAGGAATTGTCTGTAGACCTCTGAGACAGGATTGTTTCGAGGCACAAATCTGGGGAAGGTTACAGAAAAACTTCTGCTGCTTTAAAGGTCCCAATGAGCACAGTGGCCTCCATCATCCGTAAGTGGAAGAAGTTCAAAACCACCAGGACTCTTCCTAGAGCTGACCGGCCATCTAAACTAAGCGATCGGGGGAGAAGGGCCTTAGTCAGGGATGTGACCAATAACCCGATGGTCACTCTGTCAGAGCTCCAGAGTGTGGAGCTCTCTGTGGAGAGAGGAGAACCTTCCAGAAGGACAACCATCTCTGCAGCAATCCATCAATCAGGCCTGTATGGTAGAGTGGCCAGATGGAAGCCACTCCTTAGTAAAAGGCACATGGCAGCGTGCCTGGAGTTTGCCAAAAGGCACCTGAAGGACTCTCAGACCATGAGAAACAAAATTCTCTGGTCTGATGAGACAAAGATTGAACTCTTTGGTGTGAATGCCAGGCGTCACGTTTGGTGGAAACCAGGCACCGCTCATCACCAGGCCAATACCATCCCTACAGTGAAGCATGGTGGTGGCAGCATCATGCTGTGGGGATGTTTTTCAGCGGCAGGAACTGGGAGACTAGTCAGGATAAAGGGAAAGATGACTGCAGCAATGTACAGAGACATCCTGGATGAAAACCTGCTCCAGAGCGCTCTTGACCTCAGACTGAGGCGACGGTTCATCTTTCAGCAGGACAACAACCCTAAGCACACAGCCAAGATATCAAAGGAGTGGCTTATGAACAACTCTGTGAATGTCCTTGAGTGGCCCAGCCAGAGCCCAGACTTGAATCTGATTGAACATCTTCGGAGAGATCTTAAAATGGCTGTGCACCGACGCTTCTCATCCAACCTGATGGAGCTTGAGAGGTGCTGCAAAGAGGAATGGGCGAAACTGGCCAAGGATAGGTGTGCCAAGCTTGTGGCATCATATTCAAAAAGACTTGAGGCTGTAATTGCTGCCAAAGGTGCATCGACAAAGTATTGAGCAAAGGCTGTGAATACTTATGTACATGTGAATTCTCAGTTTTTTTATTTTTAATAAATTCGCAAAAATCTCAAGTAAACTTTTTTCACGTTGTCATTATGGGGTGTTGTGTGTAGAATTCTGAGGAACAAAATGAATTTAATCCATTTTGGAATAAGGCTGTAACATAACAAAATTTGGAAAAAGTGATGCGCTGTGAATACTTTCCGGATGCACTGTATATATATATATATATGACCGCCCTGGTTGTGTTGGGGGCCACGGGTAAAGGGCTTGGAAGCCCAACCCTGTAGGGGCCCTTGGTCACCGCCAGGGGGGCGCCCCAATGCCTTGGGAGCCCTGGACTTCAGCACTTCCGCCACACCAGGAAGTGCTGGGGGAAAGACAAGCAGGAACACCCGGAGGACTTCCGGCTACACAGCTGGTGCTTCTGCCACACGGGGGTGTGTTGGCGCAGGTTTCTCAGGAAGCACCTGGAGACCATCCGGGCGTGCATAAAAGGGGCCGCCTCCCTCCAGTCGACAGCAAGAGTTGGATGGAAGTGGATGGAGCTCGGAGGAGAGGAGTGGAGGCTTTCTGAAGATGGAAAAGGCATCGTGTTGGCCAGGACTGAAAGGGGTGATTGATGCTGCGGCACTGGGTTGTGCACTGTAAATAGTGTTAAAAATAAATGTGTATGTGGAGAACCAACATGTCTACCTGTCTGTGTCCAGGCTGTACCCCACAACATATATATAATGTAATGGATGGCCGGTTTCATATTCCAGCCCTCACCCCCAGGCTGCAGAGGAGGAGCTCTCCCGAGAGCATGTATGGACCCCGAATTCCAGCAGGGCCTCATGGACTATATAGTTTTTATGCACAGCCCTGCTGGATATCTTGGGGGCCACTGGGAGTCGCGGTCGGGAGGCCAGTGGACTCGCTTGTGCACTATGACCCGGAAGTTCGTCACAGGAAGAGCGATGGGCTTCCGGGGTGAGGAAAAGCATTGTTTACCCTGACCCGGAAGGAATAAGGACTTGTGGACTGTTGGATTCGGAACACTTCCAGGTCGGGGAATATAAAAGGATTAAGGGAGCTCCCAGACGGCGAGCCGAGCTGGGTGGTAGGAGGGCAACGTGTCTGGGAGCTGGAGGATTGGTTTATTGAGCATTTGTAATTGTTTAAGGAGTAGTGTGGAGTGGAGAGTGCTTAGTGCACATTATTGTAATAAAAATAATAAATATTGCACTTTTACCTGGTGTTTGGCGTGGTACCTGAGGATTCAAGGGAGCGATAGCGCCCCCTACTGCGACACTGGCGTAGTCGGTAGAATTCTCTGGCCGTCGATTTGGCAGAAGACCTGTTTTATAAAATTTATGTGGGCAGAAAACCCTAAGAAGGTCCCGTCCAAGTGCACGGAGGTTGAAACGCCACCCTCTACAGGCGATACTGCATTAGAAAGCCTTGCCATACATCGTTATGTGATGGGGAAGAAGTCAGGAAAAAAGAAGGACAATACCAGCTGGGTACAAGGCCTAACCGAAGCCGAGATGTCCTGGACTTACCTGACTGGGAGTGAGGAGGACAGGGTGCTGATCAGGGCCGAGCAAAACCGAGTGGCACAATGGCAGGAGCATTGTCGGATATCGGACAAGCCGGACTCCCTAGATGAACTGGGAAAAAGTCTTCTAACTTCGGAGGTACGTGCCGATAAAAAGCCCGAAGCGTCGGGGACTTTTATGTCTTGTTTTGCAGAGGCCTGGTCACGGAAAACAAACGAAGAGTCGGACTCCTACCTCACACCCAGACAAGATGGCCGCGATAAGAAGAAATCCAGCCATTCTAGGACTCTTCAGGGGCTAAGCCTATTGGTTGACGATAGTCACCTGGACTATCCTGGGGCAGGATGGGTAAGCCATAGACAAAACACGGCGTCAACTGACCAGGAAGAGACGGTCCTATTTGCCGAATACGGGCACGTGATCTCCCCAGATAGATTGTGGGAAAGAGAAGGTCTAATATCGTGCATAGGTGAGGTCGTCACTTCCTCAATGGAATCGAGCTCCCTGAAGGGAAAGGGGGAGGCAGGTGAAGCAGCGCCAGCTCTAAATAAAAGTAATGAGGGATGGGACGTGACTGAACGGTCCGCCAATAAAATAGAAAAGGCGGATCGCAGTCGGCCAGTGGCGCCACCCCGGCCCTCTAAACTAAGAAACTCCAAATCCCAAGAGCCTATGCAAGACCCAGCAGAACACGTGCCCGGAGAGGACGTGCTTATTGGCTCCCGGCCGGCAGGTAAGGAGAAGGCGGAAGCAAAATTACCTCTGGCCGAATTAAATAACATTTTTGAACTGCGGGATTTCGAGAAATTGCTCGAGCCCGTATGTGCTTTATTACAGACATTAACGAATGTTAAAAAACAAGTGGAAGAGTTGGGAGCGACGGCCGAAGCACCGCTGAAAAGGATATGGGATTATCTACAGGGTTTTGGCCGGGAGGCTCTAGTGATGATCGATGCGGGAATATAGGTGAGTCCGGCCTGTATCGTACAGTATAAAGGGACACAGTGCGAACTAGCACCGCGGTTAATAAGTAGCAGGTGTCAAAGCACAGTGTGCCCGACAAGAGAGTGGGGCGTGATGACAGACGGGGCGGGGGAAGCACTGATCGTACCGGTACAGCTGAACAGTGCTGTTACCTGGAGCGATGCAGCACTGATGACACCACCTCCAAAAAAACATAAATCAACGGGCGTACAGACAGCAAAGGGGCTCTCTCTTTCTGGTAGAGAGTCCCCAGCTGTGTCCAAGCCCCAGAGTAAACAGGAGATCCCCAAAGTAAAGCGCGGGTCTACTGACAAGATGGGAAAACGGATCGAGAGCTGTGAGGCAGGCGTAACACCTCCCATGACGGATGAAAGGGAGGTGATATCAGAATTCCCAAGATGTTTTCGGTCTCGTGAAGGAAGACAACCGGGAGGACGATGGTGGTGTTACAACTGTCGTCAGTCGGGACACGTTTGGCGAGCTTACACCATTCCCCCTAGGTTCTCTGGGGGACCTGGAACACACGGACAAAGCCCGACTGACGCGTCCTCCTGGAGGAGGATGTCCCTCGCGGCGCTGGACGCTCTGTGCTAGTGGTCGTCGCTAAGGGGGGGGGATTGTAATGGATGGCCGGTTTCACAGGCTGCCAGGAGGAGCTCTCCCGAGAGCATGTACGGACCCCGAATTCCAGCAGGGCCTCATGGACTATGTAGTTTTTATGCACAGCCCTGCTGGATACCTTGGGGGCCACTGGGAGTCGCTGTCGGGAGGCCAGTGGACTCGCTTGTGCACTATGACCCGGAAATTCGTCACAGGAAGAGCGACGGGCTTCCGGGGTGAGGAAAAGCATTGTTTACCCTGACCTGGAAGGAAAAAGGAGTTGTGGACTGTTGGATTGGGAACACTTCCGGGTCGGGGAATATAAAAGGACTAAGGGAGGTCCCAGACGGCGAGCTGAGCTGGGTGGTAGGAGGGCAACACGTCTGGGAGCTGGAGGATTGGTTTATTGAGTATTTGTAATTGTTTAATGAGTAGTGTGGAGTGGAGGGTGCTTAGTGCACATTATTGTAATAAAAATAATAATTGTTGCACTTTTACCTGGTGTTTGGCATGGTACCTGAGGGTTCAAGGGAGCGACAGCGCCCCCTACTGCGACAATATATACTAGGGGGCTTCGCTTGCCAACCCCAACCACCTGTTCTACATGCCAGCCACTTCGTGTCTCTGCCACTCGCGTATGTGGATTTCACTCTCACCTGACAACCAATCTTTTAATTCTTGCGGATAGGCCTCTTCATTGGGAAGAAACACTACTTTTCCCTAATGGCAACATGAATTAGACGATCTACAACTCTCTGACTTAAAGTTTAAATCCAAACAATATATTCAATCTCTTTTTGCTGTTCCGTTATTTTCACCAAGTAATAATTTCTGGAAGTGCCTCGGGCCTCTACAGGGTTTTCTCCATTTGAATTATTATATGGAGGCAACGCCACGGGCTATTGGATATGTTAAAAGAAGGTTGGGATGAAGAAGTACTTCCTACCTCAAATATACTTGAATATATTGCACAATTACGCGATAGAATAGAAAAAATTAGACCTATTCTAAAAGAGAATTTGGAAAAAGCAGTGCAGTCGCGTTATTAGCAACACCACCATCTGGGAATTTGTCCCGGGTGATCGTGCAATGGTGCTCATTCCAACTTCCCATTATAAATTGCTGGCACATTGGCAAGGCCCTTACGAAATTAAGGAAAGAAACAGACTCGTTGATTATTTGGTCAAACAAACAAATCGTCGACCAAGTGAATGAGTTTATCATATAAATTTGCTGAAGCCATGGAAAGACAGGGAAATTGATCCCTCCTCCGGCCAGCCTCGTTCCCTTTTCATTTCACACTATGACCTTAATTTCGGACCTGATTTGACTCCGGAACAAAAACAGGACCTAGAAATGGCTATCCTGTCAGTACCGAAAGTTGTAAATGAGTTATCAGGATGGAACTGCTCTGATTGAACACGACATCATTATGGACCTGGTCCTTGTCAGAGAAAGACCCTATGGGCTCCCGGAGGCAAAGAAAGAGGAAGTGGAGTTGGAAATAAGATGAATGCTAGATTTAGGAGTTATTGAGGAAAGCTATAGCTCCTGGTCTAGTCCAATTGTCTTAGTTCCTAAGCCAGATGGGTCATAGAGGTTTTGTACTGACTTTCAACGGCTTAATCAGGTTTCTAAATTTGACACGTATCCCATGCTGCGAGTGGATGATTTACTCGATCGGCTTGGGAATGTGCAATTCCTAACTACTCTTGACATGACCAAAGTGTATTGGCAAATTCCCTTAACAGCCTCCACTAAAGAAAAAAATGCTTTTAGCACACCCAGTAGACATTGGCAATATACGGTTCTTCCGTATGGATTGCATTGGGCACCAGCCACTTTCCAACGTCTGGTAGACACACTGCTAGTGCCGCCTATTTAGATGACGTAGTCATTTATTCCGGTCCATGGAAGGAACATATATTGCAGGTTAAAACTGTGCTTTCCACATTAGCGTTAGCAGGACTTCGTATTAATCCAAAGAAATGTTTTTTTGGATTAAGAGAACCCAAGTATTTGGGCTATCTGGTGGGGGCACTGTTAAAACCACAATGTTCCAAATTTGATGCCATTGTTAATTGGCCCAGTCCGATGACTAAGTGGCAGGTGCAAGAGTTTCTAGGGTTAGCGGGTTACTATCGTCATTTTGTACCTCGTTTCTCGGAAATTGCTATGCCCTTATCAAATTGAACAAAGAAACGAGCCCCCGTAAGAGTATTATGGGATGATAAGGCTGATAAGGCATTCGGTGACTTGAAACTGGCCCTTACGTCAGCACCTATTTTGAATTCTCCTGACTTTTCTCTTCCTTTTATTCTCCATACCGACGCATCGGACACAGGACTGGGTGCCGTGTTGAGCCAATGCGTCGATGGTGCTGAACACCCCATTATGTACCTCAGCCGGAAACTGCTGGACAGGGAGACCAAGTATGCCGCAGTGGAGCAAGAAGCTTTGCTGATTAAATGGGCCATCACGCAGATAAGGTACTACCTATTGGGACAGGAATTTACTCTGGTGATGGATCATGCTGGCCTACAGTGGATGTCCCTTCACCGGGAGTCTAATCCCCATGTCACAAGATGGTTTTTAGATCTTTAACCTTATCGCTTTAATTTTATTTATGACAAAGGTTCCTTGCAGGCCAACACAGATGCTTATGGTGTATTTATTTGAAATTGTTTTTAAATTAGCACTATAAACACAATTGACTTATGTTTTGTCTTCAGCCCCTGATTGTCCTTTGATTCTCTATTGCCTGATAATTTTTTGATCTCCTGTTTTTTTTTTCATCTTTGTTGTGCTTAACTATTTCTTTATCTAAGAAAATCAACTCCCAGTCTTTTTGCCAATCACAATAATCCTCAGACACTCTTTATGTCAAATAACAAAAAAACTCAGAGAAGGGCTCTAAACAAAAAGCATGCCTTGCTCTGAAGCTCAAATTTGTGCTCTGTGCATGCACAGAAAAACAGGGCCAAGCTTACAAATTCCTTTTGATAATACTAATAAAAATAGGAAATCTCTAAAAATGAGAGAATACAAGATGATGCCTCTGATCTATCGCCTGGGCTTAATCTGAATTCTTAGTCCAGAAGTCACAAGAGGGTGAAGCAATCTGTAACAATTGCTCCTTAAATTCTTTAATTCTTATTGATTTACATGGAGAGTGCCATGAACATGCAATTTGTTTTTTAGTGAAGTGAGAAGATGAGGCAATGAACTGAATAAACGGATGAGACCGGATATGCAGTCAAAAGGCAAAGAAAGGTCAAAACCAATAAGAAAAGATCATTCATTAAAACAAAAGAGTTGTGCTAAATTTGAGGTCAAAAACAAGAGGGAGATCATAACCAGACTGACAGAGAATTCCCTAAAATAACTACTTTCAAAGAAAGGATTTTGAAGTAAATGAAAGCAACGACTAGGATACTTGATTTAGCACACTGCCTGCTTTTACCGACATAGTATAATGATGTCAACTGCAGCACTGATGACCACACATGACATTAACTTGGCTGAGACCATAAAAATAAAAAACAAAATGGTGTTGCAGCAGCAATAATAACAAAAAGTAAAAACATCATTCCATACAGAATATGATGCAAATAATGTAACATACAGTACTTGACAGACAGAAAAGTGCAGTATTGTGTGTTATCCATTTATAAGAAATTAAGAAATTTGTATTGTTGGTCATATTCTGAAATGCTTAACTGTTTTGTCCTTTTCTTTTTAATTCACCTTTGGTATTGTATTTGCTCTATTAATTGTATTCAGCTAATATCAATGCATTTCACTAAATGCTGAAATTATATATTTCGCAGGACCATTTACAGTGGAATGTTCCACAAATCCCTCATGTATCATCTTAAAGACATATCTGTGAACATACAGCACCACAATCAAGATATGCTTTGGTAATGAATACACCACATCTTTTCTCAAGCATCAAATAGATAATAGAACTAACAAAATGAAAAAAAAAATGTTCACGTGGACTTCCAAGTAGCTTCACCTGATTACGTTTGTAGCTGCTATAGTCAGAGTGGAGCTCCTTGACATTCGTGGGACTAATTTTTTGTGTGTTATCCCATTGTTAAATCAATAATCTGGCCATGCATTTACTTTTTTCCCCAACACTTCCTCTATTAGAAATTGCTATTTTAACAACCTCAGATTTGCTTACCACTTTCCTCTCCTCTGGGTTCAAGTAGCTATGACTCAAACTGTCTTTTGAGTTTATTCTCTATGCATAGCAAGTCACTTGCCTGAAAGATAATTCTTAACTTTCTCAAGCCCATATCAATATAACTGAAATCCACCCACAATAATAATATGTTATCTTCTTGCTTCTAAGTCAGCAAGTACTGCAAACATCTTTAAGAACGTACCAGATAAAAATAGTTTAATTTACATCTGGGAAGTGCAGCCCAACATCATGTTGACAACATGAGATTTAAGCAAGAAGTTGAAGTGAGCAGCTCCCTTTGTCTGTTTCAAAGATCCTCTATATACCAGCATCAGTACAGATGGAGATCTACTGTAGAATCATATTTTAGCATGTGGTCAGAACAAGGCAAGAAGCAGACTGAGTGATGGCTACGACTAATGAGAGACATTTTTTAGTCCCACTGCGAATCTTGTCATGCAGGCTCCTGTAAATGATGTGCTTGAAATTCATTTACAGACCACACTCATATAGCACTAGAGAGAAACAAACAGCCTAAGTAACTACATGAATGATGGAGCCACTTGAGCTGCTTTGCTTCATTACCTTTTCAATTCCATTCAATTTATTCTTATATAGCGCTATCCTCTGAAGACAGTCTCAGAGCACTTACACAGATTTAAAAATTTAACTCTGTAAAAGAAAAATTTAAAGCCATATGATATTTACTGTACATGAGCATAAGAAGCCATACATATACAGTATAGGTACATACATATGTCTTTCTTTCTCTCTCTCTCTGTCTCTCTATATATATATATATATATATATACCAGTATATATACATACAGTATATACAATGGGAGACTACTCCCCATGTGTAGGTTGTTCCTCCATACATTGGGTGGCAACATCCCTCATTGTGATCCCTGGTATGGCTGCCAACAAGGTCCCTTAGAACTGCCCTGTTGGGTTTCTGTGGGGCTGCCAGGGGGAGACAGTGAGAAGTGAGGGTTTGAATTTATGCTTGACCTGGAAGTGCTTCCCAAAGGCGAGGTTTTGACACTGGAAGTATTTCTGGGTTGGGTTGAAAAGGGGGGCCTCGACTTCACATGGAAGGTCAGAATCAGGACTGGAGTAGGGCAAGTCTCACCTGGGAGGAGTGGTGGTGCAAAAGAAGAAAGGGGGATTATTAGCTGTGTTGTGCATATAAGGAGAACAGAACCTATTAATGGTGTTTTGATGGATTAAAAACCATAAAACATATGAAAGGTTGGGAGACACTATATATAAAATGAAATACACTAGATAGATAGATAGATAGATAGATAGATAGATAGATAGATAGATAGATAGATAGATAGATAGATAGATAGATAGATAGATAGATCCACCCATTCATCTTCTGAATTACTTTTATGGGTGAAGATTAAAGTGGAAATAGCAGAGGAAGCTTGTCCAGAGCTCTCTTTGTGCACAAACAGTTTCCAGCTCCTCCTGGTGGATTCCCAGGTGTTTCTGGGTAGGTTCTCTGTGACTCATTGTATCCTGAAGCTACCTTCCATCCAGATCATGCACACTTTCCTCTCACACAATTTGCAAACCCACCTCATCTTGCTCCTTAGATTCGTTAACCTAGATTGTGAAGAACCTCATTCTGTCACTGTTATGTACCATTTTTTACTTTTTTGCATTGTGCTTGTCAATGCCAGTGCAGCACATAACTTATTTTTTTTCCAGTTTTGTCATCAGCATGAAGGTAAGTTCAGTAGCAGCAGTATTCAATGTGACTTTAGCCTTGTTCTTGACAACTAATTAGCAGGAATATCTAAGATCACATCTTGTTATGTTGAGTTGTTTTTGTTCTTTTTTTTGACCTCATTTCTTAAATAGGCAACACATCCTTGATAGTGTGTGTGATAAGATGACAGGTCAGGATGGTACCACAGGCATGAGGAGGTACCACAGAGCAGTGACAGAGTACATTTAGAAATGCACACTGGCAAAGAAGTATATACATTACCTTAGTAGTTGTAACTTAAATGGGAGATGCAAAAGGATCGGGGATCCAAGAGGATATTTAATTAATGTTGTAGGCAACAAAAGAGCCAAGAAAACAAAAGTCCCAAAAGTTTACTTTACCAGTGAACCTTCACATGGGCAAGATTGACAAGAGTATCCTGGTGTGATGGTCCTAAAAGTTCTTGAGACTGGAAAAGATGGTTTGGAAAGGTTGTCAAGTGTGGGTTTATATGAAGTCATCTTGATTGTTGCTTCTACACTTAAAAATAATGATTTTATTAGTGGCACTTTATGGTTGTTTCCTGAGTTGTGTGGTTCCTGATAGAACTATTGCTTGTCAAAGGACCATTTCATTCTCGGAATGTTTTTTTTGCGAAAGAAGTCGGTTATATGTGATTTGAAAAATGGCCTATTATGTGAAAAAAAATATTAGTGCATGGTACACTACCAAGCAGGACACTAACAGATGTAGAAAAACCTGGACTTAGTTTGTGTTATTGTATGCAGTAAGAGTCCTTTTAAAGGCATGGCTCATTGGTAAAAAAATGTGTTACCATCTATTTAGGGTTATTTATTTATGGAGCTGGGAACAGATTTAAATAAATAAATTATGTGGATGGTTGTTTTGGTAGCTAAAAATTGTCCCCTTTTGCAATTGCTCTGAAGAACTACCCTGGCATGGAGGAATCAAAGAGTGGATTAGTTCCTAGAGCCACCTTAAAATTCTTTCCCAATTCCACCTTAAGGATAACAGAATGCTTGTGCACCTCACACAGTGTAACCTGAGGAATTCAGCCAGAGACCTGTGTATCTTACATATCAGTTAGTGGAATCAGTGACCCTCAGGATCTATGGGCTTTATGGTCCTAGGTGCATTCATGTGAAACTTTGCTATTCCACAAGGAGAAGAACTTATTAAACTGTCGTGTGCCATGGAATCCTGGCACTTTAAGTAGAGTACTACTGTAAGTCAGGAGTTGGTGAGACACCAGGATCCAGCAGGTGGGGGTCTAGTCTGGTGCTCTTGATCCAAATTTCAGGCAACATTCATGTTCCAGAAGGACTTGTAATGACACAGGAAGTGCTTTTAGGGTTGACCTTAAAAACATGAGTTTAGAGTTAAGAGTGAAGTGAGAGACCACCAATCAACTTGCAGAAGGAAGAGGTGCAGGAGTTCATGGAAAGAAAGACATAGAAGGTAAAGATTCTTGCTAGTACTCTAGTGGATAACTGGGTAAGCCACCCCATTGGCTTCACAGGAGTTTAATGTTTATTAGTCTGGGCCAGCGGAGAAGCCGGCATGATATTTTATTCCTAATTATTTGTACTTTGTAATTTGTATCTTTTTATTTTAATTTCATTGTATTTTTATTCTTAATTATTTATTATTCTGTTGTTTATTTCCTGTCTAGTATATTTTGTTTGATCAAATCAAATAAGTCAAATTAAGTCACCCTTTTATAATACTTTGATCACCTTTGTAACATTCAAGAACTCCCCCATCAGTCATGTCTGTCAAATATTTTGACTATCAATGACTCTTTGCTTAAAAAATATAAATTCCAAATTAAATCAAGAAAATCCAGTACCACAGAATGAAGTAATCCATCACCATGTGTAGAAAAAGACCACATTCAGTTTCATTTCCACAGAGCAGAAATTTGGTTTGTTCCAGGCACAATACTGAACATCATAAATACATTCACACATGAAATACAATCAAGACACGCCGTCTGTCACAGGTTGTCCACCAGGCAGCTCCCTAAGGGCAGAATGCAGTGCAATAAACAGAAAAGAAACAGCACTACGGGAACACAATATACAGTATAAAAGATAGGAAAAGAATGTCTTTGTTGGGATTCTGGAGATGTAATTCATTCATTTTTTTATCACTTTTTTTGATGTTAGCTTTTGACTCATTCTTATTATTATATTACTGACCATTAATATTTGGTGGCTTTGACTATTCTTCTGGGGTGGCACAGTGGCATAGTGGTAGCGCTGCTGCCTTGCAGTAAGGAGACCTGGGTTCATTTCCCGGGTCCTCCCTGCGTGGAGTTTGCATGTTCTCCCTGTGTCTGCGTGGGTTTCCTCTGGATGCTCTGGTTTTCTCCCACAGTCCAAAGACATGCAGGTTAGGTGCATTGGCAATCCTAATTGTCCCTAGTGTGTGGCCTGGCACCCTGCCCGGGATTTGTTACTGCCTTGTGCCCTATGCTGGCTGGGATTGGCTCCAGCAGACCCCTGTGTTAGGATATAACAAGTTGGATAATGGATGGATGGATGGACCATTTTTCTTTATTATTATTTCCTTATTTGGCTGACACCTTTATCCAAAGCAAGTTTCAACATTTGAGATATAACTGATTAATGAAGTATTTATTCATGGACCTATTTAGAGGCATCCTGTTATTTTTGCATGAATTACTGTATTCGTTTTTACTATTTTATTTCACCCTGCGATGGACTGGTGCCCTGTCCAGGGATTTGTTCCTGCCTTGTACCTTGTGCTTTCTGGGATGAGCTCCAGCTCCCGGTGACCCTCCACAGGAATGAATGGGTTTACAAAATGGTACTATTTCATTTTAAGTATATTGCAGTATACAAAAAAAGTATATACTTTGTTTACTTAGTGGCATTGCCATTTTGTTTTCAGTTACAGCGCTTTGTTGCTATAATGTGACAGATGGGAGTCATCGGACACTATTTAAGATGGCGGTATGCTGCCTTCTTAGTTAAAGTTTGTGTCTATTCTAAAAACCTTGCTTGTAGTAGCTAGCCTTGAAAACACACCAGGGAGATATGATTTCTTGTGTGTCTTGTTTTTATTTTTTTTAATTTACCCAATTGCCTTGGTATAATGATCTAAATGAACGTTTAGCTTTTGAGCTTTTTGCCTTTATAACTGATTTTTTTTTTTTAAGTCTTATTTCACGACCTTTATCTACTTGCATCTGCCATTCTTCACACACGAAAAGCATTCTTTTTCTGGCACCTCTGGCATATGTCCCTAAAAGGCACAGTGAGATGGCCATATCAGTCTAAGCATTTTTCTCATAAACTGTCCTCAGACAGCCATCTTGTCATGTCTTTGTAAGCAATTTAAAGTAGTTATCTCATTAACATCTTTGACTCTGATTATTTTTAACTGCTCTCTCAAGTTCATATCGGAATCCTGAACAGAGTCTGGAATTACCTTCTGCTTAATATCACAGGGCAACAACCTTCCATCACTACTAATTGTATTCTGTTTTATTAGCAACCAAGGCAAGCAATTGACTGGGGCCCAGAAATGGGAGGGGCACCCTGAGGATATTCGTTTACATTATTGCAATGACAAATCTGCAGAAACCCCTCTTGAAGCACGGCATCAACTTACTGCAACTATACAATCAGAAACTCTTATTGTGATCATAACATACTCATCTTTTAACTTTAGATTCAATAAAAGTTGTCCAAATAGATTTGAATTATAAGTTTTGAATTAGATTAGATTAAATGCACTTTATTTGTCCCCAAGCGTAAATTTAAACTTTATAGAAGCTCAAGAAAAGAAAAAGGCAAATATATACTTTATTATAATAAACAAGCAACAATCTCTCAAAGACACGTAAGAACTTCTGGCTCGGATAATGAAGAGTTGCTGCTGTCAAAAACAGGCCTGTAGGTTGACTAAAGTGGTGAGAAGTGCCCAAATGTGCCACAGGTTTACATTTAAAGGCTTTAACATTTGAATACAGTGGGTCTAGCTCGCACTATCCACAAAAGGAACATGTCGTTTAGAGGTCTCATCCAAAGTTGCCTAAATGATTGAAGACACCAGTGTTCACGGTTCAATGGTAACCATGACAATATAAGGCTCCAGGCTACCATTGGTGAGTACTGAGTTGAAGATTAGCTTCATCTGAAAACTCAGATCCTGCCCTACCACAAGGTCCAATATAGCCTTCAAAGAATAAGACTGCTGTTATTCCATACATTGGATATTCTCATGATTCTATTGGAATCACTTGCGAACAGTCCACTCTTTCTGGGAGAGAACCACGACCTCATATTTTGAGACATTCCAACTGCATGATCAATCAAGAATTTGTCAGAGCTCACAGCTGAATCGACACAGGCTTTTGAAAGAGTTTTTGTAGGAGTATCCTGAGATAGATTAGCATCCCACCCATGGCTGGTTCAGGCCTTGCACCTGATTCTCCAGAAATAAACTCTGGCCTTCTGTGACAATGTAATAGAAAAACGGATCAGAAAATGAATGAATGAATGAATGTGTCCTTTCTTATGAAATTCAAATGTTTGACTTATTTGCATGTGCAGTTATTTCAAATTGAAAGTACCTGCAGTTTCAAGTTGCTATGGGAACAGAAGGGGTTTTTTTTACAAGTCAAATTTGCTACAAAGAAGGGAGGACTCCAGTCATAATTCTTGGCCAGCTCACACAACTGTTCTGGAGGGCATAAGCAGCTTCCAAAAAAGGTCAAACTACTATGACATGTACAGTGAGCTTAACAGAGTTGTTTGTAGGCTCCTTTAAAAGCCATGTCGGCAGGTAAGATGAAGTAGGTCAGACTGAGCTCAGATAGCCAAGATGAATTATAATAGCATGTGCTAGGAAAGGCAGAAAGAGACTTGAGACTAGTAGGATATCAAGATGTTGTGAGGTAGAAAGGGGGTCCTTCTGGCAAAAATCTACACCCACAATAATGCCAAGGGTTAACAATAAAATAAACAAACCAATGGATGAATGCAGAAAGCAAAGAACGATACAACAAAACAGGACACCTGCTTCCCTTCTGGCACCCCAAACATGTCTTGGTCTGTTGGGAGGGGTGGCTAGCCCACTCACCTGTTCACCAGATTTTTTGATGCGCTTCCTCATCCTCTAATCCTCTCACATACTCATGCTCTGTGACTTTAGGCTTCATGCAGCAAGTGTTTTCACTAGAAAACAGCTTTGCAAAGGGAGAAACTTTCCTGGACCTGGAGATGGACAACACAAAAATAAAAGTTAAATAGCGCTAGTAAGGACTGTTATTGTTATGGAAAGTGTATTTTCTTTTTATTTGATCTTTTTACTGTTTTTGTTTATTTTGTAAATATTATTACTTTGGTGTTGATGTCCTTTCTTTGCTATATGCATTCAGGAATATTTTGCTTATTAATCAAGTAATCCCTAGTTCTTTAAGTAATGTCCTTTATGGCCAATTAGTTTAGCCTGGGGAATGGGACCACCTTAGGAAGCTTAGAAACCATCCCAGTGCCATTTAATTAGAATCAGCCTGTACACTATTTATCACTAGAAAGGTTTTGTTGTTCTTGAACCTTAGACAAAAAGGAAAAGCTTACAAAAGTGTACAAAACTCTCCTTTACATTGTTCCAAGAGCGACATCATGCATTGCAGCTTTCCACTTGTCATTTGGTAGCAATAGGACTAGGAATTACAAACCTCATCAAAAGTGGCAGTACCCATAACAAAATAACATGGCTGTGCATCATGAGGTGAAGTGTTTGTAGGAACATCAAAACAACCTTTTAACACAAAAGAGAAAAACAAGGAAATTAATTTCTCATACTCATACTAATGGAAAGAAAAGAAAAAAAATATGTGAACCTATAAAAAATTAAAAAGTTCATAACAGTGAGGTGACTTTAAAGTCATGGTCATTTCTTATCTAGTGCTGGAGCACAGGGCACTTCTGTTTTTACTACATGGGATGCAGGCCAGAGCTTGCGTCCCTATAATCCTTCTTAAAGCCCAAGGGACAGATTTCTAAAACTGTGTATGCACAAAAAGAGATATGCAAATTTCCACGCAAAAGTCTGGATTTGTAAAAGAAAACTTGACGGGAGAGCCTGTGTATATTTACGGCAACTCTGACCCATGCATATGCAACATTTTGGAGGAAGTGGGGAATAAGAACACCCTTAATAAAATAGGGGAATGCAGTGAAACCAAGTAAATGATGACTTACATGTATAATCATTCATATCACTGAGCCATTATTATACTGTGTAGTGACATAGCAAACATAATAAACCTTAAACGTAATGAATTTAATGCATATACTCTATTGTAGTTGCTTTTTAAGGTGGTCAATGCTGCATTTTTAATCGGCAGAACTCAGTAGTGTTTTTCATCAGTTTATTTAGGCTACCTGTTGTCACTACTCAGGATCAGAAAATAATGTAATAACTTGTTGTCAATAATTTAATTAAGTAAAAATACAAATGTGTTTCACTGCCTGCATACTGAAATCTCTAAATTTCATGCTCTATAGCCTATTCATAGCCTAATGGTTTGGCACAATATAGCTTGCTTCATGTTCCTTGAAGAGGTCACATACAAAGGGAACACAATGTTAGGGACCTACAGGATTTTTTTGCCCATGATGATGACTAAGTTATAAGTCAATTTAGCCTCTTAAAATCCATCCTCTTGGAACTATGAAATGAATTAGGCCAGGCATTAGAAAGACAGACTACCCAAAGTCAGCTATATCTGTTCAGATGCAGGTTTTAACAATGGCTGGCTTTCTGGCAACAGACAGATCAGGAATATCTCAGTTAAACTTCAGTTCAGTCATAGCTGCTGTGCTGGAAGTCATAAACTAACTGACTAGGCACTACATTCAGTTTCATTATGATGTGGTTTGACAGTTCAACATAAAAATGCCCTTTTCGGCAAGGTCTGGTTTCCCTAACAAAGATGTCGTGATTGACTGCACTCATATTTCAATAAGGGCACCTGGAGAGAATGAAGCTGCTTTTGTTAAACTTAAGCAGTAATATTCCATTAATGCACAAATCATTTGTGATGCCAAGATGAGACTGACATATATCAGAACTGCTCTGATATAATGTCACATAATGAGGCATCTCCAATTACAGATGCCATTTTCAGATCAAAATCAACAAATGTCAATGTGCTTTTTCCTCCTCCCATTGCACTCACACTCTACCAGTGATAACAACAACAACAACATTTATTTATATAGCACATTTGCATACAAATAATGTAGTTCAAAGTGCTTCACATGAGCATTCTGTCTTGTTTTGTTCCAGCATAACGACTGCATGGAGTGGCAGAGCCTGTAACTCTTCTACAATGGTGATGCTGATAGAGAAAACAGAAGAAAGAAGAGACTGAGGGGGAGAGTGAGATGTGTCTTTATACTGGTCTAATTTTCTTAGTATACCTCTGGACTAGTGAGTGTAAAGCAACTCGATTGGTTCATCCAGTCCTGTTTCAGTATGACTCAGACCAACAGGACATTTTGGTACAGAGTATGTAATGACAAATCATGAGCAGCCATGCCTCAGTCCTCCAGGACCTGCCTTATACCAATGCTTGTTTTGATAAGACTAATGGATGAATACCATACCATTTCACCAGCTAGATTACTCTTTCATCTCAATTAGCTTCCCAGTTTATGGCCTATCTTGGGGGAATGCGTGCACAAATTATAACAAAGTGCTGCACAAATTATAACAAATCATCTTTGCCAAAACAGTTATAAGTATACTAATGCAAAGTCTTTTACACTTCACTCCAATTGCTGGCCTGTTAATGCTAGCAAGTACATATGAGCTTTGTAGTTTTAGCTTGGAGATACTCGCATGCAAAACTGACATTAATTTAAAAAAAAAAAACATTATTAATCTACATGCTAGATATTTTTCTCCAGGACACTGAAATATCTGTCATTAGAACCAAAATTAGAAACCAAAACTTGTAGTAGATAAATTGAAATCTTTTGCCAGAAATCATAAAAAATAGCAAAGGATTTATCCGTAATCCCGGATAACCAGGAATTGCACAGTGCCAACATTTATGAAAATGCATTAATGACATCACAATCCTGGTCATCTCTAAGTAGAATTACCAAGCAACAAATATATGAAAGAGACAAAACTTGTGACCCTCATAATAAACAATATTAGTATTGCAGAAAGATGGGAATGATTGTCAAAATTTGACATGTACTTTGAATGAGAAAATGAAGGTAACCATTGTGTTCTATACAATAAAACACACTGATCAGGAGCCAAAATGGTGATGCAAAATGCAAACCAAATTTTAAAAAATCAAAAGAAAAACCACATCAAATAATGTCAAAGGCTTGGTGTCAGCCAGAGGCCAATACGCTGCCCCCTGTAGGCCGTATAGCCTCTTTCCATGTGTCAGTGCTCTATTTCTGTCTCTCTCTCTCACACACACACACTGTGGCCTGTTGCCCTCTTGTAGTATCCAATGGTCACAAAGAGTGTATTGCCCCCTAGTGACCCCTACCCTCTGCTGCAGCGTGGTTCTCTTTTTGTCCCTTGGAGGCTCCCCATATGACGTAGCCTTTCCCTGAGTCTCCATGGTATGTCATCTCTTGCTATCCAGTCACACGGAAAGGTTACAGGCCAAATTAGCCTGAGGTTATATTTAACAGAGGGTAAGGATTTGCTTACAGGTTCATGCTTACTGTCAGATGAATAGTAAAGACATGCTACCCCGTCTGGACAGAGGGCTAACTATTACAAGACACATTCCAGTATACGTGATAAACTCTCTCTGTCTACATTCTGTTTTCAAATGTGCATTAGACGGAAGCCAGAATTTGTAATTTAGGCACAAAATCCAAACTGTACCCCACAGTCTGATCCTATAATTCAAACCGATTTCCCTGTTATGGAAGGTTTATGTCAGATTTTGTAGGCTTAGCCTCGTCTTTTCTCATCTCTATTCTTGCTATCAGGAATCAAAAAAAAACTCACTCAGTTTAACACGCTTATGGAATGAATAGTACCTCCGCTGGTTCAGCTGAATACCACAACAAATTAAGTCATTAGAGGGAAAAAAGGAGCAAAATCTTCTCCCTTTGTGAAATGTTAATGTCTCCCTTTCCTGGGAACAACATGTGACAGCACCATAAATTATCGAGCGCGCTGCTTCAGCCTTGTCTGTCTGGGTCAAAAAAATGTTTTGTCAAAACGCAACTCCGGTTGCCATGGGGACAAGCTGACCCAGGCACTAGTGTTTAGGAATGAAAAATACATGTTGCTTGGCGCGCTGCAGCATCCTACAGCTTCATTACCGCATCAGCCATGGATTTCACCGCACCAGCACAATAGCATCGCTCTGCATAGAGAGCACCCAGGGTCTTCACTGCCTGTGGCAGCACTACCAGGGTCAGATGATATAATACCAGAAACCCTACTCTGCATATGAATTAGGCCTAGTGGAGGGGCTCTTGGGAGAAGCACGCAGCATGTGGGCTAGACAAATGTAAGCAAAACATGATCGACCAGCGAAGAGCACTGAAATATGATGAACTGGTATTAGGCACAAATAAGCACAGCATGCGGCCAGTCAAAATGGAACAAACAACACCAGAGCCGTTTAATGATTCTCTCGTCAGTTACACGATTCTGTTAGAGGTCTTCTCCGATTTTTTAAAAACGTACAGGTTATGTGATTTGTGAGTCTCCATTAGCCCAGAGGGAGTGGGTATGTGTGTGTGTGTGTGTGTCCCTTCCAGAGCTGCTTCAGACCTTGTACCCTGTCCTGTTGGAACAGATTCCAGATTCCAATAATTCTGTAATAAACCAAGATGTGGAAAATGGATGGGCTGGTCGACTTTAGTGTTAGTGTGTACACAAGCAACATTTCAGCTATGCTTAGTTGCTGCCTTACATCCAATGTTGCTTGGATGGATTCTTCTTCTCTGCAACAATGTAATGAAAAACATAGTTTGGAATATGGATGAGGGGGTCAACAAGTTGAAATTAAATACCATAGTGAATTAGAGAGGGTAAAAGCACCTACTGTTTAATCATCATCCTTATATTAATGGCAGGCTGTGGCAATGGTGCCAGTATCACCATTTTGTATTATGTAGAGTTGTTTAACTAAGGTTGTGTTGTAAATGGATTTTAGCGCAACTGTACAATTTAACTTCAGTATTGCAAACAGAAGAGACTCTGGCATGACGCTCATATTTTATAGTATTGACATTGATAACAATGGCACAGCATTAGAAAACCTGCCCATCTTGGCTTCATCTCTTTACTATCCACATGCGGAGAGGGAAAGGAATTAACCAGGACCCCTGGACTGTTCCATGCAGTGTAAGCCTGGACCAGCTATTGCGTGAAAACAGCAGTTCTTTTTGCATTTGTTGATAACAGACCCCACTTTCCACTTTTCCCCCAAATTCTTAGTCTGGCGTGATTATTTCTGCACTCTTTAGTTGTCTATGGATTCTTGCAGTTTCAGTTCAATATGAGTTATTTGTCCTATTACACTCCTTGTTTGTCACGTCTTCATCTAAATCAATTGAATAAATGAATAGCAAAAATGGCTGACTTGACACAATCCCATGTGGGACCTCGACTTTGACACCTTCTCAATTAAAAATGGCGCTTCACACTACAGTCCATCCTTTCTTTAATTAAGTCAATACTGTTAACCATTTACACATTAATCTTAATCAATATTTAATCCTGAGGGGAGTCTGCACAAGCACAAAATGAGTTCTGCTATAAAATCTGCATCTTCTGTGCCTAACATGACTGACATTTGCATCAAAAAACATTAACCAAACCAGTTTCAGTTTTCACAATTCAATTATTTAAAGGGTACATTTAAAATAGTTCACAACATCTATCAGGGTAACTGAGACAAGATTAAGCAGAAAATAAAGAGAACCCTATAAGTGCGTGAGGATGCACTGCAAGGGACTGGCATCTATTCCAGTGTTGGCTCCTGCCTAGAGACCATTGCTGCTGGGATAGGCTTTGGCTTCTAGCAAACTTGAAACAGAAATAACAAGTACATAAAATGGATGGAGGGACTTTATTAGAACATTTTTAAATTGCATTCTAATGTTTTTAGAAATAACACAAGAGTAATTTGAAATTTAAAGGGGTGAGCCATACTGCCAGATTTCAACCGTAGAGACGCCAGAGGCTCAAATTTCCGCAGTGGCAAAAAAAACAAAACCTCCCTAATACTGAGGCAGAAGCACTCATCCCAGTGTTATTGGGTATTTAACATGCAGGACAAACATATATAATTAGTGAGTGTTTCTTGCTTAATAAACAGAGGATATGAATTTCAGATTTTTAGTTTATTTAATCCAACCAGCCAGCCAGCCAGCTAAATGTCAGTATACTGTTTAACCAGTTCAGTTTCCCAGGGAGCCATCACCTTTCATGGCAACAGTTAGCGTAAAGTGGGAAACGACCCAAAATGGGCCACCAGTTCACACCAGTTTGAGGATCACTCAAGCAGAGCCAATGGAAAGCTGTCAAATAACCAAACACAGTAAACTATGGAATATAGATAAAAGGTTCAGAGGGCCTAAAGAAAACAGCATGCTACACGGGCAGGTTCTGTGAAGCTGTGAGGCAGCAGTTTTCATCTCCCTGTCTCTCAACTCAATTTAATTCAGTTTATTCCTATGATGTGCAGTTCGATTTATAAGCTCAGCTTGCCACAGTTGTGCTTGAAAGTTTGTGAACCCTTTAGAATTTTTTATATTTCTGCATAAATATGACCTAAAACATCATCAGATAAAGAGAAACCAGTTAAACAAATGAGACAAAAATATTATACTCGATCATTTATTTATTGAGCAAAATGATCGAATATTACATATTTGTGAGTGGTAAAAGTATGTCAATGTCTAGGATTAGCAGTTAGTTTGAAGGTGAAATTAGAGTCAGGTGTTTTCAATCAATGGGATGACAATCAGGTGTGAGTGGGCACCCTGTGTTATTTAAAGAACAGGGATTTATCAAAGTCTGCTCTTCACAACACGTTTGTGGAAGTGTATCATGGTACGAACAAAGGAGATTTCTGAGGACCTCAGAAAAAGAGTTGTTGATGCTCATCAGGCTGGAAAAGGTTACAAAACCATCTCTAAAGAGTTTGGACTCCACCAATCCACAGTCAGACAGATTGTGTACAAATGGAGGAAATTCAGGACCATTGTTACCCTCCCCAGAAGTGGTCAACCAACAAAGATCACTCCAAGAGCAAGGCGTGTAATAGTAGGCGAGGTCACAAAGGACCCCAGGGTAACGTCTAAGCAACTGAAGGCCTCTCTCACATTGGCTAATGTTCATGTACACGAGTCCACCATCAGGGGAACACTGAACAAGCATGGCAGGGTTGCAAGAAGAAAGCCACTGCTCTCCAAAAAAAACATTGCTGCTCATCTGCAGTTTGCTAAAGATCATGTGGACAAACCAGAAGGCTATTGGAAGAATATTTTGTGTCGACGGATGACACCAAAATAGAACTTTTTGGTTTAAATGAAAAGCGTTATGTTTGCATTCCAGTATAAGAACTTTATCCCATCTGTGAAACATGGTGGTGGTAGTATGGTGGTAGTATCATGGTTTGGGCCTGTTTTGCTGCATCTGGGCCAGGACGGCTTGCCTTCATTGATGGAACAATGAATTCTGAATTATATCAGAGAATTCTAAGGGAAAACGTCAGGACATCTGTCCATGAACTGAATCTCAAGAGAAGGTGGATCATGCAGTAAGACAACGACCCTAAGCACACAAGTCGTTCTACCAAAGAATGGTTGAAGAAGAATAAAGTTAATGTTTTGGAATGGCCAAGTCAAAGTCCTGACCTTAATCCAATCAAAATGTTGTGGAAGGACCTGAAGCGAGCAGTTAATGTGAGGAAACCCACCAACATCCCACAGTTGAAGCTGTTCTGTACGGAGGAATGGGCTAAAATTCTTCCAAGCCGGTGTGCAGGAATGATTAAAAGTTACCGGAAACGTATAGTTGCAGTTATTGCTGCAAAGGGGGGGTCATACCAGATACTGAAAGCAAAGGTTCACATACTTTTGCCACTCACAAATATGTAATATTCGATCATTTTCCTTAATAAATAAATGACCAAGTAGAATATTTTTGTCTCATTTGTTTAACTGGTTTCTCTTTATCTACTTTTAGGACTGATGATGTTTTAGGTCATATTTATGCAGAAATATAGAAAATTCTAAAGGGTTCACAAACTTTCAAGCACCACTATATACATTAAGTTCTATTTAGATAAATTAAAACACAAATGCAACAAAAAATGAAAATAGATAGATAGATATTTAGTGGGCGCCACATGTACTATTGGGCCTTTGTTAATTTGTACTCCTTAAGGTGTACCTCAGGAAATGGGTGGCTGAGGGTTTACCTGAAAATGGGGAACTGCACCTTTAAAGAGAAGACACAGCGCAGAACATTTATGCTGTTGGCATCGGCTGCCTGCATACTTCGTTGAGCTTCAGGCATTTCATTATCCTCTTGAACTTTAAGGACAAACTGTGATAATTTGGAGAAAACGAGTTATGTTTAGCGATAGCATCTTGCCCCTAATTTGTGCATTTTTGCATGTTTAAAATGTCTTGTCTATTAATATGTAAATATACCTTTTTTTTCTTTTCAATTCTTTAATGCTTTTCATCGTTTGCTGATCTGGGATGTGTGATGAGTGGGTAAAACAGGACAAGTGTTGTTAATGTAACTCCAAAAGATTTCTATAAAGTGCTGCTATTACTCTAGCAGTATTCTGATCATGCAGCTGCCCTGAGCTTGGTTGTTTTCCCTGGGTGGACATTCAGACAGACAGACAGACAGACAGATAGATGTATTGGTCCCTGGGAAATTTGGCAATGTTCATAATACTGAACTATAGTGTTAGTACTGAACAAATAGATCACGTGTTTTTGTTGCATGTGAATATCATGCAAACCCTTTTGAAACATAACAGGATGAAAATCTTTTCTCTGCTCTGTAGTGTTTCTTCAGATGTAGGAGTGCCCAACTCCAGGCCTGGAGGGCCACAGTGGCTACAGGTTTTCATTCCAACCATTTTCTTAATTAGTGACCAGTTTTTGCTCTTAATTAACTTCATTTAATTCATTTGCTATTCAAGACTCAGACCCTTTAAATCAGAGGGAACAACGTCGGTCCTGGAGGGCCTCAGTGACTACAGGTTTTTGTTTCTACCGAATTGCTTCATGAAAAGTCATGTATTTCTGATGAAGCACTTACTATTACTCAAGTGACATTCTTCTGTTTTAGTTGTCTCGCTTGTTGAGATTTCAAACCCTAATTGCTTATTTTAGTTTTAAAATTTCTGCTTATTTGAAATCAAATGCAATGACAAAGGAATCAGCAATTCTCCATCTAGCTTGTTGCCATTTCCACCCGTTTGTATTCACCATTCACTATTTGGTTTCATAAAATGCTCAGAAGGAAACTAAAAAGAAAGTGAAGATTTGAAAATTACTGACCCATTTTATGCTTCAGATAATTTGGATGATATCATTAGAAAAGAAGAAAATGTAGGATTTAAGATGACCTGACTTTGCAGAGTTGAAACACTAACAAGTCATGTTATTGGCAAGGGCTGGAACAAAAACCTGTAGCCACTGCAGCCCTCCAGGACCGACATTGGCCACCCTTGTTCAAACACGTGCTCTCATTCCTTCATTTTCTCCAGCTCTTGATGGGACACTAGTTTTTCTTTGTGCTCACAAATTCCCTACAAGACCAGTTGAGGGTTACCAATCATCTTTTATGAAGGAGAAAACCAGAAAATCTTGGAAAGAATGAGCAGGTTGAGGGAAAACATGCAAAAGACAGTAGCCTCTTTATATTTATTTTATTCTGCTTGGGCCTTCAGTGTTCATCTTGCATAAATAACTCACAGAGCAGTGTTTCTTAAACTATAGGTCAGGATTGTGTGATGTCTGCACTTGCATCGTGTTAAATTGTGAATCACAATATTAATGAATAGGAAAGGGTCAGGAATTGTTTGCAGAGAGCCTTGGGATGGGTCACCCTGAGCAGCTTAAGCGAACACCAGTGCTACACTATAACCCAAGTCCATGATTTTCGAAGGGCAGACAATCGCCAGAAATTCTCCAAGAGGGACAGACAGCAGTTGGCACTCCATGGTATTTGTGGGTCGCACAGACACATAATAGGCACAACTGGGTCACGTGAGGAGAAGTTTTAAGATGTGCTGATGGACAGCATTACACTGTTCAAAAATGCCATGGCCATTCATCTTTATGTAACATTTTGTTGCATCCAAATCACAACTAAACACAATATTTTAGACTCCTGAAATATTTTTAACTCTAAAGCAGCAAATTTTGATTTGGGGGTGGTGGAGCAGCAGGTTCAAACAAAAATGTAAACTAAAGGCATAGCTAATAGTCTGCAGATGTGCAGCAATATTGAATGAATGAAATCTGCTAAATCGAAAACAAACAAATGTCTTGTCTTTGTTTATGCCAAGCATTTCTTAACACTTGATACAAACTCAGCAGCTCAAAGAAATGACTTTAGAATGCTGTTGTGAAGGCCTGTACAGATAACTGTTTATTTCCACTCTCCCCAAACATCTGCTCCAGAACTCTTGAACATCAGAGTCCTTTAGTCCTGCTGCCGAAGATCTAGAAGAGAGGATGTTGTGATTTAGTTAGACTTATTTATGACTTTTTGTAGGCAGTTCATTCCTACATGACACACAAATATATGTGTTTTTTTAAACGTGGAAAATAAATTCACTTTTTCAGTTTTCCTGGAACAGCTTTTGTCATGTTGGGAATTTCTTTATTCTATTTATCTCTACTTGCCAAAATGCCATTTTGTTTATTATGGTTGCAGTTGAAGTCAAGATGGCAGAGTATAAAGAAGAAGATGAAGATTGAGATGGATAAGTGAATTCTGAAGTCCTCTGTATATAAAAATGACCTGGAAACATGAAGTCCCATCTCAAAGGGTCAATCTTTTGTCCTACCCATTGTATTTCAAAAGTTTTATACAATTATTCAAGGGACGATTCTCAGCTATGTAAAAAGACATCAATAAACTGAAAAAACTGAACGCAACAAACGGATGGCAAAAATCATGAAGAACCACTACAAGAGGAAGTCCCACCTGAAGAGACCTGATGTTATTTCTGACTCAACCCATCTCCTCCCACAGACTGCACATATTCCCTGCATGGGAGGTTTCAGCGTCAATCAATCGGACCATGCAGAAGGGAAAGGGAGGTGTGACAACCTGACAAAGCTCCTACATGGAAAGTTCACTCCTTCTATCTATATATAAAGAATATTTTTCTTGAACTCCAATCTTGCCAGTTACACAAGAAATTAGGTGAAAAAATGTGTGAGATCGTTGCGTTTAATGGTTGGTTCTTGAAACAACTGTTCTAATATTTTAATATTGTAATGGACTGATGTAAAAGATAAGGCACTTAGGCCTTTGCTAGCTCATTTATATTGTGCTCATGGAGAACACTCCCTGCAACGCACTCACCAGACTCACCTGCTTGATATGTTCTATTAGCCTTACTAATTGCTTTTAGATATATGATGATGATGAGTCCACTATGACTTCTAGGTTGTTCTCATAAGATGCATTTCTAAGTTTCAATCCTCCAACTGAGTATTCAAATATAACGTGTTTAACTTACAATGCAGAATACTTTGCATTTACTTTCATCTTCCTGAAATCTGACCAAGCCCACATTCTATCCAGATCACTCTGTAATTATTTGTCTTATTCTAGATTATCTGTCATTCCAACACAGCTTTTTTACATAATTAACAAGCCTATTTTTTGCATTCTTATCCAGATCATTTAAAAAAAAGCAGCAGACCCTTCATGGAACCATGAGGGACACCTCGTTCAGCATGACCTAATTCTGAAAATGTTCCTCACCATAACCCTTTGTTCTACTGTAAAAGTGCTATATAACAAAAGAATGCTGTACACTGAAAAAGTAATCTTGTTGAGGGATGAATTTTGTTTATATAAATTAAAACTACATTTTCCAAATAAAAAAAAAACATTTTGCAGCATTCTACACTAACATGACTTCAGAGCAAATTACAAATTACACAGTGATACCTCATTTACTTTCATGGTGAGCAGTGAAGCAAAGCAATTAACAATATTAAACAACAAGAGAATTCAAACATTGTATTTAATGGACATGATGGTAAAAAACAACAGTTGATCACAAAGCCAAAAAAAACAAAAGAAGAAAATTTACCATAACCTTTTAAAGAATTTCTGTTGTTAGTGATGCACTGTAATGGTGCAGTAAGCCTGAACGAGCCATCAGTGCTGTGGCACTCGGATCTCAAGTGTAAGCCCAGTGTAGTTATTCTGGGCCAGCCAGGTTTGCAGTTTTGTGGACTCAGCAGGATTTCCACAACTGATTCTTGGGAATAACAACGTGCATTAAACAGCAGCCTCCTTCAATGGAATAATCAGAGACAGTGACGACCTTTCTTGAAGATAACGCAACGTCCTGAATGGCGGCAGGTTTCAGAGGAGTAATTAGACACAGTAATGACCTTGCTTGAAGAGCTTGTTCCTAAAGAAAAAACTCTGTGAACAACTGCAGATCGAAGTCTCCCTGAAGCTTTCCATTGAAAAAAAAAAAGTAATTTCTTGGAGGCAGTGAAGCCTAGCATCCTAATTATTTTGAATTTGCACATCTTAGTCTTTTTTAGAATCCAATTGAATATAACCAATATTTGCCTGTGCTGTACAAAATTCTTAAATGTCAAAAATTAGTCACTTCCCCTTGTAACTGAGCCACACAAAGATGTACAAAGAGCTGGATTGTGTTTAAAGCAGGAAACAATCCCGAATGGGACCCCCAGTCAGATGTTATAGAAACCAGGCTATTACTAATTAATCAGACAAGCTGTTAATATAAGATATAGGAGTACAACAAGGAAAACCTCGGACCTGTGCACAGATGTGAACCCAGGAGCTGGGAGGCAGTAGTACTAACCACTGGTTCATTATACAGCCTTAACACAGTAATCATTTATACACTACTTTATGCAGCTATACATCATTATCCTACTCTTATATTTCTAGGGAACTAGCTTGCTGACTTTGTATATCTACATTGTTCTAACATAGCACAGGCTGTTCACTTTAGAGCTGTGCAGCAGATATGGTTACGGCCCTCTCTTCATGCCCATCCAATGGAAAAAGTAAAAATTTTCCCTGGGGCTCCTGCTGATTTTCTCCACAATCATTTGCATCACCACACTGACACCCCAGGAGGCATCCATCTCTGCCATTCTTTGTGCTGAATATTAGTTTTTTATTATAGAGAATTCATTTTGTTGTATTTTAAGGTGTTTTGTGTTTTTATTTTAATTATTTGGATGAAGTAATTTTTCATTTTGGTTATTGTATTTTGTTTCTGCAACACACAGTTCATGTCATGTGATTGCAAGCAGCACATACTGCACATGACATATGCAGAAGTTCAGCTATAAATATGGAGGATCCGGAATGGAGTGTCATCCTTTGGTAGATTCCATCAAATGTAACTTTTGAGCATAATTAATTTATCTCCAGGTAAATCTGACACTATATTTCATGTCAGTTTTGACTTCCTTCTGTCCCTGACTTCTCTTGTGCTTTATTCATTCGTTATTTCTTTCCTTTCAGTTCTGACCTGTGTCTGTCCCTCATTATGTGCCTGCCTGAGGTGACAGTTTAACACAAAAGGGATTTCCATTTGAGTTACTAGCGGGCTTTGCCCCCTGCTCGCTTCGCTTGCCAACCCCCATCACCCCCCGCACTACACGCCAGCCACTTTGGTGAAAGTGAAAACCACATATGCGAGCGGCAGAGACACAAGCATCAAATCTTTTAATTGTCACGGATATGCACTTCATTGGAAAGAAACACTACTTTTCCCTGATGGCAACACAAATTAGATGATCTACAAGTCTCCGACTTAAAGTTTACAACTGAACAATCTATTCTATCTCTGTTCGCTGTTCCATTATTTAACTGAGTATTAGTTTCCATTGGTTTGCGCTAATGTGATCCTTACTATAATTTTTTTGAGACTTTTGAATTTTAGTACTTTCATTATCTCTAACCTGCTCTGTGTATTGTGTATCTAATACTGCTGTGTATTGTGCCAATGTTTTTGAATTCTTTAAAACGTTCTACTTTGTCATCTACTCTTTTTCTTTTATTTCCAGCCCCGGACGTGGTGAAATCTCTTGGCACAAAGTCTCGTCTTGCGGGACGTGAAAGAATCTCTCTGAAAAAGTTCCATATCGTCCCAGGCTAAAAAGTCTTGTCTCATCCCAGAAATTTTTTATTATAATAGAGAGATTTCAGAAATTGCCAAGATGGTGGTGCCTGTGCAGGCTACAGCTTACAGAGCTCCCGAGTCTGCAGTGTTTAGTGTTAATCTTTGTTCATCTTTGTCAACTAGTATAAGAAAAGAAGTAGATTTAAATGATAATGGTATGCAGACATACAGTTATGAATGGCAAATCTAACTCGATTTCTGAAGAAACTGCACCAAAATATCCAGCAAGGTGACAGAGATGCTCGGCACCTTTTGCTTACTTCGGGAGCCTGAGAAGCTAAGCTGGCAGAAATGCAAGCGCAGCGATGAGAAGCAGAAACGAGGGAAACGTGGTGGTGTTAGCACAAGGCTAAAAACTAACCCCACTAGACCTGCGATACCATCCATTCTGCTGCCGAACGTCCAATCGCTAGACAACAAGCTGGATTACATAAAGCTGCAGCGGGCCATGCAGTGGGAAATGAGAGACTGTTGCATCTTTATTTTTACTGAGACATGGCTCCAGGAAAACATTGCAAACGGACTGACCATCTTCCGAGCGGACAGAGGCGTCTCTTTGTTCCAGTAAGACCCGTGGGGCGGGCTGTGTGTTTACGTGAACAGAGAGTGGTGTACGAATGCTGCTGCAGTCACACGACGCTGTTCCCTGCTGATAGAGGTTTTATCAATAAGGTGCAGGCCTTTCTACCTGCCGAGGGAATAAAGCTGCATGCTGGTGGTTGCCGTCTACCTCCTGCCTAGCGCAAATGCTAACCAGGCGCTAGCGGAACTCAACTTGCTGGAGACTTCAGTCATGCCAACTTGAAGTCAGTTCTCCCAAAATTCTTCCAGAATGTGAACTTTGCTACTAGAAGGGGAAGCTGTCTGGACAATGTTTACACGAGTGCTCCCAATGCCTACAAGGCCCTACCCCGCCCCCCACCTTGGCTATTCAGACCATATCAGCGTGTCTATGGTTCCTGCATACAAGTCCCTGCTGAAGCACACTAAACCAGCCCACAAGAACATCAGAGTGTGGCAGGTTGGTGCTGTTTCAAATTGACAGACTGGAACATTTTCAGGGAGGCTGCTAAGGTTGGTGACTCCATCAATCTGGAGGAGTACACAGACTCTGTGACTGGCTACATCTCCAAATGCATAGAGAATGTTACTGTTACCAAGTATGTTACCACAAGAGCCAAACAAAAGCCCTGGATGACGAGAGAAGTGTACAAGCTGCTCAAGATCAGAAATGCAGCCTTCAGATCTGAAGACAAGGCTGCCCTCAGGGTGGCCACAGCCAACCTGTCTCGTGCTATAAGGAGAGCTAAGTAGGTATACACAAAGAGGATTAACAAACACTTCAGTAACACCAGAGACACACATTGTATGTGGCACGGCGTTCAGACAATTACAAACTACAAGCCCAACCCACACAGCATCAATGGTGATGCCATCCTACTGGATGAGCTGAACAACTTCTTTGCACAGTTTGAGACGCAGAACAAGGAGCCTGCGAGAAAAGCAACACCTCCCTTCATTGACCAGTCAATCCACACAAGACTGCAGGACCTGACAACATACCTGGTCATGTGCTCAAAAAATGTGCCAGTCAACTGACTGGTGTCCTCACAGACGTCTTCAACACATCTCTGAGCCAGTCGTCAGTCCCAGCATGCGTCAAGTCGACCACCATCATACCAGTTCTGAAGAAGTCATCAGTGACATGCTTGAATGACTACCGACCAGTTGCACTCACGCCAATCATCATGAAGTGCTTCGAAAGGTTAGCCATGTCACACATAAAGACTAATCTCCCTACCTCCCTTGACCCACTTCAGTTTGCATACCGCTCAAACAGGTCAACTGAGGATGCCATATACTCTGCCCTTCACCTCTCCCTGACACATCTGGATAAAAAAGACACATATGTCAGGATACTATTCAAAGATGAATGTTCATATTGCTTACTGCACGGTCCCCTGGGACCTTCCACACGGCCTCAACCACCACTAAAAACAGAACTTTTATACATGAAAACCACTATCCTGCTAAGATGAGTGTGCATGTAGAAAAGAACTGAAAATCTCATACTGACCTCTAAGGATTTTAACACTCTTGATATCCTTATGCTATGAAACATTCTGACCTGTCATTGTTTACACACGTCTTAAACAACTATTATCATACACTGATAATTTCTGTATTATCTATATCTATTATTTATTTATTTATTTATTATATTACATATCTTACACTTCAATATTGCTGCTACTTCTTTGTCTTGTCTTTGCACAATGTCTTGTCTTGTTTGTGTTTTAATTTTAAATTTAAATTTTAATTCTATTTTTAATTTATTATTTGCACTTCATGTTGTTACACTGCGGACCCTGAGCTTCACAATTTTGTCTATCTGTATACTTGTATATGGTTGAGATGACAATAAAGTTTGCTTTGACTTTGATTAAGATGGCCACCTGTTTAGACACCTTGGTGAACATTCCCATGGACAGTAGAGGTTTGAGATTAGGAGTATGCATTGATACAGTGTGTTTCCGCACCCACCACACAAAGAACCATCTCAGGATCCCAAATTAGGACCCGAATGCAGTCATGTAACAGGTAACACCTCAGCACCACACCAGTTCATGGAATTGGAACATTGTGGGGTGTTTTTTACTGTGGCTTGAGCGCAAATCTTGCCACCCACCCCCAAGTTTTCCCTGCAAGTTGGAGGTTAATGTCATACCTGGGACAGAGCAATTGCAGGTTAAGGGTAGCAATGGGATCTACTTGAAGGTGTAATGCTGTAAATCTATAATTAGTTACTAGAAAATTCCACACATACCACAATCATTAATCTATAGATATTGTCGGAGATGCCTGGGGTGGCAACCAGCCGGGATGCCCAGGAGGACCGGAAGAGGGCTTACATCCACCTCAGACCACGTGGGGGCAACCACCCTGGTTCCTTTGGGGGCCCCTGTGCCTTGGGAGCCCTGGACCTCTGCACTTCCGCCACCCCCAGAAGTGCTGGGGGGAAGAGGATCGGGGACACCTGGAGAGCTTCCAGGTACACAGCCGGTGCTTCCGCCACACAGGGGCGTGTCGGCAGAAGGTCACTGAAGGACACCTGGAGCACATCCGGGGCATATAAAAGGGGTCGCCTCCAAACAGACAATGGCTGGAGTCGGGTAGAAGAGGACAGAGCTCGGAGGAGAGGTGTGGCGTCAGACCAGAGAAATGAAAGGCATTGGATTGTGAGGCCTGGACTTAAGGGGTGATTGGTACTGCGGAATGGGTTTTGTGCACTTATTTGTAAATAATAACTGTGAATAAATGTGTGTGTGGTGATCAACATCATGTCTACCTGTCTGTGTCCGGGCTGTACCCCACAATATATAAAATGCAAAGTTAACTGACTGACTTACTCACTTATCAAGATAAATCCAATTTCCCGTTTAATTTTAAAACTGAAATTTGGCAGGATGGCCTCTAGGTCAGTATGAATCCACTACGGAAGAACATTTCAATCTATCATTATTTGCAAGTAAAAACAATCCCTACAACAGAAAAACTAAATATCCCAAAATCTATAAAATCTATAAAATGCTTTGACTGATTTGATTGAAATTTGGTGACATTATAGAAACAGGAAAATTAGCTTAGTGAATCATAGGGCATATGAGAACAAGAGGGCAACCATTAACAAGGACATTAGGGAGACTAAAGACAGATGGAGAGGAATATAGTAGATAAGGTGAAAGATGACCCAAAGAGATTCTTTCAGTATTTTAGTTGTAAAAGAACAGTAAAGGAGGAGGTGGTGTATCATGAATAGTACAGGGGAATTAAAAGATACAGACAAGTGAAACAGCAGATGCTCTAAACTTGCATTTTCCTGAGGTCTTCACATTTGAGAAAGTGGATAACCACCCAGCAGTAAAAGGGAATAATAAGGAGGTATTGAGTGGTTTGGAAATTGTAGATAGAGAAGTACTACTCAGATTAAATAGGCTGAAATCAACCAAATCAACAAGATCAGGTAATATTTATCCTCAAGTTCTTAAGAAGATTTTTAAGTGCATATATGAACTTTGGGCACATATTCTTAGGAATTGAATGCAAACTGGGGAAATTCCAAAGGACTGGAAAATGGCAAATATTATTCTTTTATATACAGTAAAAAGAGTGATTGGGCAGATTCAACCAACTACAGACCAGTAAGCTTAACAGGAATATTGATGGAAGGAATTACTAAGGAAAGGATTGAGCAACACATGGAAAGAATGGAACAGTCATCATGGGTTCAGAAGAGGGAGGTCATGTTTTACCAACATGCTGGAATTTTATGAGGAAGCAATTAAAGAATATAATCAAAGTGGAGCATATGATATTATTTATCAGAGACTTTCAGAGAGGATTTGATAAAATACCACAAGATAGAATGGGCATAAAATGAAAAAAGGGGGAGTGCAAAATTGGCTCAGACATTGGAAGCAAAATGCGATGGTGTGATGAACCTCATCAGAATTGGCCAATGTTAAGAGTGGTGTTCCACAGGGGTCAGTGCTAGGGTCACTGCCATTTTTAATACTGTATATATAAATGAATTGTATAGGAATATAAGTAACAAGCTGGTTAACGTTGCCGATGATAAGCTGTAAGGAGTATTGGCAGATCATTTGGAAACTGTTAAATCATTACAGAAGGACTTGGACAGCATACAGGTTTAGGCAGATTAAATTTAATGTAAGTGAATGTAAAGCATTACATGTAGGAAGTAATAATGTTACATCTGAACACTCAATTGGAGGTCTTAAACTTGAAAGCACTAATTATGAGAAGGACTGAGCAGTCATAGTGGACTCTACGTTATCAGCTTCCAGTGTTCAGAAGCCATTAAGAAGGCAAACAGAATGTTAGGTAATATTCTGTGTGTGGAGTACACGTCTAAGGAGGTTATGCTCAAGCTTTATAATGCACCGGTGAGGCCTCAGTCTGGAGTACTGTATGCAGTTTTCATCTTCAGGCTACATAGTAGCACTAGAAAAAGATCCAGCGTACAGTGACTAGGCTGATTCCAGGGCTACAGGGGCTGAATTATAAGGAAAGATTTAAAAAGCTAAGCCTTTCTAGTTTGGCCAAAAGGAGATTAAGAAGTGACACGATTGAAGTGATCTATACTAATAAAAGGCAAAGCCCTCACTGACTGACTGATTGACTCACTCACTCACTCACTGACTCACTCATCACTAATTCTCCAACTTCCCGTGTAGGTAGAAGGCTGAAATTTGGCAGGCTCATTCCTTACAGCATACTTACAAAAGTTTAACAGGTTTCATTTCGAAATTCTACGCGTAATGGTCATAACTGGAACCTATTTTTTCGTCCATATACTGTAATAGACTGCAGCTCGATGGCCATGGGAGGCGGAGTTGTGTCTCGCGTCATCATGCCTCCCACGTAATTGAGTGCCTGCCCATATAAGGTAAATATTCGCGGGTGAAGGACTGTGCTTAGCATATTCATAAGTAAAAATATCTGAATCACAAACTGATGTTAATTATATTTTGTCCATGAATACTTATTAAATAATTCCAAATAGTCTGTCCGCTTCCTTTCATAGCTTTTCCGATGGTTGTATTTTCATATTAAAGCATTTAACCAATCACATTTCACCCATCATTTGTTGCCAGGCAGAGAGGACTTTACAATCCGTTGTGCAGGCACTCTAACACAGAATAAATGTCGATTAACCTGTTGCTTCAACCAATCAGATTTTGAGTTAGTGTCAGTAGGGCCCTCTAGCAGGCGTACGGCGACATCACCGTATTCAGACCCATTGATTGGATAGAAGCCGCAGGTTCGATTTTCAGCATTAGCTTCGATGGCGATAGACAGTGACTTTTTGATGGAACTGAGGCGCACGAAAAAGTCCGTACGACAGAGTGATTGAACTGTTTTTGAGGTATTTTGAGGATGGATTTTGTTTACAAATAATCCGAATTTTTGGTGAGTAAAACGTTGCGATTTTCCTAAATAATATTGCAAGTTTATGAGTTATTATTGATGTTTTTTATGTGTGTCGCGGCTGTGACTGCAGTAGAAAGGAACTTGTTCACCCCTGTTTTGTCTATTCAATAAAGGCATTTATTTTGGCTATAGGAGTTATCTATCTGCGATGCAGTGACTCTTTATACTGTATTTCTGCATATTAAGATGGTTTTTATAACCATAAATTAGTTTTTGATGGGCGGGTTGATTCAGACGGAGCAGTACTGAAGGCCTAGGTGTGAGATGCACGGTCCGCCAATGGACCAGATCATACGTAAATTTAATGAACATTACAACCCGAAAATAAACAAAACTGTAGAGAGGCCCATGATTAAATGAACGGTAAAAAAGTAAGAGCGAAGCAACGGTGACTTATTGAGGCAGGCAGGCCTGAGCACAATAGCATGGGGCTCGATGTAGTGCGCGTTAAGTCGATCTAAAATGTGCGCTCAGATTCGAAAAAATATATGTTTTCAAGTTCTATTTGGATATAAGTAGGTTCTATTTAGTCGACAGAAATATCTTTGGAAGGAATGTAAGTTGAATTTAGTCTTTACATTTCTATGGTGAAGAAAAATTTATGCAATGTTGACTAAATTCAACTTACATTCCTTCCAAAGATATTTCTTTATATCCAAATAGAACTTGAAAAGATATATTTTTTGAATCTGAGTACAATGTTATGCAATGATAGCCGTCTGGTGTGTCTATATGTTGTGTGAATATATTCCAGGGTTCCTCAGGCACCCACACACCCTTTATTTTGCAAATATTTACAGTCAGTGCACTTCCCAGTGCCTCCAGGCCCCAAATGTCCAGGCCTTACAGTCCCTTTCTTTTGGCGGCAGGGCTGGGCTCCAGCTGCTTCCAAGGACCCTGTACCCAAGGTGCACCCCGTCTGGGTGTCTCCTTTTCTCTTCCAGGGTTCCTCAGGCACCTGGGTGCCGCCTGGCGGTGGCCACGGGCCCCTACAGGGTTGGGCTTCCAAGCCCTCTACCCGTCTACAACCAGGAGGCGGTCAAGCCCTCCTCTCCTCTGGTCCTCCCTACAGGGCTGGGCTTCCAAGCCCTGTACCCAAACCCCAACATAACCAGGACGGACGCCCCTCGCGGGACCACAATCCTCTGGTCCTCCTGGCGTCGGCCGGGGATATATATATATATATATATATATATGTTTATGTGTATGTATATATATATGTATGTGTTTGTGTATATGCATGTAGATATGTATATATATGTATACAGTATATATGTGGATGTATATGTGTGTGTACATTATATATGTGTATGTGTATATATATATATATATGACAGCAACACTCATAAGAATGTTTCCTTTTCTTTTTCATTACTTCTTTAACACACTACTTCTCCACTGCGAAGCGCGGGTATTTTGCTAGTTAAAATTATAAATGGAACTAGTACAGTGGATCAAGACTGTTATTTTAAAATGAGTTCTACACAAACACAGGGACATAGTTGGAAACTTGTTATGGGTAAATTTCACACAAACATTAAGATGTTTTTCTTCACACTGAGAACCACAGACACATGGAATAAGCTACAAAGTAGTGCGGCAGACAGTAGGACTTTAGGGACCTGTCATTTTAGAAAAATGAAGTAGACTGGTAAGTTTTGTTGGACTGAATGGCATATTTTCTTCTAAATTGTTATAATATTCTGATATGTCCTATTAACTGACAGCGCTATAACCAATGCCCATTGTCTTAGGAAATTTCCCAGGTGAAGCTTGGTAACACTGTTAGTATTTTAGAAAGTACAGAATAAGAGAATTCAAAACACTGCTAATAGGTGTATCCTTTACAGCTGCATGTTATTGGCATCATCCCTGAATAAATATGTATTTTATTTTATTGTTTGTTTTACTGTTGTTTTTAGGAATAGTCATTACCTGCATTATTGGTGCATTTTTCTTTTTAATTCACTTACTTTCCTTAGAGTAGCAAGCTGCTGTTGTTCGTCTGTTGTGGCCACACCACAACCACAACCAGCCTAATTTTACCCAATAGCAACATCTTGTGTTGAAACTTTGAATGTAAAGACACTCGCTTCACCATATAAAACAAGACAGATGGCTAAGAGACAACTGGAGAGCAGGTTTAACGTTTCCTTTTACATTAACAATTATACATGAAAAAGAAGTAAGCATTCCTTCCTTAAGGCTCTCTGTTAGTTTATCTAATCAGTTGTTCATGTTCATCCTAGTAAGTTGGCAACATTTGCAAGATGAATGAAACCACATTTATTTCATTTGGTTAGAAGTAAGACTTTAAAAAGTTTGTCCTTGCCACACTCAGTAGTGATCCAGCTAGGTCTTATGAAACCTTTGGATGTAAAGGCACTTTATTGATGGAGTTTTTCCATGTAGGATTGCTCATACTGGCATACAAAATTACAAAGACATTAACAACTTAGAAAAGAAGTGCTGAAAATCTAAAACTGCATTTTCCAATATTGCATAATTTAGTTCAGATAAAGTGACCTGGTGAGAGTGCTCTCCAATACCATGGTTGATTTCAGATCTTTACGATTGTAATTATGGACAAGCCTTTCATTCACCTATAACAAGAGAAGACATCAGTGTAAGTAACCTGCTGGCACAAACAACATACCCTCTGAGGTCATCAGTTGGAGTAAATGACAGCATACCCTGACTAATCAGACCTGGTTTAACAAAAACGGACCAAAACCAACCAACAAATACAATAAATGAGGGTAAACAGGCACAGGGTGCAAACAACAATTCCCTTCTCCTTCATTTGCCCTTTCTTACCATAGTAAAGAGATCCACAATGTGGTGTTGGTCAGAGAAGGTTTCAAAGATTGTGGTCATTTCAGTGATAAGTCGAGACCCAAGCACTGGGTTACGTATGGCTACATATCCTGTTAAAAATATAATTTCTGTTATTAAATATAGAAACAAAACAGTTAATCAGCAAGTGAAAGACAAATACACATGGCACAGAAAGACAGTGTTAGTACCACACAAAGGCTCTAAATTCTACTTTAAAAAGTTACCATATTATGAACTGGAAAGTGTTGTGGTCCTGTTCAGCAGCACCCATCAGCAAACCCACATGGAAAAGGAGACAATGTCCTCTAGCATCACATAGACATTTTAAGGACCTACTGTTGAGAGCAGAAATCTGGAATGCTTATCTAAATACTGTTCTCCTGGGCCTCTCCAACTGCATCCAAAACTCTGTAAGAAACAACCAGGCCTCCTACTAATGAGAGATACAGGGCACTGACCAAAGAAAATGCAATTGTCACCCCCTAGTGGAGGTCTGCTCAGTCCAAACCGTGATACTTGCTTTCAAAAAGCTTCTCAGGTTTTGTTTCTCCTCCTTCTTTTGATACGTTTTTTAGTGTTTCAGTCACATCACTTCTGAGGGTCAATGTTTAATACCTCACATTTAAATCCTCTCTGGGTACTTTTACAGCTTTCTCAGCTGTTAGCCCCTGTGTTACGGTTCTGCCTACATTACAGACAGCAAGCATGAGAGGTCCTGTGAAGAATTTAGGTATTGTCATCTGCATGTGCATAAGGAACAGCTAAAGGACTCTTGTGACTGCGGTTCTACCACCAATCCAGGGGTTGGTGCTGTGTCCTAATGCCTTTCTCTTTTCCTCCTTCTGCAGATGGCTAAAATAACTCTAATGTCACTTCCAGTATCCGTCCACCTGGTCCTGCCTGTTCCAGTCAGAAGGGCATAAAACTGGAAGCTCTGCCATATTGGGACAGTTCTGTTTTGAACTAGTGTTAATTTTGAAATGCAATAATTGCATTTTTTTTTATTTTGTTGAAAGTAGTTACCTGGCATGGATGCATAAACCACCAGAGTGTCACTTGTAGTGGGCAGCATCCTGACAATATTCTCCTTCTCAAAGTCAGTGTCGTCATCTATATAAGGTGTTCCTTTATCTTTTACACCTAAATTGCAGGAGAGAGGCAAACAAATACAAGTCAATTAATAAAACAGGAAAACCTCTGTCTGGTGCTTACTGTTACTGCAAAACTCTGAAAAACTAACTTCTTTGTGTACAGTAATCCATCACTATATCGCGCTTCGACTTTCGCAGCTTCACTCTATCACGGATTTTATATGTAAGCATAACTAAATATATAATGCAGATTTTTCGCTGCTTCGCGGCTTCTGCGGACAATGGGTCTTTTTACTTCCTGAACATGCTTCCTCAGTTGGTTTGCCCAGTTGATTTCATACAAGGGATGCTATTGGCGGATGACTGAGAAGCTAACCAATCAGAGCATGCAGTTAAGTTCTCCTGACTGAGAGGCTAACCAATCAGAGCACGCAGTTAAGTTCCTGTGTGCTAAATGCAGTGTTAACTAGGAAGTCTCGTCTCGTTCGTTCAGCATCAACGTGTTTTGCTGTGTAAAGAGTTAACTTTGTGTTTATCTTTGTGCATAGTCAAGCCCTTCATTATGGCTCCAAAACAATCTGCTCCTGCTACTGCTTCAGGGGCCATGCCCAAGCGCCAACGGAAGATGTTAACGATTGCCGAAAAGGTTAACGTTTTGCATTTGTTGAAGGAAGGGAAAAGCTACACCGCTGTAGGACGCCATTACAGCATCAATGAGGCTACGATTCTTTTAATTTAAAAAGTAGGAAAGGAATATAAGATCTACGGCCGCAGTGTCCTTTTAACCAGGTTGCAAAACGAGTTGTAAGTGGATTTAATAAGGCAGTAGTCTGGATGGAATCTGCTTTAGGGATTTGGACTGAAGACTGCCAGAAGAACAACAGTGGCGGTGCTACACAATTGCCTGAAGAGGCTCCTTTAGAAGGGCTGTAACTCTCTCCTTTGTTGTGCAGTAAAATTAAACTCATTGTTATCGGACAAGTCATCGTGTCATTGTTGGTGAGTAACCATAATTAATTTTCTACTTACAGTACTTAGTACATGTACGCGTACGTTTAGTGTCACTGTACACACATTTACTGTATACTATTTTTATGGCCTGTCTATCGTAATGGCTGTAACATATGTGATATCGAAGACACTCGATATCTTTAAAATAATATTTAGGTTTTACTGTATATAAAGAGTGTGTTTATATACATAATTTCAATGAATCTTACCTAATATCTAAGAGAATACAAAGGGATTATGCTGTATAACTCTGCGGGGAATATTTATAAACAGTGTGGGAGAGTTTATAAGGGCTTAAAATATATAAAAATAACCATACAAACATATGGTTTCTACTTCGTGGATTTTCACCTATCGCTTTCTGGAACGCAACCCCCGCGATCGAGGAGGGATTACTGTATATGTATAACATTTATGACTGGCCCTCCACAAGAAAAACAAACCCCGCTGAGCTGTTACTACATTACACTATACTTTGGCGTGACAGAACTTATTTATTCTATAATATGTTTCACTTTTTATCACAAAGCTTTAATAGATCAGGCCCTACATTTTTTTTTTACCATTTCTGGGCCCGCTATACTGACAGTCACAAGCACAATTTTAACATCAGTGCTGGAGATCACAAGGCACAAAAGCACATCTACTGTACATTTACCAGACCAGTTCAAGGTTGACATTCAACTTTGTGATATTGGATTATCCAGAAGGAACTCACACAGACATTGGAGGAACATGCAAGCTCCACACAGGAACTGAACAGACCTTGTTCTGACACCAGGCCTCTTGCACATTGACCGAAATGCCACCATGATGACCCCACTTTGGAATATCAGCTATTCAAATCTAGCTCCAGGTACTGTATAAATATGAGTATTCAAGCTGAGACAGTATCATCTAATGAAAAGCCATGTGCTCGAAAGTTGGCTTCTGTGAACCTAGTCGTTCCAGTGACAGAAAAATAAAGAAAGTGGGCAGTCAATGCCCAGCGTGTAAGGCTTACTTCCTCTGCAGGCCTGTATGATGAACACTTTTGGCTTGTTCTGCAATTTCGGACACTGCTCATTGTTGAAGAGAGTGAACAGGTTCTGGAGCTTCTCTTCCATATTATCTACTCCCTTGATCACGTCCTGGTTTCCATGTGACATGAGAACAACAAAGCTGCAGCTGGTATCTTCCCTGGCATTATTAATTTCATCTCTAAAAGTCTTGATTTTAGGTAGAATTTCCTGTAGGATGGAAAGATTACGTGTGAGACACAAGGAAAAATAAAAAAGCCTCCATGAAATGCCTGATGACCAGAAGAGTGTTGAAGGGGAAGCAAGACTCACATGACAAAAGGAATAATGGTGTCTGTTTCTGGACTAGCAGGGTATAAAAACAGTGGAGATAAGGTGAAGCAGTAAATGTTGTCATTTTTAAAATTCAATAAAATATTTCATAAAATGAAAAAAACTAAGGGTTAATCTCATTATGAAAAATGGATATTTTGGAGGCACGTGTTTTGTTGAAGCCTGCACAGCCAAAATGACAAACAAAAAGTCTCTAACCTTCTTTTATATGTATGGGTGTAAACATTTTTTTTTTATTTGCAGATATGTACTGATAAAGACCTTCACTATGTTCATTCATTTTTATAGGCTCACCTCTCCTCTGGGATTAATAACTTTTACAAAGTTAATTCTCTTCTTCGTAAATATTTTACTGATGTTCTTCAGGTCTTCTTCTGAGCCTTCTCTGCCATCAGTGACACACAAAACCAGGCCACGTCGCATTGGTTGCAGGTCATATTTACGCTGTGAAACAGTAGAAGAGTTGCATTAGTTTAAGAATTCTTTGATTTCTGCAAAAGACTGAAACAGCTATAAAACTGTATTTAACATGCGCTTCAACCAACAAATGAATAAAGAAGGAGGAAAAAAAAAACAATCCAGCATTTGAGACACTCCAGGGGCCTCATGTATAAACGGTGCGTACGCACAGAAATGTTGCGTAACAACTTTTCCAAGTTCATATCGCGATGTATAAAACCTGTACCTCATACCCTGTCGTACGCAAGTTCTCCGCTCGGTTTTGCAGACTGGCGGCACCCAGCGTCAAACCAGTGCTACTGTTCCTGTGTGGTTACTCATTATTTTCCTGACGCGGCTTTATAAATACACTGAAACTAACCGCATATTGTTTATTAGTGTAATGCATCTGATTGTAATTAACTTGTAACAATATAATGGTCCAGGGAACAGCCATAGTATTCCAAATACCATAACTGCTTTAGTGTTGTTACTCTCACTGAACCTTCTTCTTCTTCTTTCAGCTGCTCCCGTTAGGAGTTGCCACAGCGGATCATCTTTTTCCATATTACTCTTACTGCACCACTCAGAGTATTTATATCACTGTATCTGAGTGTGAATCACAGCAGCAGCTGATCGGAAAGAGAATTATTGGTATACAGCTTCAAGCACAAGCTGTCTCAGCCATGGCAAAATGTTTCAAAGCCTTTCCTGTACGGACCTCACAGTTCAGAAACAGTTTCATCCCAAGAACTTTAAACGCACTTAATCAATTGCTTCTTGTAGAACGATTTGTACTTATAAGTACAATCACCCCACTGTAAACTTGCACTACAGTTATAATATCGCACAACTTGAGCCACTTTATAAAGCGCGTATTTACATATGATGACAATATCATTTTTAAGATGAAATGCAGCAAAATATGTTTATCTATACTAATAAAAGGCAAAGCCCTCACTGACTGACTCACTGACTCACTCACTCACTGACTCATCACTAATTCTCCAACTTCCCGTGTAGGTAGAAGGCTGAAATTTGGCAGGCTTATTCCTTACAGCTTACTTACAAAAGTTAAGCAGGTTTCATTTCGAAATTCTACACATAATGGTCGATAACGGTTGACAAAGTCCGCCATGTTGAACTTTCTTATCACACAAGAGAGCAGCTCACGTGAACTGACTGAACGCAGTACGAGTGATCACTTCCATGCATGAAACCTGCTCAAAAAACGCATTACACAATTGACAAGGTAGGAAAAGAATATGCTCCGAGCTGAGCTCCACAGCTAACGCGGTCTTGCGGAAGCAACTTCTTCACGCTGCCACCAAATACTATAGAAAAATCCACAAGTTAATACACACGCTGTCTCTAGAGTTTCTCCACACTCAATGTATTCCTCGCATCCCGTTACACCCTCTGATCTCCCATTTCAATTCAGATGCCCCCAATTTCCAGTAAAGCTCTGCTTCGCGATGAGAAGTAAGAAGTCTCAGGCACAGACCCAACAAAAGGTTGCCATTGATTTCAGGCAAGATTACTTTTCTCCTGGACAACTATACGTTGCATTCAGTTCACGTGAGCTGCTCTCTTGTGTGATATTGCGATGTCCACGGCTTTATTTAATGTTAGCTAAGACCTGGCGCTTAAAAGTTTCTCACTACATCAATTTTAACTCTGTTACAAAGTGATCCAAAGTCTCGTTTATACCTCATGTTTTCTCATTAAACTTGTATCTCCCGAATAAAGTATTCAGCGTTTTTCTTCAGTGCTCGTCGGGAGCTCTTCCTTCTTTTCTATGTACTGCTGTCACAGTCAGTTCACGTGATTATGTGGGAGGCGTGATGATGTCACATGCAGCTCCGCCCCCACGGCCATCGAGCTAACGTCCATTACAGTATATGGAGAAAAATAGGTTCCAGTTATGACCATTACGTGTAGAATTCCGAAATGAAACCTGCCCAACTTTTGTAAGTAAGCTGTAAGGAATGAGCCTGCCAAATTTCAGCCTTCTACCTACACGGGAAGTTGGATAATTAGTGATGAGTGAGTGAGTGAGTCAGTCAGTCAGTGAGGGCTTTGCCTTTTATTAGTATAGATAAAACTTTAACTTCATTTAAATAATCTATATTCTTTACTGGGACTGTCGTGAAGGATAGAATAATTAAACATGTACTACGAAGATATTTCAATGTTCCTTAAACGTTTTGAAGAATAGGTGCTCTAAGCTTTCCAATGGCTTAACGTCTATTACAGAGCTGATTGTGTGGCGTTCGGTTACTTGGAGAAAGAAAATCAAGGACTGCAGGGGAGGCTACGCCAATATATATCTATACTAATAAAAGGCAAAGCCCTCACTGACTCACTGACTCATCACTAATTCTCCAACTTCCCGTGTAGGTAGAAGGCTGAAATTTGGCAGGCTCATTCCTTACAGCTTCCTTACAAAAGTTGGGCAGGTTTCATTTCGAAATTCTACGCATATTGGTCATAACTAGAAGCTATTTTTCTCCATTTACTGTAATGGAGTTGAGCTCGAAAGCCGTGGGGGGTTTCGTGCGACATCATCACGCCTCTCATGTAATCACGCATTACGTAGAAAACCAGGAAGAGCTACAAAAAGCGCTGAAGAAAACATGCATTATATAATTAAGAAGGCATAAAACCATATTCAGTGGCTCACGTGAACTGATGCAGTGCGCAGACAAAAAGCAACAGTTCCAAAGAGTGCTGAACAAAAACCGAATTACACTGCTATGCTCAAATAGACAAACCGCACGCCGTGGCGCAATAGTAGAGGCTTCGCCTCTAGCGCTGACTTCCGAGGTTCCATTCCCGAGAGGGGATGCACTAAATATGTACGCGCGCTTCTCGATTTATTTTAGCCTCGCATCCCCTTAGTTTGAGACGTATGAAAAAATATGCGGTTAACGCACAAAGACAGATCACCAATTGAAGCTTTATGAATAATGGATACTTTATTCGCGATCAATGATTGTTTTGGTAAAGCCATACTCAGTGTATTCATTACATGAACGGTAAAAAAGTAAGAGCGAGGGGAGGGTAACTTATTGAGGCACACAGGCAAAACCACAATAGCACGCGGGCTCGATGTACTGTAGTGCGCGTCAACTCAATCTGAATTGCACGATCACATTCGAAAAAATATTTCCGAACTTAAAATATTGCCAAACACTTACCGTGTTAATCCAGTCTAGTTTATGATGCTGCAAGTTATTGCGAAGCTAGCCCACACGATGCCGAAAAGGTGATTCTGAACATAGAGCCTTTAAAAACCGATGGGAGGCTGAGTATATGTTTACTGACATTGCCGGTAAACCCGTGTGTCTCATTTGTGGAGCTAATGTGGTTGTAATTACAGAATTTAATCTAAGACGGCACTATGAGACAAAACATCAAGATAACCTGAAAGACCTGAATGAAATACACAAGATACAGAAAGCAGAAGAGTTAAAGAAGAATCTGACACTTCAGCAGATGTTTTTACCAATGCAAAATCACAAAGTGATTTCAAGTGAAGCTATTTTTATGGGAGACAGAAATGCACCAGTGCAACTTGTCCCACTTTCCCTTTTGCCAAGTAATCTTGAACCAAATCGGCACAACGGTGTTCCCAAATACGCACTTTGCTGATTAACTGAGCGCACTGCGCACTGAGTTCGCACGGAAGGGCAGCCGCCCGGGCCTATCTGGGGGCCACAAGGAGGGACCTGGGACGTTCCTGAGAGGACGTGGCCACCGCCAGGGGGCTCCCGGACAGTAAGGGAATCCTGGATGGCAGCACTTCCGCCACACCAGGAAGTGCTGCCGGAAATACTTCCAAGAAGACCCGGAGTGCTTCCAGGTGCTTTCCTGACACTTCCGCCACACCAGGAAGTGACGTCAAGGGGAGCACCTGGGGCCCGCCTCCTTCTAGCAGACGAGCCAGAGTTGGGAGGAGGGAGACGAAGCTTGTGAGGAGGAGGAAGGAGGTTAAAGAGAAAGAGAGAGAAAGAGAGAAGAAGAAGAGAAAGAGGAAGAAAGCAAGAGAGTTGGTGAGAGAAGGCATTGTGGTGCTCAAAGGAAAATAAAGGAGTGTGTTTTATACATCCTGGTGTCTGTCTGTCTGTGTCTGGGGGTACGATTTCCAGTGTGTATGTATATATATGTATTTGTGTGTATATATGTGTCTGTATGTATATGTATGTGTGTATATGTAGATATGTATATATATATGTATATATATATATATATATGTGTATATATGTATGTATATATGTATGTATATATATATATATATATATATATATATATATACACTCACCTAAAGGATTATTAGGAACACCATACTAATACGGTGTTTGACCCCCTTTCGCCTTCAGAACTGCCTTAATTCTACGTGGCACTGATTCAACAAGGTGCTGAAAGCATTCTTTACAAATGTTGGCCCATATTGATAGGATAGCATCTTGCAATTGATGGAGATTTGTGGGATGCACATCCAGGGCACGAAGCTCCCGTTCCACCACATCCCAAAGATGCTTTATTGGGTTGAGATCTGGTGACTGTGGGGGCCATTTTAGTACAGTGAACTCATTGTCATGTTCAAGAAACCAATTTGAAATGATTCGAGCTTTGTGACATGGTGCATTATCCTGCTGGACGTAGCCATCAGAGGATGGGTACATGGTGGTCATGAAGGGATGGACATGGTCAGAAACAATGCTCAGGTAGCCCGTGGCATTTAAGCGATGCCCAATTGGCACTAAGGGGCCTAAAGTGTGCCAAGAAAACATCCCCCACACCATTACACCACCACCACCAGCCTGCACAGTGGTAACAAGGCATGATGGATCCATGTTCTCATTCTGTTTACGCCAAATTCTGACTCTACCATTTGAATGTCTCAACCGAAATCGAGACTCATCAGACCAGGCAACATTTTTCCAGTCTTCAACTGTCCAATTTTGGTGAGCTCGTGCAAATTGTAGCCTCTTTTTCCTATTTGTAGTGGAGATGAGTGATACCCGGTGGGGTCTTCTGCTGTTGTAGCCCATCCGCCTCAAGGTTGTGCATGTTGTGGCTTCACAAATGCTTTGCTGCATACCTCGGTTGTACCGAGTGGTTATTTCAGTCAAAGTTGCTCTTCTATCAGCTTGAATCAGTCGGCCCATTCTCCTCTGACCTCTAGCATCAACAAGGCATTTTCGCCCACAGGACTGCCGCATACTGGATGTTTTTCCCTTTCCACACCATTCTTTGTAAACCCTAGAAATGGTTGTGCGTGAAAATCCCAGTAACTGAGCAGATTGTGAAATACTCAGACCGCCCGTCTGGCACCAACAACCATGCCACGCTCAGAATTGCTTAAATCACCTTTCTTTCCCATTCTGACATTCAGTTTGGAGTTCAGGAGATTGTCTTGACCAGGACCACACCTCTAAATGCATTGAAGCAACTGCCATGTGATTGGTTGATTAGATAATTGCATTAATGAGAAATTGAACAGGTGTTCCTAATAATCCTTTAGGTGAGTGTATATGTATGTGTATATGTGTGTGTGTATATATATATGTGTAAATGTGTATATGTATATATGTATGGATATGTATACAGTATATATATATGTTTATATGTGTATATATATATATATATATGACAGCAACACTCATCACTCACAACAGTGACAAAACAATTACATTGACAATCATGTTACGTTATTTTCAAAATGTTTCCTTTTCTTTTTCATTACTTCTTTAACACACTACTTCTCCACTGCGAAGCGCGGGTATTTTTCTAGTTGAATATAAAACAGAAAGAGAAAATAACAACACAGCTAAAAACGCAGCGACAAATTTCGGCAAAAGTTAAACGCTTGTGTCATGAGCACAAGGCGGCTATGCAGTGTCCGCAACGGACGTGGCCATCCACCATGCATAAGCTACCTTACTGACATTGGCGGGCGAAGGAGCCACCGATTCTTCCTCTGCCCAGAGCCACCACAAGCCTAGAGCCGCCCCTGAGTACTGCTGCAATAAATTATTTCATCAAATAATCAAATCACAATCACTGTGCCACCATATTCCCAAGTTCAATAACGTGCTTTAACTCCTATTATCATGAAAATGATATCACGTATACATCTCAGTATTTTAGTTATTCAGAGAGCTGTAATATCACGAATGTAATGGATTCTGTGTCCAGTTGGAGGAAGAGAGCCGGTTTAAGAAGCAAGTAGTGATTCCCAAACATAGAGCACATAGAAGATCACATACAAAACAAAGCATTTAACGTGCTACTTTAATTACGATGTGATTTGAGAAACTGGTTAATTAAACGATTTTAAGATTAAGTTTATGATATTCTACTTTAATGACAAAATAAACTACATGATTAAAGTGAAAATTTCGAGACTGAAATTGACATTTCGTACTTTTTCCCCACTGCATGCCTTTTTTTTCTCTGTACCCTAATAAGCTTTCATATGACACTCAGACAGTGGGCTACAACTCGCCTTTTCACGGCGACTTTGATATGTGACTTCTTTTTATTTCCGCACTGTGCGATTTTGTGAACGTGAGCTTTCAAGTTTCTCCAACACGCTATGTCACTCGATCAACTTCCTTTTGTTGATTATACCACGGCTTAATTAAACAAATAGTATGTTTTTCCTTTGCCTCCACTTGGTATTCGCTGAAATTCTTATATTTTCCCCCGCGCTTTTCCCATTGTCTTTTCACAGAAGGCTGCGCTTAAGGGCGATTTATATTGATTTGCATATTCAAAGAGGCGTAATTCTGGGAGGAGTTGGGGCGTTACATAAAGCGCGTGCACAAGCGTTACTTTTCATGCTGATCGGGATTTATGTAGCGGAAGAACGTGGAAGTTGGAGTACGCACAGATTCCTGCATCTGGATTTTTCTGTGCGTAAGCACATTTCGGCTTTTGTGCTTACGTCATGTTATAGTGCGAGTTCTACGCACTGCGTTATACATGAGGCCCCAGAAGAGGCTAAAGGAGATTGGTACCAATGTATGGCACAATATACTTACAGTATACTAATACTGTGCTTGTATTCACTGTAAACCTTCACAGTACATGTCTCACATCCCCAAAATCGTGTGGTATTCTCCCAATATCCCTAAGACAGGGAGGTTTAACATCAACTTGAAACTGACCCACTTTAGGTTACTGTGCTATGTGATAGTGTAGAGGGGCTGAAAGTGAGAGAGAAGGGGCAGCTTGCTAAAGAAGCACAATCACAGATACAAACCTGATAGGCCATAGTAGTCCAGGGAGTTCTCCTTTAGCTCTCCTGGCTAAGAAGTCTGCCCTGGGATCAAAAGTCCCTGACTTTGAGTTCCACAGCTACTTAAAGAAGAATGAGTAACAGAGAGGATTTTGTCACTCTGAGCAAAATTCTGAGTGGAGACACATGGACTGGCTACCCACCAGGTTTTGTTTCTGGATTATGCCCAGTAATACCCTGTGACTCTCTAATTGACCATCTTTATATACATATATATAATTCACTAAGGCAAGACAACCATGGAAAGCACGCCAGAAGGGGCATGTATTCACTGAGCCGCCGACAAGCAAGACACCTATGGCGCAGGCAGGAAGGAGCCACGCCCACCAACTCCTGGCACATCCGAGCCACGTTCACTGTTCATAGAGGCATGTTTCTTGCAGAGGTGAATCGCCATATGCAGTGTGTAAAACGGTTTGCGAGGGGTATCCAATAGGATCCTTAAAACAATCCTTTCCAACTGAGGTTAAAACACAATGAAGTAAGCAGTCTTTAAAAATCGAGTTTTCGGTTACGACGCACAACCGCATGCACCATAGCAAACTATTTTACACCCTACATACAGCAATTCATATCCGCGACAAACATGCATCTTCTTCACTCACGGACAATTATACGTTGCTCTCTCCAGAGTTCCATCTTTTCATTGACTTTCTGTTGTATCCTCAAACCCTCCCTTTTTAGACAACTGTGTTTTTCCAGAAGTGTTCAACCATCAATAAATAATTATCCTAGTTTGTTATGCTTCACTATTGTGTTGTATTTTGCTCTCTCCAGAGTTCCATCTTTTCATTCACTTACTGTTGTATTCTCATACCAACCCGTTTTAGACAACCGTGTCTTTCCAGAAGTGTTTAGCATTCAATTAATAATTATGCATGAGATTGAGCGTGTGTCTACCCGGCGCAGAGAGGCGTTGAACCCCATTCGGGCTGCAAACCGTGGAATTCCCACTAAGTGCGACTCATACGCTCCCACTGGTTGCGTCCCTACCCTTTGTGCACACCCTCCCACCTCGCTACTACCGTGGTCGGGTGTCTTGGTGGATTATATATAGAAAAGCAGCCAAAACCACACAGAGCAATGAAACGTCTACGTGAGTCACATGTGCATCTGGACTGTGTAAAGACGACAACGACTCCAGTGACGAGTTGGAGGTGGGCACATGAGCAGGCAGTGCATACTGAACGAGAAATCAGCAGACTAGCATGACGGAGGGAGCCGAGTGGACATCCTTCTCCTCTCCTGCCGTTCCACATGCGCCTGAGCGAGTGCACTCGCATCCCTCCGTCTGGCAGGGCACGGTACGGTGGCAGTCCGCAAGTTTTCAGTCACGGACGATTGTGTGTTGGTTCGTTCCGTGCATTGTTACAATGTTGCTTTTCTTGCTGATTTATTACATTACCGATTTTTCAAATGTTAATTATCTCCCTGTGCTTAAAAATCATAAAAAAATCGGCCTGATTATGCGGCGTATGTTACGCCGTGGGTTGGCTAGTATATATATATATAATACGCTACTGTGGCTGTTTGTTTGTCTATCCAGGATTTTATATCACCTGTAGCTCTCATACCGTTTGACCTAGTGACCCGAAATTAGGTCACATATACTACGTGACCTCTACTGTCAGCTTTCGAGGTGATGATTGACCTCCAACGTTATTCCTCTTTTTATTTTTATTTTATTTTATTGTGGAATGAACTCTAGGCAGCAGGGTGGCCATGTGGCGCTTGTATTCACTATAATCAAGATCAGAAGGTGGAATCAGGTAGGCCCCTTTGAGGGGCTAAAATCCGGGAGGTTTAACCAACACTTGACCCCTTAGTAGTCTGTAACCGAGTTGGGTGACTGAGAGACAACAGCTTGGTTTATATTACCCAAAAGTGCATAATACAAGTTTAATAAACCATTTTCAAACAATAATGTACATTGCAGATCAAATCACGAGGGACATTCAAAAAGTTTCTGCACTTTTTTTAACTCTATTAATCAAGAATTTCAAAAACAAATTACGAGCACTTTTCTACATAGTCACCTTCCTTTGCAGAGCAATTTTCCCAGCATCTTACCAATTTTTTAATGCCCAATTACTACTCTTCCTGCCTTCACCATTTCCAATGAAAATATAAAAGTGCGGAAACTTTTTGAAGTCAATAAAATCAATAAATAATTCAATTAAAAATCATTGCTCAAGTTGAGGCTTAAACAAACAATAAATATTTCAGAATCCTATTGTGAAACATTCCAGTGCTCCTCCACAAGGCTAACGCCCCTCTCCCTCTCTCTATCTCCTCAGCTCACCTTGTGGGTCCTTCCAGCTGGAGGCACTGGAGGCGATGCCGACAGATGCTATTCACCTTCTCCCAACTACCATCCCGCACCTCCGTCTTTCCATATGTCCTGCCAGTCTCCTCTTGTCCTCCACATTTTCTTGCTCTCTTGACTTTTCCTTAACATTCCTTTTCCAATTCATCCCTCCTATTCTGATGGGACTTGGTTTTTAAATGATGATGGGCATAGGTGCTTAATTGCACAACCCGGAAATGAGGAAATCAGCCAGACTGCATGTATCCACAGGTCAATGCAGGCATCCCAATTTCCCCATCAACAGCCCTGGGGCTCTCCGCCACACTACTACACACCTGTGCCTCATCCTCCCAAGTTTGGCCACCCTGAATTTCTAGAACTTTGCACCACCACAGATCTCACTTCATGACAGCCTCACAATAAGAAAAAAGAACAGTGATATTACAAACAAAAAACTGTGTGGATCCCTCAAAGAAAATGGAAATAACCAATCTGCATATTAGGCTTATCCTGGGGTGAAGCAAACAGCATTACCAAGGATAGTAAGTGATTTATGGGTATTGTGGCCACTGTATGTCCCCCATTAGAGGAACAGAAACTAAAAAAAAAAAAACTAAAATAATGTATGAAGAGAATGCAATATCATCACCCACTCAGTGCACACTATCAGAATTGATCAGACGAAAAGCCAACTCAAGAGTAATTTTTAGTGAACCAAACAGTGTCATCAGCCAGCTCATAGCTAGTTGTAAACAGCAGCGAATGATACTTGCCACGTTAGTTATTATGTACTAGCTGAGGTACCCATCTAATACAGTTTGAAATCTAAATAATCAGCATAGATCTGAGTGTATCGAGTGTTAACATTTGCAGTGCACCATCATGTGTCAGTTTTTGTGCTTCATTTAAATAAACATATTCCTCTCCACTGAACTGTTCGATAATAATGATGAACCTCTAAACCTCAAAATGGAATAAGTGTTATCAATGATAAGCTGTGGAATTTGGCCAAGTTCAATTATAAACATCTACTTCACAAACTTTAATTCTTTGCCCCTTGGGCGAAAGACAATAATGGTGTGCTTATGTTTGGCAGTGGAACTTGAGACTTTGGTCATCAACTGTCACTCAGCAAAGCTGAACACCATCTACACCCTAGAAGAACAAATAAAAGGAGGATGTGGTTACAGAAGACAAATGGCAAAAAAATGAATTACCAAACCAGATGTTGTATGATCCACTTCAGAGGCTTGTTCCTGAAGTCCTATAAGAAAAAGAGCATGTGTTCTGCTAGAGACAGACCGTTCTGAAAGTATTCATCATCACACCACCACCATTCATCACCACAGCTTTCCACATTTCATTACAAAGAAACTTAATGCCTTTTAAGTTCAAGTTCATTGTAGGATCCTGTTGTCACCAATGGAATTAAATTAATTCTAATAAAAATGAAAAAGGAAACAATGATTTCCTTACGTATTCACTTCTTTTGAGTTAACATTTGCTAGATGTCTTATCCCTCAATCTTTTGGATAAACCTCAACCAGGTATGCATCTCCTAACACTGAATGTGTGCTTATTCTGTTTGACAAAATTGCACAAAAGCCCACAAGGCTGGCAGGCAGGTTGATAGAGAACAATGACATCAGCCTCTGCCATGCATTCTTCATTGCTTTATTAGGGCAGAAACATTGTTGCTTTTGACTGCCTTGTTCAGAGGTTAATGCTCCCGATGGAGGTAAATCTTCTGCAGGGTGCAAATTATGTCCTGCGATTTAAGGGGGTGCTCACTCCACTTCACACTTTGTCCCATTTTGAGGGTGGGACAGAGCATTGTGGGGTAGGGTCACAAAATAATAAATTTGGATATGAAAGTGTCAGGTATGATATACTAGGTCTGAAAGTATATTAGGGTTAATTTCAAGTTTCTTTCAAGTGTTCATCTATTCAAACTCAGCTGCCTTTTTGTTATTATATGGCATCCCTTACATCAGGGGTCCCCAACTCCAGTTCTGGAGGGCAGCAATAGCTACATGTTTTCATACTAACCCTTTTCTTAATTAGTGACATGTTTCTGCTGCTAAATAACTTCTTTTGAATCCATTTTAATTGACTTGTTTTTTAAGATTTGCTTCCCTGAATTTCTTCATCATTCATCTGAATTGCTTCATTTCTTTCCTTAAATGGCACGAACAACAGAAATGAAATGTGAAGTGAGTGAGCCAACAGAAGAGCAACTAAGTCAGGGCCTCAAACTCCAACCACTTTCACTCTAACCGGTTACTTAAGTAGGCACCGATTCTTGTTAATTAAACCCATTCTTTAATTCCACGGCCTGTTGCTGCTCTCATTATGCAATAGCAGACAATTCATAAAATGTTGATTTTCTCTTTTCTAAGAGCACTGTTAAAATGTTTTGGGGCAGATCAACATTCCTGAGACCTTCACCTTTGTTTATTTTCAGGTACTGTATGATCGACACCGTTTGCTACTCAAGTTTTGGTTCATTCTGTATCTTATCATTGTTTGGCTGCAAATTAAGGAAAAAGAAACAATTAAGGGGTCTGAGTCTTCAAGAGCAAGTCAAATGAAATGAATTCAAAAGAAGTTCATTAGGAGCAAAAACAGGTCACTAATTAAGAAAAGGGTTAGAATGAAAGCCTGCAGCCACTGGGGCCCTCCAGGACCGGAGTTTGGGACCCCTGCCTTACATGTTGTTTTGTCTGCAGCATTTTGGCTATTTACTTGTGTTCACAGCTACCTCCCTGTGCAGACCTAACATTAATGGTGGGAATATTCCATGGCTGAAGCCATTAATAAACTGAAATGGGAATGTATTGTCAATTCCAATTCACTTCCTGCTATGTGAATTAAAATCTGAATTGTACCCAGATCTAGAGGAAAAACTTTGGAATTAAACTGGGATGAAAGTAAACAGAATTTAATTCCGGTAACACATTAATTTAGGTACTTCAAGAATGCATCTATTACTCAATACTGTAATGCAACAAGACATGAATAAATGTATTTTTGTTGATAATCACACTTACAAAACATTAGTAAAGTGTTTATTTATCTGTGTAATGTTGCCTACTAAAACAACGCCACTTTGGAATGGTCACAAGTGACTAAAGTTGAGACATATTTCTCTTAATATTACATATATCAGTGTAAGTTCTGTAAATCCTTCATAGTCACCATAGTTTTACCAGCGTATCACAGGTTCTTAATAGGCCATGCTGCACAAAGATGAATGACCACTTCACTGATTCATTATGAGCATAATTACCACCAACAGAAGCCTTTAATAAGGTATTGTTATGTAAGAATAAAGGAATAATTAATTAATTTTTGCCATACCTAAAGTGTTACCTTATTTCCAATAAACTTAACAAAATTCCACTTCTGAAATAATTTCAGATTTGTTAAATATTATGCATCAAACTGTACACCAAACCATATAAAATACAACTTATCAAATACACTTAAGCATAATGTATGTATTTCATGTTATTCGTGACCATTTTTCAACTGATTTTCATTTCTACATGAAGAAAATGTGGATGTGTTATGTGCACTATTCACTCTGCACAATAACGTTCCAGACTGAGGAAGTTCACCCGGACCATGTTGAAGGAGCCATACTGATGATTTAGTGCAAGTTAGAATTTGATTAAAATCAGATTTCTTGTATGGCTTTTTGTGTAAAATCTTGGACTGTTTTGAGGACCGGATTTGTGTGTGCACTGAAATATCAATATAAAAATTTGGAACCCCTATTCATTAAAAAATTGATAAGCAATCTGAAATATCCAAGAGAACCACAGTAAAAGATTCTTCTGATACTTTCACATGTATTGTGAGAGCTACAAGCCCCTGTTCAATTCACAGTAATTGACAGCAAGCTAATAAAAAAACGCTATGAAATACAATTATAGATATTGTGTGGCCACTAAGGGGTGTTACGGATCCCCAAACGTCAGACAGCTGCCCAGTAACAGATTCAGATTCAAAATTACTTTTTAATTAGACAAAACATCTTATATGGGTTCCTTTTCTTGCACTATTCAAACACAATACAATTTCTTTCATTTTCTTTTCTTTTTTTTCTTCTTTATGTAGGGCCTAGGAGCACTTCCGATGTCATGGAGGAAGCATTTCTAAGTATGGTTCACCCCATGGAGCCCAGCAGGGATGCCCAGCAGCACATACCGTTCCCAGTATGTCCCATGGGTGTGTGCACTGGTAGACTGGCCCAGGAGTTCTGATTCCAACTGCACCGGGGGAGCATACAATCTTGGAAGACTGTCTCCCCAAGTCCATCTACCACACTGGCTCCAGCTGGTGAAGGGTTTCTGTCCAACTACACCAGAGTGACATTCCATCTGTTCATTCATCCATGTTGGCGTGCCATGTCAAAAAAGAACGCCTTGCCTCTGACCACCCATTACGCTGGCCTCCCAGTCAGGCAAGGGAACTGGGGTCCATCTCAGCTGGGACGTTAATCTGTCCCAGCCATCTATCACAGTTGTTATGTAACTAAATATAAATATAGTTATATAAATATGAATAATGTTATATATATGTTATGCAAAAACAAAAAATAAAGGAATTCCACTGAATTTCATTAAATTGAATTCAAATTCCTAAAACTCTAATTCAAATTCCCATTCTGCTTCCTGTAATTTTTTTTTTTTAACTTTAATTTTGATTCCATTTCCCTGGAAACTGCAATTGATTCATTCATTCATTTATGAATCCCCTGCAACTCTAATATATTCTACTGAGCAGGCTGAGCTGGCAGGTAAACGGCTTTTCAAATGTGGCCCAGAGAGCCGGTGCTACATTACCAATGTCCGGCGGATTGCTCAGTTTAACTTGTTTTGCAGCAGAAAATTCACCACACTCAGCTCCATGTTTACGTTTCAACGTTGTTTCTGCTTGAAAGAAAAAAAGAGAAGAAACAACAATTAATATAATATCTGAGTTTGTGCTTTTTGTACAGCTCAAAACCACTAAAAATTAGTTCTAAGTATGTGTGGGCCAGAAAATCTTAAAACAGTGTGTGTCATAGGACAGTCATTGCGTTGGCGTCATACCCACTGCACAGAGACAATGAAATAGACATGTCACCTGTAAGGAAAATATGTAACAAAAGATAACCAGTTTGCATTGAGTTTATATATTAAATTTAAAATATTGAACATTTTAATTATACTACAGACCACTCATACTTTCACAAATCACACTTTCAAGGAAGCTCATGCCTCATTCAAGACAGCTAAGCCCCCAAATTGCTCCACTGCATCTGATCTTCTGCGAAGACCCAGCCCTCTGTTAAACTGTGGCCACTAATTAACCTGCTAGAGCACCATTATGATGTGGAGAAAGGCCGCCAGAAGACAGGGGAATGGATCAGTGGAATATGGAAAGCGACTAAGACCACTTTGCATATTCTCCCCATGTCTGCATGGTTTTCCTCCTGCATCTCAAAGATATGTGTGTGCTGACTTAACTGGTGTGTGTAAACTGGCCCCAGTAACACTGTGCACAAGTGAGACCTGTGAAGGACTGGCACTGTTTCCTGCCGTGTGCCCTGTGTTGCTCAGATCAGCTACTGACCCCACACTGGATAAAGCTGATTTGAGAATGCATGAACTGTATACATAATTAGTTTTCTTCTTCTTCTTTCAGCTGCTCCCATTAGAGGTTGTCACGGCGGATCATCTTCTTCCATATCTTTCTGTCCTCTGCATTTTGCTCTGTTACACCCATTACCTGCATGTCCTCTCTCACCACATACATAGACCTTTTCTTAGGCCTTCCTTTTTTCCTCTGCCCTGGCAGCTCTATCCTTAGCATCCTTCTCCCAATATACTCAGTATCTCTGCTCTGCACATGTCCAAACCAACACAATCTCGCCTCTCTGACTTTGTCTCCCAACCGTCCAACTTGAGCTGACCCTCTAATGTACTTGTTTCTAATCCTATCCATCCTCATCACACCCAGTACAATTCTTAGCATCTTTAACTCTGCCACCTCCAGCTCTGTCTCCTGCTTTCTGGTCAGTGCCACCATCTGCAGCCCATATACTATAGCTGGTCTCACTACTGTCCTGTAGACCTGCCCTTTCACTCTTGCTGATACCCCTCTGTCACAAATCACTCCTGACATTCTTCTCCACTCATTCCACCCTGCCTGCACTCTCTTTTTCACCTCTCTTCCACAATCCCCGTTACTCTGTACTGTTGATTCCAAGTATTTAAACTCATCCACCTTCGCCAACTCTACTCCCTGTATCCTCACCATTCCTCTGACCTCCCTCTCATTCACACACATGTATTCTGTCTTGTTCCGACTCACCTTCATTCCTCTCCTCTCCAGGGTCTCCTCAACCTGCTTCCTACTATAGCTACAGTACACAATCTCACCTAATGTCATTTCAACAAGTCTGCTGTCTTGAATCCCTGAGACACAAAACTGAATTTGCCTGCCAGGACTATTTCTGATAATCTGAAAAAAATTTGTTCAACAGAATGTCAAATTTACTGGCTAATGCTAGTCAAATACAAATACATTTCGCGGGTAAGACATGCAAAATAAAGTGTTTATCGTTCATTGTCTCGCTTTAAATTAATTTGTAAAGGATTCATGTAGCACCCACCACCGATCAGTGTCGACCTGTGCAGCATTGACCGGGTGACGGTGACCTTACGGAAAAACGGCGCTCGCTTAATAAAGTAGCTGAACACGGGATGTGATTTGCAGAGAAGGAATATAAAGCACCACGCAGACATTATTTGGGATTTGATTGTTTAGCGACTCGTCTACGCAAAATATTCTCCAGGGAACAAGTTGACACACACGCGAACACAGACACAACCAAACACGATTGCTCATCCATTGAGTCCTAAATCATCCTACCCTAGAAGGAAAAAAAAAAACGGAAAACGTGCCGCGTGTATTTGCTTCGGGATTCGAGCACAGCTCAATGCTAACCAAAATGTCCTCGAATACAGAATTCCGGAAACATTTACTAACTCGCTGCACTACATTGATTTCTGACAAAAGTTTAACCAAATGTCCGAAGAAGCGTCTTTTTATCTATCTATAGGCTGGAGTTTTTACCCTGGAACACTACGTAGGTGCCCCCAAACTTCGCACTTTTTTGTGTAGCTTACCTGGACAGTCTATTCGGCCAGAACTAGGCAGCGTACCCGCAAGATCGAGCCGAGGAATCTTCTTCAGCACAAATCTCGTTTTTTCTATTGCGTGCTCTTTAGTAAAGTGGCTAATAATCTCTTCCACTAACTTGTTCCGTGTAACTTCCTCGATTTTATATTTCTTGATCGTCCCACCGTTTTCGTTCTCTACCTTTTCAAGGTAAGATTTGAAACGTTCAAATTCGTCTTTAGTAAGATCGTCGATGACATTAAGTACCAGATCGTAAACATCGCTCATGTTCACTTAAAAAAAAACAAAAAAAAACTTATCAAGTCAAAAGTGAGGAACTGGCGGATGCGACGTAAGAATACAGTGTCAGCCTGGTGTTTGTTGAGAAGAGTATGTCTACAGACAGGCGACATTAATTGACATTAATTCACGACCCTGGCCATCCACGCCTCCTGCCTCCTTGTACAGTCCACCCCACGACCGCCCACAGTCCTTAGAAAGAGAAGACGAGCAGCTGTGCAGTTTTTTTAAAGAAACAGTACATTTAAAGAAACTTTAGATCCATCAAATTAAACTAATGAGATGTACGATTATATACTGTATAGCGAGTCCAAGTGTTCTCTGTTTATCGTCATTGTTGACAAATCCTATTTTTAAGCATATCGTTTTAATTATTTTTACCTCATGTATTACTTCTTTTTAATATTTGCCATATTATTTCATTTATATTAACTTTTCACTTATTTATGAGATGTTATGTAGAGAATCTGCAATGTTAGTGTACAATATGAAAGGTATTTATGTTTATCGTCGTCATTAACGTTTGTTAAATATCTTATTTAACCTGATTTTTCTGTTGTTAACATAGCTATTTATAAAAGCACGTTAGCGCTTTCAGCCAAATTTGTATTACATATTATTTTTGTCTTGATTTCCACAGTCACATTTCTCCATAAAGGCAGAGAATATAAAACCAACTTTGATTAAATATCAAAATGAATCCAAGTGCCTTCTTTATAAAACAAAGAGACCACAGCATCCTGCTACCTGCCGTCAGTGAGATGAAGGCCACTTTTCAAGCATGCAGGTAATTATGCCAGCAGTGTGTGCTTGCAAACAATACTGACGTTTAGATTTCTGAACTGGAACATTTTAAAGTACAGTTTGAAAAGCTGAGCTAATCCTACATTTTCTCTTGTTTGGCAGGTTTTACTGTTTACAGATGTAACAACACAGGGTGTGTAACAAATGGCCATTTCCATTGTTGTTTTTGTTTAAAAGTCATTATTAACTGTATGTCAGTGTTTAATACTTTTATTTGATTAATTTTTTTACCCCTTGTATTAGGGCCTTCCAAGTCAGATGAATAGCCATGAATGTGGAATTTCAATGTTGATGGTAGGACCATTTTAACTAATTTTTTGTGTCTGTCTGTATTTCATGTTGTGTCCAGGTTTCCAAACGACCATTTTGTGGTTTCTCTGTTTTTCGTCATCAAGGCCCCATTCAATTTTTATGAGGTGTGTCTCAACTTTATTTCTGTCTTCTTTCATTGTAGCATTTGTAGAGCAAGGATTATATCTGGTTGCTGATTCCCATTTTTGTCACCTTCTACAATTTGTGTTATGTTGTGTTATTTTTTTTTAATTTCAGCATACTGTCCCTAGTGGTTTTGAAGTTCCAGAAATGCCTACCTTTCAAAATCCAGATATTTTAAATGTATGTTTATAATGGTTTCCATAAATGTTATTGTAACATTAAACTCATTTTAACAATGTCACTTTTCTCAGTCCTCTTTAGAGTGACATGCTGGTTTTGAGGAAGTTCTGGTGTAGAATGTTGCTTGAGAACTCCAGCCCCAAAGGGTAAATGACATTTAAATTTCCTTTAATAACTTTAATTTAGTTCTGCGGTAATGTGGCAAATATACTTATCCATATTGTAAATCAAAGACAAATAGTCAAAATGCTTACTATTATAAACTTAATGCTTCTTTTTGAAATCACTGAAGTAACTGCTCACATCAGACTGAGCGAGCAAACACCTTTCTAAACGAAGGCCAAGAACCAAACAAAAAATGAGACGGTACAGAAATAATGGAGAGCCAGGACAGAGTCATTTTTTGTTATTATTCTTTTGTTTCTTTTTTAACATTTCCTTAGGTAAATATTATTTTCTCTGTTTTCAGATTTAGACTTTATTGAGCCATTAATGAAAAGACAGAAGATCAGTAAAGACTTGCACTCGCTCTGAAGTGAACAAATGTCTCGATATTCCATGGCACTGTGTTCTGCAGGTTTCAGATCTTTTCTTTTAGAAGAAATGTCAGCCTTTCTTCTCCAACATCCAGCACAGGGCACTGATGAGCAGGAACAGGCACATAATTTTATAAACTTCCATAAGAAAGGTGAATTACATTTTGTTGATACTGGCTTACAATCGCTATGGTATAGTGAATAAAATGTATAAAAATACTTTTAATGCTTGTCTCAGATGCTTACTGTTAACCTTTAGGAGTCAAAGCCCAAAGCCTGTTTTACATCTTCTGACAAACTGTATTACTAGTACAACTCTTAAACATTTGAAATGCATTGTGTGCTGTGTTAATAATAGTGTATTGTAAGAGACATTGAAGACTTGTAGAATCTGTGATCGAAAGCAGTAATGTTAATAATGTAAAACAGATTCAGAATATACTGTACATTATTTTTTTACTTTCCTTTTCTTACATTCCTTGTAAATGTGGAGGAAAAGGCTATAAGCTTTATGATGACCATTTAAAGAATTTCATTTTTTTCTTTTTTTTTTTTTTAAATAAAACGTATTACAGCAATACGGAATCCTTCAGCATTTTACCGCGGCAGAGAAGTGGTGTGCTTAGAACATTTCTATGTTCAGGGGGCACATCTCACTCCCTGCATTACTGTCAATGGACAAAGACGAAATTGAGGAGGCCCTTGAGAAATTTAATTTGCTATCTGAATTTGCAGAAGATGAGAAGTGGGAATATGTCCTTAGTCCCTTCATCATCCTTTTTTTCACATATGGAAGACATGCATCTGTTTTTAGATAATGTGAGAGAAAAAAGGAAAATGACTGTGTTTTGTGAGAAAAATGTAACAAACATACATGGCCCTCAACATTCAGTTACAACATACAATTCTTGTTCTATATTTTATATATTCTTTAACTTTTTTGTAATAAATGTTGCAAACCAACTTCATCTTTACAGTCCATTGTCTCAGATCTGCACTTCTTAGTATTATGTATTAAAATAATGTTTTATAAAGCAGGGCAAGGCAATTTTTATTTATAAGCCACATTTACAACAGCAGCCAGAACTGAACCAAAGTGTTGTACAAGAAAGGGTAAAAGAAGAAGTTCAAATATACTGTGTGTATACATCACAAAAGTGCAAGCATAGCCAACCATTACATAAAACATAAACCCACACCCATACATATATATTTATAAACATGAATGTACAGGAGCCGCCTGTCGTTATAACGTCACATGTGATGAAGACCATGGAATGGCTGCTGCTTCACCACCTGAGGCCACAGGTCCGCCACGCCCTCGACCCTCTGCAGTTCGCATACCAGGAGAAGGTGGGAGTGGAGGATGCCATCATCTACATGCTATACTGATCCTTCTCCCACTTGGACAGAGGCAGTGGTGCTGTAAGAATTATGTTTCTGGACTTCTCTAGCGCCTTCAACACCATCCAACCTCTGCTCTTTAGGGACAAGCTGACAGAGATGGGAGTAGATTCATACATGGTAGCATGGATCGCGGACTATCTTACAGACAGACCTTAGTATGTGCGTCTCCGGAACTGCAGGTCTGACACTGTGTAAACAACACAGGAGCGCCGCAGGGGACTGTACTTTCTCCGATCCTGTTCAGCCTATATACATTGGACTTCCAATACAACTCGGATTACTGCCACGTGCAAAAGTTTGCAGACGACACTGCTATCGTGGGCTGCATCAGGAGTGGGCAGGAGGAGTATAGGAAACAAATCAAAGACTTTGTTAAATGGTGCAACCCAAACCACCTACAACTAAACACCAGCAAAACCAAGGTGCTGGTGGTGGATTTTAGGAGGACCAGGCCCTTCATGGACCCCATGATCATCAGAGGTAACTATATGCAGAGGGTGCAGACCTATAAATACCTGGGAGTGCAGCTGGATGATAAATTGGACTGGACTGCCAATACTGATGCGCTGTGTAAGAAAGGACAGAGCCGACTATACTTCCTTAGAAGGCTGGCATCTTTCAACATCTGCAATAAGATGCTGCAGATGTTCTATCAGGCAGTTGTGGCGAGCGCCCTCTTCTATGCAGTGGTGTGCTGGGAAGGCAGCATAAGGAAGAGGGATGCCTCACGCCTGGACAAACTGGTGAGGAAGGCAGGGTCTATTGTAGGCACAGAGCTGAACAGTTTGAGATCCGTGGTAGAATGATGGGCGCTGAGCAGGCTCCTGTCAATCATGGAGAATCCACTGCATCCACTGAACAGGATCATCTCCAGACAGAGGAGCAGCTTCAGTGACAGACTGCTGTCACTGACCTGCTCCACAGACAGACTGAGGAGATCGTTCCTCCCCCACACTATGCAACTCTTTAATTCCACTCCTGGGGGGTAAACGTTAATATTATGCAAAATTATTGTCTGTCTGTTATACTTTCATTGTTATCAATCTTTAATTTAATATTGTTTTTTATCAGTATGCTGCTGCTGGAGTATGTAAATTTCCACTTGGGATTAATAAAGTATCTATCTATCTATCTATCGATCGATCGATCTATCTATCTATCTACCCCTACTCTCTCTTCTGTTTCTTTTTTCCGGTTTCTTTGTGGTGGATGCCTGCGCCACTTCCACCTACTCAAAGCTTCATGATGCTCCAACAATGATGGATGGATTAAAAGGCAGAAGTCTACGTGACCATCATCATCAAGTCCTTCCGTGAGAACCCAAAGAGGACTGTTTCATTTATGTTAGATAGAATGCCCAGAGGGGACTGGGCAGTCTAATGGTCTGGAATCCCTACAGATTTTATTTTTTTTCTCCAGCTGTCTGGAGTTTTTTTTTGTTTTTTCTGTCCCCTCTGGCCATTGGACCTTACTCTTATTCTATGTTAATTAATGTTGACTTATTTTGTTTTCTTATTGTGTCTTTTATTTTTCTATTCTTTGTTATGTAAAGCACTTTGAGCTACTGTTTGTACAAAAATGTGCTATATAAATAAATGTTGTTGTTGTTATCTATCTATATACAAACAAACCTCTTGCAACGGTCAATTGGCAGCAAGAAGAAATAAGACTTTAATGATTACCTTAAAATGGCCTTTATTGGAGCAGACCTAATATAATAAGGGGAGCCATTCCAGAGAAAAGCAGCCGCCACCATAAATGCCTGATTCCTCCTTTGTTTCAGCCTCGACCTCGGCACAACTAAGAGCATCGGGCTAGTAGACTACAGGGCTCTTGTTGGCACATACAAGTGAAGAAGTTCCAAGAGGCAAGATGGGGCTGATCTACTCAAACATTTGAAAACAAGAAATTGAATTTAAAAATCAATCCTGAAACGGACCAGAAGCCAATGAAGCAAGGTCAGTATTGGTGAAATATGGCCACATTTACGAGAACTATTCAATAAGCAAACAGCAAAGTTGTGGAATAGTTGTAGGCGTCGTAACAGGGCCTGACCAACCCCTACATACAAAGAACTGCAATAGTCCAAATGAGATGTTATAAAAACTTGGGTGGACTTTTCAAGATCACTGAAAGAAAGAAAAGCCTTTACCTTAACGTCTCAGCTGGAAAAAGCTTCATTGAACCTCATATTTTATCTGTTTGTCAAGTTTGAATGAGCTGTCACAGATCACACCTGGGCTAACTGAAGCTTTATGATACGTATATGGCAAGAGGTCCAAGAGCAACATAAGAGACCCTCAAACTTTGTTAACTTTTGGACACCATGATCACAGTTTTATTATCATTTAGTTTAAGAAGACGCATTGCCATCCAGGTTTTAATATCATTCAAGCATGCATGGAGGGTCTATATTTTCTCGCTTTGATTTTAGTTGCAAATATATTTGAGTGTCATCAGCATAGAGAAGCCATACTTGTTAACAATGGAGCCTAAAGGTTACATGCATATCAAAAAGAGAACTGGTCGAAGGATGGAACCCTGCAGAACCCCACAAGTAAGAGGAACTACAGAGGATGAGAACTCACCCAAATGAATAGAAAAGCTCATATTTCTGAGATAAGATTTAAACCATTTAAGGGTATTAGCTTGGATGCCTACACACTGTTCAAGGCAAGATATAAGAATTGTAAGATCCACAATATCAAAAGCTGAGGTAAGATCTAGCAGTACAAGAATGGCAGAATCACCAGTATTAGTAGTTGGGAAGAGGAGGTCATCTTAAATCTTTAACAAGGCTCCTTCAGTGCTGTAAGAACATCTGTATGTGGTTTGGAATTTTTCCAGAATACTATTTTCATCCAGAAATGTTTGAGTCAGGACAAGTTTTTCTAAGACTTTAGATAAAAAAGGCAGTTTAGAAATTGGCCTGAAATTTGACACATTAGAGGATCCTTATTTTGTTTTTTATAATACGTTTCTGCACCACAGCGTGTTTCAAGGCAGCAAGAATACAACCAGAAATCAAGTTAGCATTTATTAAGGTAACAAAACAATACTTGGTCTGACAAAATCAAAAACGTCTTTAAATTAATTGAGAGAGGACACTTTCCAAGGGGCAATTTGTAGGATTCAGGCGTTGCATCAAATCAGACAACAGAGACAATGACACGCTGGCTCAAAGTGGTCAAAGACAGCTGAACACACTATGGGAAGAGATGAATCCTGAGCAGGCAGTGAGACCGATGACCTAATAAGAGTAAACTTATTTACAAAAAAGCACATCTTCTTTTGGAGAGTATGTTGGAGTATGCAACAAATGGCAAATTCCTAAAAAAGGAAATTGTATATGGCGATTAAAGGATTTAAAAATCACAAAAAAATTTGATTTGTAATTATTGAATCTACCCAAACAAAACATTTTTAAAGTTAAGTTTAAAATCTGTTAGTTCAGTTCCAAAATAAAAAAGACAGTTTATGAAAGTGCAACTTTCAATAATGCAATTTTTTGCAGTTCTTTAGAAAAACAAACGATATAATATCTATTAAGCAATTTAAGAGATTTCCTTCACTTTTTTGATAAGTAAATTTGTAGTGAAAAATTATGTTGGTTCGGATTAAATTACAACCACTGCACACATCCGGTAAGGGATGGATGAAGATGTCCAAATTCTATTTATTAATTTCTTACAAACTTATACAATGTGAAGATATGGTTTTATAATTAATTACGCAAACTTTCACATTTAAACGAAGCTCCTACTCTACTGCTCAGACGCCATCAAACTAATCTAAATGTTCAAAGTGAAGCCCCGTGATTGGCCAAGTTCAAACTCACCACGGGCCAATCACAATAACTAATAAATCAAGGTGGAAGACAACTAATTAAAGGGATACAACACATAAATAATATATTGCCTTTTCAACAAAATTCTTAAAAGTTAGGGTCCCAGGAAGAAACAATTATGCATTAAAATTAAAAAAACAGGTAAACGTTTGAAAGTTTAATAACTCCACTTTATCAACATTATAGCAGCAGTGTAGAACAAAATTAAGAAAACACAATTCAAGACAGACAATGGAAATGAAGGTATGAACTGTATAGTAAGCTGGATCATTTAAAAAATGTTCAATATAAACAATTTTAAAAGTCTCTTTTACTGAGAGCTCGAAAGTTTAGACCTTAATTTTCATGCCTGTTGATTGCTTTGTTGTGTTATTGATCATTTATTTTGTAACATAATAAATTAATGTCATTAACGGAATTTTCCTTTAAACGAGGTTCCAGAAATAATGTGCCGTTTAGTACACAAGTACCGTAAAAATAATTTCAAATATTTTGAATGGTACAATTCACTATAATATAAGTAAGAGCAACCACATTCATATTTAGTATGGTGTTTCCTTACTCTAAAAATGTTATGCCCTCATTCTTTAAATTATATCGAATCCTGACTCATAAATTATAAAACTTTTTTTTTTTTTTGGTTTCTAAAAGTAAATACGACAGTAATACCATAAAAGAGAAACTCGGATTCTTGCCTCGTGATTGGAGCAAGTCATATTAATATCGTCTTTTAGGATTACAGGGTAAATCAACGTTCGTGTTTTTCAACGAAAGCAATGTGACAGAGGACGAACGGGAATGCTGGGGGCGTGGTGTGTAAGTTAGGAGGCGTGGAAGGCCGGGGGCGTGGAAGGCCGAGTCTGCGACCCGCAGCCGGATACAATTGATCAAATTCGACTATAGCAAATCATATTGTGCTAATTCAGAACTTCGATGAATGAGATTGTTAGTTTGACAATCGAAAACTCACCTGTCCAATTATTAACGTTTAAAGTTGTCTATGAAGTGTAACTTTAACCAGTCGTTTCACATTGCATGATCCCCACCTCTTTGAGGTTACGTCCTATATGGGTTTCCTCTTAAATAACCTGTCGTTGTACCCATAGACATACAGTATATAGGTTGACGCCGCATTCACTGTGTTGCCCAGTCGACACGATACGTCAACGCGTTCGCCCTATTGCGAGTGGCAAAAGTGCCATTTAAACCAATACTGGTAGACGTGGAAACCGGGTTTTCTGATGAAAAAACAATAACGTTTAAAACAGTATCGTTTACATACGACAGATATTGGCGAATCGTTTAAGTGCAATTATTTATATACAATGTATACACTAATAATGGCAATTATTATTATTAAATAATTCCTCCCATATAAGTAACATTTCTCGGACTGCCTTCTTCCATCTCCGAAACATTTCTAGACTTCGTCATGTTCTTACGCAACACAGTACTGACGTATTGGTTAATGCCCTAGTCACCTCACGTATAGATTACTGCAGTGTTTTTCAACCATTTCGCTGGAGTGGAACACTGCGCGAATGGTTAACTTGCTCACGGAACCCTGTGCAATTATCCACCAGCATGTTCTATATCCTTAGGACTTTTTCGCTAGCACTTGACTAGCACTCGGAACCCCGGTTGAAAAACACTGGATTACTGAATATTCTATTTGGCATCCCACAAAAATGTATCTATCTCTTACAACAAAATTCTGTTGCCGGGATAATAACCTGCTGTTCTAAATTCACTGAACATACTACACCTATTCACTCTCAGCTTCACTGGCTCCCTGTTCACTACAAAATGCAATACAAAATACAAGAATATAAACTAAATGCATGTAAATGAAAATATATGTTTATAGTGAAATTTTAAATACGCATTAATACACTTTTAGTATTGATAAAAGTAAATCTTTACAAAAAAAATGAGAGAAGAGTTTGACAAACTTGTGCTTCAACTGTTGGAGTACGAGGACAGACGGCATCACTAAGACATTTAAACTTGGGATCCCATCTCAACGCCTCCTTTAACAAACATGTCACTTGCTTTATTTGTCTTTTGCCTTTTTTATCTCTGAATGTTAAACTGACTGTGCATAATAGAGTTGTGTATATTTGATTTAACTATTGATGTAAATAATAAAGGACACTTTGTTATTGTTAAAGATTGTTGATTAAGTTCTGTATATTTGAAATTGTCTGTGTATCTGTTTTAGCCAATTCATGCCATCTGCATTTTTTTCTTTAATTTTTATGACTGTATTGTACAGTTTTATTACTTTTTTGAACATTAAAAACATGTTTATACCCATTACATAATTTTTATATACTGTATAATATATATAGAAGTGGACATGCTTCAGTTCAAATCAGTTCAACTGACCCATCATTATTGTTAATTGTAAATATTTCTTGAAATGGTTGTACAATTTATACTGAATAATTATTAATAACATTTTGTTTTTGGTAGTGACAATACTGAGTGTTTAAATTTGTGCTGGCCCAATCAACTCGTGTATTAACACAACTAGAACTGACATATTTGAGCAGAGCCTTCACTTGTATCAATATGGACTACAAATGGCAGCTGGACTCACTGGTAATCCCATAGGATAAAACAGCGTGGAAACTGAGCATCCTGATCAAGACTTTGCTGTTCACTTACAAACACAGTCTACAACAATAAAGGTTTTACTTTTCTTTATTTAGGAGTCACATTTTCAATTAAATTTGTATTGTCTTTAACTGCAAATGCAGATTGTATATATAGGAACAAAATCAAAGGAAAAGGATTGTATACTCTTGATAAATGGAGAGTCAAAACTTTTGAAGCTCAGTATTCTATATATAAACAGCTCAAAAAAAATTAAAGGAACACATTGAAAACACATGAGATCTCAATGGGAAAAAAATCCTGCTGGATATCTATACTGATATGAACTGATATGGTGATGTGTTAGGAACGAAAGGATGGAAATGAAAATGATCAACCGACAGAGGGAGGGCTGAATTCAAAGACAACCCAAAAATCAAAGGGAAAAAATGATGCGGCAAGTGAGTCCATTTTGCAGTTGTATTTTTTATCCCTGTCCTATACCCAGTTTGACCACTATAATGGTAGCAAAGGAAAAGGTGGTGACTGTGACTCTTCATGTCTAGAAACTATAAGCACTGATAGATGCAAGGCAGCATCCATAGACGCAGCAGCTCCTCTAGGTTTGGAGAAAAATGCATGTTGTCATTGTTGTGTTCATCCTGAGTTTCCTGTACGTCTCACATTAAGGTATGACCAAGAGATGCTGCTACCCATAAAGTGTGATCTTAAAAAGACTGTGAAAGATTACAGATTTCTCATTATGAAAGAGGAGCTGCGCAGCCACAGACTGCTGCAGAGATCTGACACACTTGATCAGGGTAGGACACACAGGAAGTGCTGTGTGTGGAGACAATCGCAGAGGAAGAGGGCTGGCATCCATGCAATGCTAAAAGCTAACCCGAACAGACCAACCGTCCCATCGCGTTTACTTGCCAACATTTGGATTATCTATGGTTGCAACTACATATGTTGCATGAAGTGAGAGATTGTTGTGTTGTTGTTTTGACTGAAACCTGGCTCCACAATAACATGTTCAATGTTGCAGTCCAGCTGGATGGGCTAAAATCCTTCCATGCGAACAGCAATGGTGAGAGCTCCGGTAAGACCTGCGGTGAAGGATTATACATGTATAAACAAATTAACAATGCAGAGTGCAGTAACAGTGAAAGTGTTGAAACTCATTGTTCACAACTGGTAGAATGTTTGATTGTAAAATGCCAGTCCCTTTAACAGCCAAGGGAATTTACTGCCACTCTTGTGGTGGCTGGGCACATTCCTCCCTGTGTTAATACCCAGGAGGCCCTATGGCAGCTCTATAGTGTCATCAGTGAGCTAGAGTCTGCCCATCCAGACAATTTTTTTAAACTTAAAAACTGTTCTGCCCAAATTCCACCAGTATGCCCATTTTCCAACCAGAGGAGCTAACACGTTGGAGTACAGAAATATCATAGAGGCTTACAAAGCAGCTCCTCCTCCTTACATTAGAGACTCAATTCACATTTCTGTCAAGCATTTTCCAGCATATAGAACAGTACTGAAAAGCGTTAAGACTGTACAGAAGCAGATCAGAGTCTGGCCAGATGGTGCAACCTTAGGACTTCAGGACTGTTTTGCAGGCACTGATTGTAGCATGTTCAGTGGAGCTGCCACATACGACGATTTCCACATTGATGTTGATGAGTATACTGACGCTGTCATTGACTATATAAAGAAGTGCATGGGTGATGTCATAGTTATCAAAACCTTCACAAACACAGGTGAGTCAGAAGCCATGGATGACATAATAGGCCCGGAGAAGGTTGAGAATCAGAGGTGTTACCTTCAGCAGCAGCACCTAGTTTGGCAAGAACTGACCCCTCCCGAGCCATCAAAAAGGTTAAGTTGGAGTATTCAGGAAAAATTGAGTACAAATTTTGTGACTTCAGAGACACAAGACACATGTGGCAAGGGATTCAGGCATAACAGACTATAAAATAACATCACAGGTTGATGTCACTGATGCTTCCTTCCCCAATAGGCTGTAAGAGTTCTATGGCAGGTTTGAGGCACTGAATAATACACCCCCCTGACAGTGAACAGGCGCTTAGAATGTTCTACAGCCGACGTGAGTAGGACCCCTTTTAGTTCGCATATTGTGCCAATTGGTCTACAAATAACACAATCATCTTGCCCTACACACCGTCCTATCCCACCTGGAGAAAAGAACAGCATTGACAGGATTTTGTTTAATAGCTTAGTTCAGTATTTAATACAATCATCCCATATCAGCAAATAGTGAAACTCTCTTTGCTCGTATTGAACATCTCACTTTGTAATTTGGTCTTGTACTTCTTATCAGAAAGACAACAGACAGTACGTGTTGGCACTAAGACATTGTGCTCCATCATACTGAACACTAGGGCCCCTTAGGGCTGTATGCTCGGTCCATTGCTCTTTACTCTGCTAATGCATGATTGTACTGCCAGCTCTAGCTCAAATTAGCTCATTAAGTTTACTGATGATGCAACAGTAGTAGGACTCATCAGTAATGAAGACAAAACATCTTACAGAGCAGAAGTGGAACAGTTAGGGAGCTGCTGTGGGGACAACAATCTATCCCTTGATGTCAATAAGACAAAAGAATTGATTGTGGACTTCAGAAGAAAGGGTGATAAATCCCCACTGCATATCAGTGGCTTCCTTGAGGAGAGGGTTAAAAAATTCTTGGGCATTTACATCATTGAGGATCTCTCCTGGACTCTCTATACCACACACCAGGCCAAGGAAGCTCAGCTCAGGATGCTCTTCCTTACAAGGCTGAAGCAAGTGAGAAGCCCTCCTTCCATCCTCACCACCTACTACCAGGGCACCACTGAGAGAGTCCTGACAAGCTGTGTCATATCTTGGTATGGAAACTACAGTTTGTCTGACAGGAAGACTCTGCAACATGTGGTGAGGATGGCTTAGAGGGTTATCAAAGTCTCTCTTTTCTCTCCATTGAGGACATTTTTAAGGACAGATGCAAGAAGAAGCCCTCTGCATTGATTCCTCACACCCCTCTCATGGACTGTTCACTCTCTTGCCATATGGTAGGATATATCGCTCCATAAAAATCAAGAACAGCCAGAATGTGCAATAGGTTCTTTCCTCAGGCAATAAAACTGCTAAACTCTTTGTAACATGCACATGCAAGTTAGTTTTTATACTTGTATGTACTTGTATGTATTTTAGGTATGGCTGGAATGACAAATAAAGTGAAGTTTAACTTGAGCATGAACTTTAGCTAGATACAGGCAGCACCTAGTCCTTAGTAAGTAGGAGCTGCCGTGACCCAAGTGCAGTGGAGTCAGGCAGGACTGTGGTGTTAAGGCGTGTGCATGAGATGAGATGACCTATCCTCTGGTTCAGGTTATGTTGGAGGTTAGAATGCTGTATCAATGGGCATGTTGGATAATATGCCGTTCCCAATGCTGTTGGGTCTGGACGTGCCAGATAACAATGATTGGCTGTAGAGGGAACTGGTGACAGAGACATTTGTGGTCACCAGAGCACAGGTAGCCAAACGGAAAGCAAGTGATTTGCAGAGAACAAGGTAAAGACTGGCAGAAGAGACAAGAGAATGTTTGGCGAATATCAGTGTGAGAAGGGTTAGGGCTGCTTGTCTGTGATTTGTCCAGGTTGACCTTTGACTTACCAGAGGATTTAGGAGCTTCTCAACTGCATGATCACCATGTTCTTAAATGGTGATGCCTTTATAGAATAGGGTGAGGAAGCCATCAGTATATAACTGGGCCTGTTATTTCAAGCTTGATACCTCAAAAGCCTTATCAGTTCAAATAAATAGTGAAAAACCATTTGCTTCCAGCAGAGAGTACCCACTTCGGGTAGGTCATTTTATTTACTGTGCAGCCTCAAAGCCACAATGGCCACAATATCACCACAACAAAAACCTGAATCAATCATAAAACAAATTATTATTTTATGCTTAGCTTGTATTAAAGAATCTTTCAGCATACAAGTCCACACTCATCCTTTGCCCAGAGTCCCTTGATACAAGTTAGTAGAGATGAAAACAGCAACTAAGATGCTCTCTCTGTTCCAGGCCATTATGTTCTCCAGGTTCTGTTGTAGCATAAAGAAGTTTAAAGGGAAGAAGATAATAGAGAGCCACAATTCAAACGTGGTGTTCCAACACGTCTAGGGTATACCTGTTGTGGGGTCTCAAATGCTAGTCTGTGGCTAAAAACTTTGTGTTTCACAAAAGTTTGTCCCCTGTTTCATGGCAGAAAATGTCTGAGAACAAAGACCGTTATCAGCACTTCTTCTGGTAGGGCCAAAAAAATGTTATAAAAATATAATGAAAAGGGAAAGCATATAACATAGAACAATAACAATAAGTAGAACAGGCACATGAAGGAATAATATATCATAAACAGGTTATATAAGTGGAAAGCTTATTGAATACACAGCTCTCAGTGACACATTGAATATTAATTGAATTTCATGGCTGCCTACACTGCTGATCCATTTCTAACCTACTTATTTATTTCACAGCCACATCGATCTGGTGCCTATTACAGAAGCTCAGAGAGCATCACTTCTACTAAAGGCATCCTTATGTCTACCACATTAAAAAGGAGGTTGAGAGTACAGTATGCCTTAGTGATAGTTTTGCTCTCCTTACAGAACTTATTATGTCCCAGCAGGATGACTGAATGTGGGACAGGGTCGGCCCACCAACAGGATGGTCAGGAAGAAGATGAGAAGTCTGCTGTTCCTGGTCATCTGCCAGTAAGCTAATATGGAAGGAGTGCAAACCGAACAAATGGCAGTTTTGTATATTCACTAAATCATACCAAAGAGGCTGCTCCAGAGGGGTGGAAATATACCCCTCCATTGATGATCTAGGAAGTCTACTTGGCTTGTGAAGTATGGCTGGCTTTCAACCCATATTATTATATCGTTTTGAACAGTCACAAAAAAACCCTGGCTACTCAATGAACATAATTTATTAATTAACAAAAATAAAGCCAAACAATACATTCAAAGCAACAACCAAAAACACAAAAAAATGAAACAAAATTTAACTAAAAGATTAAAGAGAGAAAGGTACACAATTTCAAAAAGAACATAACTCTTATAATTTCATTTTAACAATTCAAAAGGAAAAATGAAAGAAAACATAGTGTTACACACGCACGCATAGGGAGCTGCATAAAGACCTGACGGGCAGCATAGTGTATTGTGCCAAGGGACAAAGGCGGGGGTGACTAACCTCTCTTTCTTTATCTCCACAGAAATACCGAAGCAACACCTACCTTGAATTCACCCAGACTCCCTAACCACACGCTACCACTTCCACATTCCTTCCTTCCCTCTGGTCCACTTCTGATGACGTCATGACTCCCATCCACCACTTTGGTTTATTCCCAGCATTTCAACTGCCTGTTTCCGCTCCCACCCCATAAATTGTTCCCTTTCGCCATTTTCTTGCTGTCTGTTGTAATGCTTAAAAAGCAATAACTGGCCTTTTCCTGAATTTTACAGTATACAGGTCCGGAAACCCCAAAACGTAATGATTGTGTTGTCCCTCTTTTACAATAGCTAAATTAATAATACATCTGAACAAAAGGATCAAGTGGGAGGGAGACAGGGAACAAAATGATAAAAGCTATATTAAGTGCAAGTTCAATTCAAAGTTCAAATATCCCAAAAACATACAAAACAATAAAATACAAGTCTAGAATCCAAAAACAAACAAACAAGTACAAAACAAACAAGGCAAAAATGTCAAAAAACAGAAAATCAAAAAGTAAGTGGTCAAAAGACCTTCAAAACCAATACACAACACAGTGAGCTAAATGCTAACTTAATGCCACTCTGATTCAAGAGTGAAAATCCAAAGTATATTGTGGCATGATCTAATTACAGCATCTGCAGGCTATACCCTTAATCAGGCATCTCATTATGACACTTAATGAAGTAATTATCAAATATGGAAGAATATATTAAACTAATACAAAACAGTAAATGAAAATAATTCATTGAAATTACATTGAACCCAAACATTGCAGAGTAAGAAGGAAATACGGTGATTCAGGGCCCAAAACATTAAAAAGGGCTGACTCTTTTAAAAGAGACCTAGGCCTTAAACTCCACACAGACTTTAGGTATACACTTTAAGGGAGAGGGGAACAATGAAAACTCCAGCCTCAAAGAGCAAAATTCAAAATATTTGCTTAATATATTTTGTTAAAGAAAAGTACAGAAACAAAACAAATATAGAAAAAAATGTTCAAAGCAACTATTATAAAAATACAAAATTCATAAAAACAAGAATGAATTTTAAAAAATTACAAAATACAATACTTAAATAATGCTTTCTTAAAAAGGAAACCCAAAAGCACACAGCATTAGGAGCCCAAACCTCCCACCCCCCACCACCTTGATCTCAGCATGCAAAACATGTAATAAAATATACTATATATATCACATATATCATAAAGAAGAACAAAAAGAAAATTGCAAAATGATCAATAAGTAAGAAAATGCAAAAAAAACCCCACAAAAATACATTTTAATAGAATCATTCATAAAAACAGAGAGGAAACCCTAGCAAAACTATAATGAGGGAAACAAAATACAAAGAAAACAAGAAGACAAAATTCATAGACAAACATGACAGTACTCACCCAGCAGTCACAACATTTTTACAGTATACAGTATATAAAACTACATGCCCTTGATTGACTCACTCTGATTGAAAACAAGGCTTTACATACAGACAACATAAGGAACAATGGTTTTCATGAATAGGTTAACCTAATGGCACTGAGTCCCAGAAACATGCATCTTCACCAAAAACGTAATGGTTAAAAAATGTGTCAAAGCTCCAATGATGTTTTACATTTCACGTTTGGAATAGTTGGAAATGGCCATCATTATTCTGGTCTACTTCATATGCAAAAAAACATAGATGATTATAAGTTTATAGATTTATATGTGTGTGGGGTCATTGCTGTCATGGATACAAACTGCAAGTCATTAGGGTTATGGTTCAAGTGTTCCCTTGTATCCTTCCAATCCTATCCTTTCCATGTTCCATTTGGAAAAATACACTAATCCCTGTCTCTTCACAGATTAGCCCATGGACCACGGTTAGCATCTGTAGCCTCTGATGCATGACACCTCAGGGATACACAGAGATTACTGAAGTACTCCCACCATGGAAGACTTGTGATCGGTGTTCGATAATGTTAGAAAGATGATTAAAATTCATTCAAAGCTGGCTTAGATCTGCTATGAACCACAATCCTGCATTGGCACAAAAGGCTTCATTAAAATATTATTGTTGAAACAATTCTACCAACAAGAAACCAATAAAAGTTACAAATTAGTTTTGCCTACTCAAACATACTGTCCTCAATAATTTTTTTTTCTACTTTATTCCCAACATCCATGTTTTTAGTCATGTTTACATAATGTGAATTTCTTGAGAAGGGTCCAGCTGTACACCTCCTCAAATTGTTTTTTTTTTTTTTCACTTCCTGTGTATTTTTCTTGCAGTGTTGGCTCTTTGAAAAAATAAAAGTTTTTGATTTACGAAATATGTCATGTGGTGTATTCAGCTCTAGTCACGTTTATTGACACATGTACTGAGTACAATTCAGTTTCACTCTGGGTCATGAATCTCACTCCTTAAGTTACATAAAACACAACAGACTAACAGCAGCCTAGGGCCAGGTGACCCCTTATTCAGTTATCTGTAGCTTTTATTAAGTATGGGGCAAAAAAATATTCAAGTATCAGTGATCCTACAGTTAAAATGTCCAAAAAGTGATTGCCTTGGCAAAGAAAGCATCACATCTGGGTGTGATGAAAGCATAACATTGCTTTGCATCTGTGGACAGTAGGTTTGGCAAGAACAAGTTACTACATTTGCAAGGAAAATATTACATTTGTAAATGTTATGCTACTGGTGTACTAAAAGCTGTGAAATTGCTGTCTTGAGTGCATGATAAGTCTATAGTGTAAATGGATAGATCCCTCATCATTTGTATTTCCATGAATCCCCATACTTCTTTTCCAAACCTGCTTAATCCTGAATGCTGTCACAAGAAACCTAACCCTGTCCTAATGACACTGGCTACAAAGCAAGAAAGAACCCTGGATGGGTACACCATTCCATTGAAAGGCACATTCACTTGGGCAGAACTAGTTTGGAATTGTCAATACACCCAACATGCACTTCTTGTCAAGTCTCAGTGCTAGGATTTTAGTGTTTATTTTGGTGATGAAACCGTTTTTAATCTTGATCTGTAGTCTATACTCAGGACTCTGGCATAACAGTTTTTATTATCCAGGAATGTCAAGATGGTAAGGCGTACAAGAGTTATAACATCCATTGTATACCTCGTGTGATGAGGTGGGCCAAACTATAAGGAAATTTCTTTTAAATTTTTCACAACAGCAGTTTCTCAAAGAATTTAATCACAGTGGGAGAATCCCACCAGCCTGTGGGCATTAAGATAATCCAATGTTGTTTTCTTTGGCACAGGAATAATTGTTGTCTTTAAGCAGATAGAAAATGTTACATTTCTAAGTGAACCATAAACAGTGTTTGCAAAAATGGCTGCTAATTGGTCACCACAGGTTTTTAAAACTGTCTCGACACTCCATCTGGGCATTTCTGAGTCCTCCTTATGTCAGCTACAAAAATAGAAAAGGCTGAATAAGCTGGCGCTTTACGAAATCCCATGAAAAAAACTTTGCTGCCATTGTCAAAGTGGGTATAGAAATAAATTTGTTTATCAATGGACAGTATGTCAAAATGGAAGTCACCTATGCAATGTTTCCAGATAAGAGTAAGAAAAGAGAGTGACAGGGTCTCTTTTTTGGGGGAAACATTGAATACACACCATCCACATGGAAGTCAAACAGAATTTAAGAATATTTTTAGTTTACCTTTATTTTTGCAAGAAAAAGTAGGGAAGAATGGATCCCTCTTTTACTGTTAACAGCACCATGCTAAACCTCATGAAAAACTTAATGTGGGTGTCTACGAGGTAAGGTAATTATAGTAATAAATCATGGCAGCAGAAAGTAGTGACATGTTGCAGGTACTCAGCCCAATACTCTGTACAGGTGACAATAAGAAATGTATAAACCCGTCAACAGACATGTCTGGAAGCCATGGCCTACTGTGAGTGTGAAGATATGTCGTTACTGTGACCTCATGGCATACTTTTAATGCTGTTTGTCTCCTTCTGGCTACCATTGGATTTGTGACAGTAGCCTATCCCTTTTACTCCCTTTTCTTCCCTGTATATGGAAACACATCTCAAAAACAACATGCTGGCGCTTTGAATTAGAGGTTATGTTCACACTCAGGTAGTGTTGTTCTCCATGTTGTTTTTAGTTTCCTAACCATTATTCTGCTTATTTGTCATATTCTTTAATTTCCCTGCTTGTTTGTTTGCTGTCTGAGTTTCCAGCCATTACCTGTTTTTGGCCCTATATTTTTGACTTTGCCTAGGTTAATGTTCTGCCTTGCTGATTATGATTTATTCCTGGATTATTTTTCTGTATCTGCTTTATTCTCCAACAGTGAGTTCAGTCTTCACAATATCTTTCAGTTTCATTTTTACTGATCAGTAAATTGAGAAGGTGTTTTATGGCGAAGTGCTCTCCCCAATATGAAAAATTATTCCTTAAGGTGAAGGCCAGTGGGCAGAAACATAGCTCGACTCATAGCCACACTACACTTGAGTATCTGTTCCACACATGAAAATGGTTTACATTTGGCCTTAAGAAATGTTCAGTTATATGGCTGCAAATAATTGAACTGTCATGAAATATGTGGAATTTATAATGCATATAGTCTATTTATAAAGGTTAACCCAATATGTTTGTGTGGAAATATCTGTCTTCATTTTACAAAATATGAGGCATGATTACAGTTTGATCCTTCCTCCATTCACTAGTATTGTAGTAATCCCTCAGCAAGAAGGTCTTTTTTATTTCTGGCATAAACCATAATTTAGAATAGAACACTTCTGTATTTCCCAGTCCCCTCTTTTCGAACACAAAACTTATTTTTGATGTTGCTGTCAATTCACAAGCGCTACATGGCTAACTGGTGTCTTTCCCCAATTCTTCTTTGTACCCCAAATTAACACAACATTGATGATAAACTGTGCAGTTTTGTTCCCAGTTTTAAACAAATCTAGAAGAATTCATCCATCCATCCATCCTCTTCCGCTTATCCGAGGTCGGGTTGCGGGGGCAGCAGCTTAAGCAGAGAGGCCCAGACTTCCCTCTCCCCGGCCACTTCTTCCAGCTCTTCCGGGAGAATCCCAAAGGCGTTCCCAGGCCAGCCGGGAGACATAGTCCCTCCAGCGTGTCCTGGGTCTTCCCGGGCCTCCTCCCGGTTGGGCGTGCCGGAACCCCTCACCAGGGAGGCGTCCAGGAGGCATCCTGATCAGATGCCCGAGCCACCTCATCTGACTCCTCTCGATGCGTAGGAGCAGCGGCTCTACTCTGAGCCCCTCCCGGATGACTGAGCTTCTCACCCTATCTTTAAGGGAAAGCCCAGACACCCTGCGGAGGAAACTCATTTCAGCCGCTTGTATTCGCGATCTCCTTCTTTCGGTCACTACCCATAGCTCATGACCATAGGTGAGGGTAGGAGCGTAGATCGACTGGTAAATTGAGAGCTTTGCCTTACGGCTCAGCTCCTTTTCACCACGACAGACCGATGCAGAGCCCGCATCACTGCGGATGCCGCACCGATCCGCCTGTCGATCTCACGCTCCATTCTTCTCTCACTAGTGAACAAGACCCGAGATACTTGAACTCCTCCACTTGGGGCAGGATCTCTCCCCCAACCCTGAGAGGGCACTCCACCCTTTTCCGGCTGAGGACCATGTCTCGGATTTGGAGGTGCTGATTCTCATCCCAGCCGCTTCACACTCAGCTGCGAACCGATCCAGAGAGCTGAAGATCACGGCCTGATGAAGCAAACAGGACAACATCATCTGCAAAAAGCAGTGACCCAATCCTGAGTCCACCAAACCGGACCCCTTCAACACCCTGGCTGCGCCTAGAAATTCTGTCCATAAAAGTTATGAACAGAATCGGTGACAAAGGGCAGCCCTGGCGGAGTCCAACTCTCACTGGAAACGGGCTCGACTTACTGCGGCAATGCGGACCAAGCTCTGACACGGTTGTACAGAGACCGAACAGCTCTTATCAGGGGTCCGGTACCCCAGCACCCCCACAGGATTCGGTCGAATGCCTTTTCCAAGTCCACAAAACACATGTAGACCGGTCGGGCAAACTCCCATGCACCCTCAGGACTCTGCTAAGGGTGAAGAGCTGGTCCACTGTTCGCGACCAGGGCGAAAACCACACTGTTCCTCCTGAATCCGAGGTTCACTATCCGGCGGACCCTCCTCTCCAGAACCCCCGAATAGACTTTTCCAGGGAGGCTGAGGAGTGTGATCCCTCTATAGTTGGAACACACCCTCCGGTCCCCCTTTTTAAAGAGGGGACCACCACCCCGTCTGCCAATCCAGAGGCACTGTCCCGATGTCCATGCGATGTTGCCAAGACAGTCCTACAACATCCAGAGCCTTAAGGAACTCGGTATCTCATCCACCCCGGGGCCCTGCCACCAAGGAGTTTTTGACCACCTCGGTGACTTCAGTCCCAGAGATGGGAGAGCCCACCTCAGAGTCCCCAGGCTCTGCTTCCTCGTGGAAGGCATGTTAGTGGGATTGAGGAGGTCTTGAACTCCTCCCACCGACCCTAGCGTCCGAGTGAGGTCAGCAGCGCACCATCCCCACCATATACGGTGTTGACACTGCACTGCTTCCCCTCCTGAGGCGCGGACGGTGGACCAGAATCTCCTCGAAGCCGTCCGAAAGTCGTTCTCCATGGCCTCTCCAAACTCCTCCCATGCCCGAGTTTTTGCCTCAGCAACAACCGAAGCCGTTCGCTTGGCCTGCGGTACCTATCAGCTGCCTCCAGAGACCCACAGGACAAAAAGTCCTATAGGACTCCTTCTTCAGCTTGACGGCATCCCTCACGCGGTGTCCACCAACGGGTTGGGGATTGCCGCCACGACAGGCACCGACCCCCTTGCGGCCACAGCTCCGGTCAGCCGCCTCAACAATAGAGGCGCGGAACATGGCCCATTCGGACTCAATGTCCCCACCTCCCTCGGGGCGTGGTTGAAGTTCTGCGGAGGTGGGAGTTGAAGCTACTTCTGACAGGGGACTCTGCCAGCCGTTCCCAGCAGACCCTCACAACGTTTGGGCCTACCAGGTCTGACCGGCATCTTCCCCACCATGAAGCCAACTCACCACCAGGTGGTGATCAGTTGACAGCTCCGCCCCTCTCTTCACCCAGTGTCCAAGACATATGGCCGCAAGTCCGACGACACGACCACAAAGTCGATCATCGACCTGAGGCCTAGGGTGTCCTGGTGCCAAGTGCACATATGAACACCCTTACGCTTGAACATGGTGTTCGTTATGGACAATCCGTGATGAGCACAGAAGTCCAATAACAAAACACCGCTCGGGTTCAGATCGGGGGGGCCATTCCTCCCAATCACGCCCTTCCAGGTCTCACTGTCATTGCCCACGTGAGCATTGAAGTCTCCCAGCAAAGCGAGGGAATCCCCAGAAGGTATGCCCTCTAGCAACCCCTCCAGAGACTCCAAAAAGGGTGGATACTCCAAACTGCTGTTCGGTGCATACGCACAAACAACAGTCAGGACCCTTCCCCCCACCCGAAGGCGGAGGGAGGCCACCCTCTCGTCCACGGGGTAAACCCCAATGCACAGGCTCCGAGTCGGGGGGCAATAAGTATGCCCACACCTGCTTGGCGCCTCTCACCAGGGGCAACTCCAGAGTGGTAGAGAGTCCAGCCACTCTCAAGGAGATTGGTTCCAGAGTCCAAGCTGTGCGTCGAGGTGAGTCCGACTATATCTAGCGGAACCTCTCACCTCGGCACTAGCTCAGGCTCCTTCCCCTTCAGAGAGGTGACATTCCACGTCCCAAGAGCCAGTTTCTGTAGCCGAGGATCAGACCGCCAAGGTCCCTGCCTTCGGCCACCTCTAGAAGAATTGTTATCATAAAATATAAATTCTGTTTCTGATCCTTCAGTTGTATGGAATGCAATCAACAGATTCATTAGAAACAATTCAATCTTTTTTTCCTCTTGTGCTAATCAGACCAAACTGCAAAAAGATTTCCCCACTAAACTGACAGCTTGAAACAATTATGCCCTCTAGTGCATCACCCAAACTTTGCACCCCAAATCTCAACAAATTAAACAATTACATTATTTTTGAAAAACAGGCTGAATTTCAATTTCAAAGAACTAGAACAAAAAACATATTCAGTATCAGCATGTTCTCAACAACACGTTGCATTTCATTGATGCAAGTCTTTGCCACCATCTCTTTCATTAAAACAGGTAAAAGATACATTTCATGGTACCACCAAAAACAACTCTGAATTCTCCACTACTATAAATTATTTTTGTCAGAATGGACACATGCATATAGGATTTTTTATCTATCTTTAACAGTGCCTACATTTTTGAGACCACCTTACTTGATGCCCCCAACTTCTCTTAAAGAGGTGCTTTTAGCAAAGAACAAAACCCCTGGTATTTGGTATTCAACCTGAACTTTTACTAACGCTTCAGTCATTCATTGGTAACTCTCAGCTCCTTCATACCTTGAACATGGCACTAATTACCTTATTGAGTAAAGTAACAAGGACCAACATGTCGTGTTGCAATTATAGACCCATTTCACACATGAATATAGATATTAAATTATTGGCAAAAATTTTTGCCATTTCACTTGAAAAGGTTATTCATAAATTAGTTCCATCCTGGAAAATCTGGCTTCATTAATTCTCACCTCTCCCCAGATATAGTATGCTGATTTCCTCATGACTTTTAGTCTCAGCCTCATTAAGATTCTCCTGTGGTGCTTTTGTCTTTGGACAAGAAAAAAGCTTTTGACCATCTAAATTGGGACTATCTGGTAATGCAACACATGGACTTTGGAGGCTGCTTTATTAAAATAATGAAAACATTTTGCTCATCAACCCCTGGAGTCATACTTGTACATTTTTGATGTGTTATCCTTTCCCTGTTGCATAAGGATCTCATTAGTGTTGTGCACTTTTTCCACTTACATTTATGTTATCATTTGAGCAGTCAGTTATAGCTGTATGTAAATGTTATGATATTTCCCCTGTTCACATCAGAGGCTATTTGCATGCCACCTTTTTTTGTGCAGTGTAAGATAATGACTACAAAGAAAGAAGACAGTTGGGGTCTCAGGTAGTAAAAACTAAATAGGAATATAAGTTTTAAAATTCTTTCTGATTTTGAAGAAAATCATCTATTTAGTACCCTGGTGGTCCATCAACTGACACTGAGTTCCTGTGGTGGTCTTCTTTTATGCTTTTATGCTTTGATGCCTGATGGGCTAGAGCTTAGGCAGGTCAGAAATGATGTTAGTGGCTTCCTTTTGGGGAATTCTTTACCATTCTAGGGGCAGAAGAGGAAGTTGGATTAAAAACTGTGCAACTCTTCTTCTGTTCCAACTGTGTGCTCCCTCAAAGACAGTCACATGTTTAAGTTTGGAAGATATTCTATTGTTTTTGAATAATGTCTTAAACCAGGCAATTTGAAAAAAAAAAGTTAATTATAAGATTAATTGAAATAAATCCATCGTGTTCCCACTTACAGTAGTTTTAAATGCAGCACTTGTTTTATCCATTGTAGCCCTTATCCAGATATTTGGGGATAGATATATTTTCTTCATTAAAATAAATTCTTCCTCTAACTAGCTCTATACTTTCAGTGAAGTGAAATATTTTTCTCTTTCTGGTCCCCACTTTTTCTGTCCCTGCCTGTTTGAATTTCAACAATCAAAATAAATATTGTACCTCAGTTGAACTGTATTAGTTTGATGACCCCACTTCCACTTCCTCATATTATGGAACAATTTAACTGGAATGGTAAGCAACCACAATTCTCTTAACTCATGTCAAAGATGCTATTGACCTCACTTTACTTGACTTGAAATTGTTGTCCTTACCCTGTTAGCACGTTCAAATGCTCTTACTGTTTCACTCATTACCAGTTCAGAACCTCGATAGCTAGAACTCAAAACCTTGTTAATATTTTATTCTGTAATTTTTCACAAAATTGTGTAGACCCTGTCTTGGCCATTTTCTGATTTACACCATACCAGATCTGGCACTCAGTTAAGAGGAGTCTCGGCTTCACAAGGAAACTACTAATTTTAACGATTCTAGACTACATGTGCTTCATACACTACCTGTCTCCCACCCCATATATATTTATATATATATATATATACGTATATATATGGATTGATATTATTCTTTCTTGCTTTTCTTAGCACCTTCTGTTTAGCGCAACTACAGAGAGTTGGAATAGTAATGGAGAGCTTGGCTTTTAATAGACTTTTTTATAGTTTGGATCCTGATAACTGGGGATGGGATTTGAACACATCATTGTGATCCAAGAATAATTGAATGAATGAAAGCATGACGATTCTGAAAAACCAAAGAAATCTGGCCTTTGTACACTTCCATAATTTTTGTCCAGCAGGTATGGTCAAGGCACAAACGCTGTTCTTGTTATGAACAGCAATGGTGGAACTGTAAAGGAAGTTTTTCTACGGTGTCACTTTGTGTTCAAGTTCTAAATAAAAAAGCCCTTTACCTGTGGTTCTACAGCTTTCTTATTGATGAAAAACAGACAAGAAATGGATCCAAGCCATCAAAAGAGACAATGGACCAAAGGACCAAGTACACCTTGGCAAAGCATACTCTATGTTTGACTCTGGCACTTCAAATCTAGCAGTTTCATAGACTCTGCAAGCCACTTTAAGATGAGTACTGTGTCTAGTCTTTTTACCTGGAAGAACTCCAGTGTCATATGAATACTACAATGAGCTTTTGGAAGGGCATACGCTTGTCAGAGTTAATGTGTGACATTCTGTGCTAATGGAAAACAGCACATCAGTTCCCTTCTCCTGACTGGTATACACAACTTAATGTAATTGTGATGTGATTAAATTAATTTTTTTCTAACAATATGGACCATACATTTAGAACTCCACCTAACTCTGTTAACTCTGTCTGTGTGTTTCAGCGTAAGAATTTAATAACTCATTTGAGCTTACGATAATTGTGTCGACATGCACCCTGATTCTTTTTTAAAGAGTAACATGAAGTGTATGCAGTTCTTTCTTCTACTTCACTGATCGATAGCACCACATTCACGCATTCCATCTGCTGCTTTGATTTTATTTGACACTGAATTACATATATAACAACCACAGTCAGTTTATAAGTTGATAGCTGATTGACCTCATTTATTCTGTACATTACAACATAATAACATCTGCAAAAACCATGTTAAATATTAAAAAAATGGTTACCAAAAACTGTTAGCATACTGGCATATTAAAGTTAGCAATCTTACCTTGCGAATTTATGGAGGAATTCCTCCACAATCTATAGCATTCATCCAGTTTTGATTCTTTCATTGTGGAGTGTTTTATAGCAATACTTCTTACATCACTAAAATTGATTTTAGAAAGTCAAAGAACAGGGGCTGAAAAAACATTATTCATTGCTGGTTAACAGGAATCAGGTTGATTTGTTGATGCCCCACTTCTAAATTTTGTGAAAAGGGCCTAATCAAGAGTCCAAGCTAGAGTCAGCAACATCATGTGCACAATTTTTATTTTGTGGAGGGCATCTTCTATACTGATTAAATGTCCCAGAAGACCCAGTATTACACTGATTTGCTTTGAAGTTTTCTGTAATCAGTGGATGAAGTGGCAAGAAAAGCTGTCAGTCATCCCCTTTCTACTTCAAAACAATGCCCCCACTCATAGTGCTTGGGTCGTATCCTGTGAAACTGTGGACTTGAAGAGATGCCTCACCTCTTCCCCTCGAGACTTGGCCCTGTGTGACCACCACCTCTTCTGCTTTATAAACTATTACCGTTTTAGGATATGCTATGCTAATTTCAAAGATGTTAAATCAGCTACCTGCGGTGAGTTGGCACCCTGCCTGGGATTGGTTCCTGCCTTGTACCCTGTGTTGGCTGGGATTGGCTCCAGCAGACCCCCGTGACCCTGTGTTCGGATTCAGCGGGTTGGAAAATGGATGGATGGATAAATCAGCTACATATCAGTGGGGACACAAGAAAGACAAAAAATGTTATTTTATTGGTAAAGAAAAACTAAATATAACAGTTTATATTTTAAAATAAAGCTTTGTTTTTTCTACTGTGTCTCTTACCTGTTTAGACTCAAAATTGTTTGGTAATTTCAGTTTTAGAAAATTACTTATTTTTTACTGCCATTTTCTTATTATATAATTATCATATATGAGACAGCAGCCATTGACTGTGTGGAATTTACAAAAGGTTAATACTGTAAATCATCCCAACCCTAAATTGGATTAAATGGTTTTAAAAATTGATGAATGACCAATATTTGCAAAATACATCTTTTTACTATATGTAAAGATTCTTTTGTGTGTATATATATATATATATATATATATATATATATATATATATATATATATATATATATATATATATAAATACATTATATAGTATATATATATATATATATATATATATATATATATATAGTCAGAAAAATGACAAACAGACATCGTAAAGGTTTGGGTAGCCGCCTGTATAATATGCCCTGGTTGCAAAAGGTTGAAGTTTTAACAGAGTTGTTCACAATACTGAGTCCAAAACAGAACTGAATATGTGGAGGTAAGATGGCGGCTTTAAAGGCTGGTGGAGGAACTGATTGCCATTGATGCCAGCACCAGAAGTGACGTCTTCGAGACCGGAAGTGATATCATCACAAGCGCCGGAACCTGAAGTGGTGTCATCACAAGCGCCGGGGATTGGTACCGACGTCATCAGAGGTGTCGGAATCCGGAAGTGATGTCATCAGAGATGCCAGAACCCGGCAGGATTTCCCGAGTCTGGACTGCAAGGAACTGAAAGAGACAGTCAGTGCATTACACCACCCCCTGGTCTGATGTACAGTTACAATTACTCAAGCCCTTTAGCTGCCTCCTACTTGCACATGTGTGACAATATATATACTGTACATATATATAGCCAGTGTGATGGATGGGCGGCGCTCTTTCCCAGCTGAGAGGCCAATATACAGGAAGGATCAGAGGAGCAGATGTGCACAGGACACTGCTAGAGGGAAGCCCTCCTGGCTCCACGTTTTCTCGCAGGGCACGAGTTTGCTGCAGCCCTGTTGGGTTCCATGAGGGCTGCCTGAGGGAGTTGCAGAGCCCTACTTTGGGTTTTTACCACATCGGGGAGTACTTCCAGATAACACTGATGAGCCACCTGAAGTGTTCCCAGGTGAGCCGCCTCACTTCACTCAGAGAGCCGGAATCGGGAGAAAGAGAGACAAAGCTTACCATGGGAGGTTGTGGAGAAGTGGAGGCTGAAAGGAGAGGAAGAAGAAAGAAAAGAAATGAAAGAACATGCTGTGTGCTGTTTATGGTACTATGCTGTAGGGAGAACAAAAGAAAAGCGTTTCTCCTTGGAAATAAAATGTGTGTATAGAATCTATCTTTGTCAGGGCTAGGTGGCTGGTGCGCCCCCTGGTGGCCAAACCGTACATTGACAAATTTGTTGGTACCCTTACAGCTCATTGAAAAAATGCTGCCTGCCTCCTAAAAAGTGATTAAATGTAAAGCAACTGTCCCATGGGATGGCACGGTGGCACAGTGGTAGCCCTGCTGCCTCGCAGTAAGGAGACCTGCATGTTCTCTCCGTGTCTACGTGGGTTTCCTCCGGGTGCTCCGGTTTCCTCCCAAAGTCCAAAGACATGCAGGCTAGGTGCATCGCCAATCCTAAATTGTCCATAGTGTGTGGTTGGTGTCTGGGTGTGTGTGTGTGTGTGTGCCCTGTGGTGGGCTGGTGCCCTGCCTGGGATTTGTTCCTGCTTTGCGCCCTGTGCTGGCTGGGATTGACTCCAGCAGACCCCTGTGACCCTGTGTTATGATGTAATGGGTTGGATAATGACTGACATGACAGTTGTCCCATGTATAGCTGCATGGGACATGCATTTTAAAGTTCCTGAGACAAAATTTGCAAATATTACTATGAAGTCTATAATTCAAGGGACTGCAGGCAACCTCCTTGGTTGCACCTTCAACAGGAAAATCAATTCCAGAATAGCCAGAAGGATAATGACTATGGAAGACAAAAGGCCAAGGACAGCTTTCAAAGATATACAAGCTGAACTTCAAGGTCAATGTCCATCGGTGTCTGATCACACCTTACGTCGCTTTTTTGAGTGACAGTGGGCTCAATGGAGGAAGACCCAGGAGGACTCCACTGTTGAAAGAAAAGCCAAACTGGAATTTGGTAAAAATGCATATTGACAAGCCACAATGCTACTAACAAAATGATGGGACAAAATAAAGCCTTCAAAGCAAAGAACACCATACCTTTTGTGAAACGTGGAAGAGGCTCAGTTATGTTTTGGGGCTGTTTTGCTGCTTCTGGCATGGGATGCTTTATGTCTGTGCAGGGAATAATGAAATCTCAAAACTATCAGGACATTCTGGAGCGAAACATACTGCCTAGTGTTAGAATGCTGTGTCTCAGTCACAGGTCATGGATCCACTAACAGGATAATGACTCAAACGCAAAGCTAAAAGTACCCAATGCCCATGCCATTTTCATTTGTGCTATTATTTGAAAAATTATGTTGAACCAAAATGCTAAAGCAATGTTTGATTTATATTATAAATGGAATAAACAGTGATGGCTGCCAGTTACTTTTGTGCATTTTAAGAGACAACTGTGAGTTCTTTCTTCATGGAGGGGCACCAATAAATGATATTAAATAATACTAAGGGGCTCTGCACCCTGCTTGCTTCACTCGCCAACCCCCAGGGGTGCCCACTATCTTGCAGCTAAGCTGCTCAAACAGTGTTGGGGCGCCAATCCATTAGAGAAAGCAATTTTATTTAAAGATGTGATATATAGAAGTGTTTGCGGGGTGCGAGAGGAAGATGGTTTGGTCCTTAGTTATTACAGATAGAAAATCAGTCATTTGAGTATTTCACTACAACTGCCTATTTTAAATATCAATGATTAATAAAAAATGATAAAAATGTAAGAGTAAAAAATTAAAAGTAAAAAAGTAAAATATAATAAAAAGTAAATTAAAAATAAAATTACATTAATGCCTCATCAAAAACAATCTTATGAATTACTTTATCCAATTATGTACATTATATAAATGTTGCTTTTTTCATTTCTGTTAGCATATTGTTTGGTATATTTTTCTGTTTCTCATTTATTGGATGATTCTCTTTGTTCCTGATTTTTATTATATGCAGCTCATTTTTGTTCATTTTGTTTTTTCAATGTTCATTATCAGCTCTTGCCATTCTTTTTTTTCACAGTCTAAAATTCAGCATTCTTGAATGGATAATTTGCTTTTCTGTATAACTGCGTTGAAGGGTGATTTAGCACTGAGAGTGCCATGAGGGTGGTACAGAGAGAGGATGTGCGCAATAGGAGTAATGATTGGGTGAGCAGTGTGGAGGAGAGTGATCAAGACTGAATAACGCGGACACGACGGAAAACTTTTTTTTAATATAATAGAGAGATACAGTCATATAAAACAGTTTGGGAACCCCTCCTAATTCTTTGGATTTCTGTTTATCATTGGCTGAGCTTTCAAAGTAGCAAAGTAGCTTCCTTTGAATATATGACATGCCTTATGTTAACAGTAGTATTTCAGCAGTGACATTAACTTTACTGGATTAACAGAAAATATGCAATATGCATCATAACAAAATTAAACAGATGCATTATTTTTGGGCACCCCAAAAGAGGTATTACATCAATACTTAGTTGAGCCTCCTTTTGCAAATATAACAGCCTCTAGACGTCTCCTATAGCCTTTGATGAGTGTCTGGATTCTGGATGGAGGTATTTTTGTCCATTCTTCCATACAAAATCTCTCCAGTTCAGTTAAATTTGATGGCTGCCGAACATGGACAGCCTGCTTCTAATCATCTCATAGATTTTCGAAGATATTCAAGTCAGGGGACTATGACAGCCATTCCAGAACATTTAGATCAGCTAACATCACATTATAATGTGACCTTGAGAGATGCTCTGGACACAGTGACTCCCCTTAAAACAAAAGTGATCAAAGCACATAGAAACTCTCCCTGGTTTAATGAAAACACTCGAGCTCTTAAATTAGAGTGTCGAAAACTGGAGCGCAGATGGAGAACAACAAAGCTACATGTCTTTCAAATTGCACGGACAGAGTGTTAAAAAATATAAAAAAGCTCTCTTTAAAGATCACTCAGAATACTATTTTACAATAATAGATAGCAATAATAAAAATCCTCAGGTACTGTTTAGAACAGTGGCAAAATTAACAAATGGAAATTCAGAGACTTTATGTACTTCTTCAATGTCTTCAATGAGAAAATTAAAAATATAAGATCCCAGATCTCAGCATCACAATACAAACCAAATACTAGCTTAGCAGACCCTGTCTCACATTGCATTCAGCACTTTAGTAATTCTAATCCTGTAACTGAGTAGGAAGTCTTAACTTGAATTTCTAAAATGAAGCACTGCTTGTTCCCTAGATCCAGTGCCAACAAAACTAGTAAATAGTGCAATGGATTTTCTTGCAGCACCTATTCTAAATATTATCAATAGTTCATTATTGCACAGTACGTGATGCACTAAAAGTGTCAGTCATAAAACCATTACTTAAAAAGTCAGACCTAGACCAACACATACTAAATAATTATAGGCCTATTTCAAATTTACCCTTTCTCTCTAAAATACTAGAAAAAGTAGTCGCCAATCAGCTTCAGTCACACCTTACGCATTACAAGTTATTTGAGAAATTCCAGTCTGGTTTCTGCACTGGTCATAGTACAGAAATGGCACTACCGTGGGTTGTAAATGACATTCTGATATCCTCTGATGAAGGAAACTCCACTGTAACTATATTGTTAGACTTAAGTGCAGCATTTGACACCACTGACCATTCTATTTTACTGCACAGGCTAGAAAATGATGTTGGGCTTACAGGCACTGTGCTCACTTGGTTTAGCTCTTATTTATCAAATCGATTCCAATATGTACAGAAATGTGCTGACAGTACTCCATCATTATACACAGAAGTGAGATATGGTGTCCCGCAGGGGGGTGGCATGGTGGCGCAGTGGTAGCGCTGCTGCCTCGCAGTTAGGAGACCTGGATTTGCTTCCCAGGTCCTCTCTGCGTGGAGTTTGCATGTTCTCCCTGTGTCTGCGTGGGTTTCCTCCAGGCGCTCCGGTTTCCTCCCACAGTCCAAAGACATGCAGGTTAGGTGGATTGGCAATTCTAAATTGGCCCTAGTGTGTGCTTGGTGTGTGTTTGTGTGTGTCCTGCAGTGGGTTGGCACCCTGCCCAGGATTGGTTCCTGCCTTGTGCCCTATGTTGGCTGGGATTGGCTCCAGCAGACCCCTGTGTTCGGATTCAGCAGGTTGGAAAATGGATGGATGTCCTGCATGGCTCAGTACTTGGACCTTTACACTGGGATCTATCATTTGGAAACATAATGTTAATTTTCACTTGTATGCAGATGACACCCAGTTATACCTTTCATTTAGATCAGATGAAGTTTCTCTGATGTTGTCTTTAATTAGTTGTGTTAGTGAATTAAAGCAGTGGATGGATGAGAACTACTTGTCTTTAAATACAGATAAAACAAAGAAGTTAATTGTTGGAGGGAATGATTCTGATCACAACAATATTCTGTCATCATTTAACTCAGTTGAAATCACCATTAATTTTACTGAATCAGCCCACAATCTAGGAGTTATCTTTGACTCTAGCATGTCATTTAAAGTGCATATTACAAAGTTGTCCAAATCATATTTCTTTCATCTTAAAAATGTTGGGAAATTAAGGTGGTTCTAAATAAACAGGATTCTGAGAAATTAATTCATGCATTTACCTCTAGTAGGATTGACTGCTGCAATGTGGTGTTCACTGGATGTTCAAACTGTTCTTTATACAGCCTCCAGTTAATCCAAAATACTGTTGCAAGAATTATTACAAGAACAAGAAAATACAAACACGTAACTCCAGTTCTTAAATCCTTACACTGCTTCCCTGTTAAGTTTAGGGCAGATTTCAAAATCCTCCTTTTAACATTGTGGAGGCTGGCCCAGACACAGACAGGCAGACACATTCATTTCACCCAACACACGTTTATTTACACTATTTACAAAGTTCAAAAGTGCCACACAAACCCCACAAGTCCCCAAAGTTCTGGGCACACAATGCCTTACCTTCTTCTTCTGGCCGCCTTCTTGCCTCCTCCAGCAAGCTCAGTCCACTCCACTCCCGACTCTCGCCCTGAAAGAAGGGAGGCGGCCCCTTTTATCCACACCTGGATGTGCTCCAGGTGCTTCTCGGCAATCTCCCGCCATTGTGGCGGAAGTGCCGGCTGTATCCCTGGAAGCACTCCATGTGTCCTCTTCCCCCCAACACTTCCTGGTGTGGCGGAAGTGCTGAGGTCCAGGGCTCCAAAGGCATGGGGGCACCCCCTGGCAGTGACCACGGGCCCCTACAGGGTGGAGCTTCAAAGGAACCCAAAGGAACCAGGACAGCTGCCCCCATGTGGTCTGAAATGGGCGCACGCCCTCTTCCGGTCCTCCAAGGCATCCCGGCCAGGTCGTCGCCCCCGGCATCCCTGACAACATATAAATCATTAAATGGCCAAGGTCTGGCTTACTTGTCTGAACTTATCATGACTTACAAACCAGAGAGCACATTAAGATCTGAAGATGACGGTCTGCTTATAATTCCAAGTATTAATAAATTAACAGCGGGAGGTTGAGCTTTTAGTTACAGGATCTCTAAACTGTGGAATGGTCTGCCTGCTTCTATAAGAGATGCCCTTCAATCTCAGCTTTTAAATCGAAGACTCACTTCTTCAGTTTAAATCCTGACTAGAGCTGCTGATTAACTGTACAAACTGCATCTCTGTTGTTAGTCATTAGCACTAAAACATAAGTAACATGATATTTAAACTTGGATACTAACCCTCACCTATTCTTTTTCTCTTCTTGGTACTCAAATGTGACACTTGGTGCCACAGCCCACCTGCCAAGTTGTTTTTCCTGCCTAAGATAAAGTCATCCCTGATGGAGGATTGCAGGAATCGTGGGAAAGAGGGGTCCTTTCATTGGCTGGCCCAGCTGTTTCAGCTGTGGAATGGCCAAATGGGGGAGGCAGCTTGATGAATGAGGTCTCCAGGACTCTAAACAAATCCAAATCATATTATGTGATATCATCTACTGTTAAATTCGGCTCCGTACTTCTAAAATTTTTATTTTTCTACTGCATTGAGGATTTGTTCTGTTCCATGTATTGTATTGACCCCCTTCTTTTTGACACCCACTGCACACCCAACCTACCTGGAAAGGGGTCTCTCTTTGAGCTGCCTTTCCCAAGGTTTCTTCCATTTTTTTCCCTACAAGGGTTTTTTTGGGATTTTTTTCTTGTCTTCTTAGAGAGTCAAGGCTGGGGGGATCTCAAGAGGCAGGGCCTGTTAAATCCCATTGCGGCACTTCTTCTGTGATTTTGGGCTATACAAAAATAAATTGTATTGTATTGTATTGTACTTATCACTTTGCATGAATGCCTTTGTAGATTTCAAACTGTGTTTTGGGTCATTGTCTTATTGCAATATCCAACCCCTGCGTAACTACAACATTGTTACTGATGCTTGAACAATATCCTGAAGAATTTGTTTGATATTGGGTTGAATTCATCCGACCCTCGACTTTAACAAGGGTCACAGTCCCTGAACTAGCCACACAGCCTCACAGCATGATGGAACCTCCACCAAATTTGACAGTAGGTAGCAGGTGTTTTTTTTTAAATGCGGTGTTCTTCTTCCACCATGCAAAGCACTTTCTGTTATGACCAAATAACTCAATTTTAGTCTCATCAGTCCAAAGCACTTTGTTCCAAAATGAATCTGGCTTGTCTAAATGAGTATTTGCATACAACAAGCAACTCTGTTTGTGGCCTGAGTGCAGAAAGGGCTTCTTTCTCATCACCCTGCCATACAGATGTTCTTTGTGCAAATTGTGCTTAATTGTAGAATGATGTACAGATACACTATCTGCAGCAAGATCTTCTTGCAGGTCTTTGGAGGTGATCTGTGGGTTGTCTGTAACCATTCTCACAATCCCACGCGTATGCTGCTCCTGTATTTTTCTTGGCCTGCCAGACCAGGGTTTAACAGCAACTGTGCTCGTGGCCTTCCATTTCCTGATTACATTCCTTACAGTTGAAATTGACAGTTAAACCTCTGACATAGCTTTTTGTAACCTTCCCCTAAACCATGATTTTTGCTCAGCCAGTTTTTGACATTTGATTTAATTTCATACAACTAAATACTGCTTCACTAAAAATCTTTGTTTGGAAAACACCACATTAATCAGATGTTCCTAGGAAATGAAAGACATACCACTGTTATCTTTTTTGTTGAAAGTAGAGTAAATTATTATTCAGGCTGAGAGGGGTTCCCAAACTTTTTCATATGACTGTATATACTTTTGTTTGTTAAGTTAAGTTATTTGACCACATTGTTGAGTTATCACATAATGGCCAGGTTAAATTTAACACATTAATGGTTTCCAAGTATTACATTCTAATGTATTTGCTCCAAACATGAACAAATACTTTCTACAATTTGTACAATTTACAAAGAGGCCCCCGATTTCTAAAGAAAAAGAGAAAATGTAGTTGGAGGAGGATTTCAAGCATGTGTAGGGAGGTCCTGAGATTGGTTTTCAGAATGAGGTTAATGGTGGAGGTGATGCAGATTTATTTATATACAGATTTTTGCTGTATAAAAATGCCCAGAGTAAGATCCTCCATATAAAGGAGACTCACTCTGGAAATGTTTTACCAGTTCATAGTGGCTAGTTTGTTATTCTGTGATGTGGTCTGTTTGGGTACAAACGGCAGTTCAAGGGATGCTAAATGTCTGAATAAGCTGAACATAAAGGTCAGCAGCATTATAAGATTGTCCCTGGACTCAACAGAATGCAATGGCAGAAAAATAGATGGCAGTAAAAGTAGACATTATGGTCAATGCTGCCCATTCTTTCCCTGACAGGTTATTCGCAGCACTTTTCTTTATCACCTCATTCGTCTTCAGTGTTTGAAAACAAACTGCAAGAGGTGTCTTTTGCCTACAACTATCAGATTATATAAGACCTCCTTTCATCATTCTATTTCTGCATTGTAGTCAGTGACAACAGACATATTGGCATATGAACAATGTTTCTTTAAGTTTTTTCATCATTAATAATATTATATTGTGTTTGCAATTCTTGGACTTATGCAAATATAATAGTCCACACTTTTTTTACTGTTTTACACTATGAAATCAATTAAACGTTCTTTTGAGGATCAATAAAGTACTATCTATCTATCTATCTATCTATCTATCTATCTATCTATCTATCTATCTATCTATTGTGGCGAGTGGCTGGGGGTGGTATCCAGCCGAGACGCCTGGAAGGACTGAAGGAGGGATTATGCCTCTTCCAGACCACGAGAGGGCAGCCACCCTGGTTAGTATGGGGACCACAGGAACAGAGCATGGAAGCTCAACCCTACAGGGGCCCGTGGTCACCACCAGGGGGTGCCCGGATGCTTGAGGAGCCACACCCGAAAGTGCTGGGGGGATGAAGACCAGGGACACCCGGAGTGCTTCCAGATGCACATCCGACACACCAGGGAGTGCCGGCAGAAGATCATCGGGAGACACCTGGAGCACGTCCGGGTGAATATAAAAGGGGCCGCCTCCCTCCATTCATGAGCTGGAGTCGGGTGGAAGAGGACGAAGCCTGGAGGAGAGGAGTGGAGGTAGTCAGGAGAAAGAGGCATTGAGGAAAAGGCCTGGACTGAGGGTGATTGGTATGGGGTACTGGGTTGTGTGCGTCACTTACATAGATGAATAATGTAAATAAACGTGTGTTTGGGTGCAAACCAGTGGTGTCCGCCTCTCTGTGTCTGGGCTGTTCCCCACACTATCTATCTATTTGAATTGTCTGGTCATCATTCAGATTTTATTAAACTTGAGATAATGAGTTCTAAAATGAATACATCACATCAGACTGCTGCTGTCTATTATGCTGTCATTTTTTTACACCAGGTATCGTTTTTAAATACTGAAGGGTGGATTGTTGAAGCAGCAACTCTAACTATTGTGTTACATATAAAGGGAGTGGGATAATTTATTTAGACTATAAGGGGGCACATTACTGACATTACATGGCTATAAAGTGTGATGAGGGTGGCACAGTGAGCATAATCTCAGTTCCTCTCTATAACCCAAAGACATACACGTGAGGTTAATTGATGACCCAAAATTCACCTGCTATGAGTTATTGTACCCAGTGATGAACATTCTTACCATACAAGATTAATTCCTGCCTTATATCTGACATTGTTGACACTGGATCCATTTCACACATGACCCTGAAAAGAAAAAATTGGATCAAACAATAGATTATTATTCTAATAAAACAAGTTTACAGATGAAACCCCTGTATTATAATAAGGAGAGAATTGTGTCGATTTGATTTTCAAATTCTAGACACCTTCTGCATTTTTTGAAACAAACTATAAATAGTTTTGCCAAAGAAAAGCTTGGGTTGCTACTGGAAGAAGTATTGGAGAGGCTAACATTGGGCCTTGTGGTATGTGTGGAGATCCCAATGCCCTAGTGCAGTGACAGGAACACTGTGTTGGCAAATATGGTGCCATCCTTCAAATGAGACATAAAACCAAGGTCCAGACTCTCTGTGGTAATAAAAGATCCCTGGGCATCCTTTGTAAAGAGTAGAGTAGCTTGACTAAATTGTCCACTTTGGCCTGGTCATTCAGGTCCCCCAATCATCCCATGCCCCTAATTGGCTAACTGTGTCTCTCAAAACATCACCACCTAATACCTAAGGTGTGATGGCATACTGAAGCAAAAATGGCCGCTGTCACATCATCCAGATGGATGCTACATATTGGTGGTTGTTGAAGTGGCTCCCCACTCACTATGTAAAGTGCTTTCATTTGTGTGAAAAGTACTATATAAATGTAAAGAATCATAATGTTATTATAAGAAGGAATGACATTAATGGGCCAGGATTATACTAGGCAAATAAGAAGACGATAGTGTATTTGCAGTTGTTTAACATCTTTTCTTTTGAATACGCAGTCTGTTCAAGTTATCTCCAAACACACAACCTGAGAAAAAAGAAAAGCTACTTGATGATCATCTTGTTAGTATTGTCAAGTTAATAGATGCAAATCTGGGCAAATCCACTAGAGGGCAGTTGTGCTTCAGTTGAGCAGAGCCCAAATACAGTACGTCCTTAAGTAGCTCAATTCCGAACGTCAGACATATTCTTTTGGGTACACAGTGTGTGTTGACTTTCAATAAGACCACTTTTTTGAAACTCTCTTCCTCCCATTTAAGTGACTGACTTAAAGACTATCTGTTTCATCAGCTTTGACCAGCTCTGCTTCACCCAAACCAAACCATCTGACAAAAACTTCAGTTATCTTTACCATCCCACTCTATATGTTAACATGCTTTTCTGTTTGGTCTGGTTATCTATTTTGTTTTCTTGTCTTGTCTTGCTGTCTTCTGAACTGATGTTAGTAATCAGATGTCTTTCTTGCCTTGTCCCTTTACCGCCTTTACCAACTCTTTTTTTGTTCCAGATTTAATTTTTTTGTTTGTTGTCTCTTATTCATGGCATTAATCTCCATTTTGATCTCAAGTTTTCCAAGAAAATGATTAAGGTAACTAATAAGATTTTGTAGGCAGGTGCTGTGTAGAGTCAAAAATGTCTGATCTGCTCTGAAGCTTATTTAATAAAATTGTTAATCTAGCGACAGTGTCACTTCTCTTTCCATGGACTTCAGAAGTCATTTCTGCCATTTCAAAATCATTTAACATTTTCTGTTTCGCTCATCTTTATCTTCATTGCTAGCATTACAAATTTTCTTGCCTTTTTTCAGTTTTAACAAATATATTTTTTTGACTGCTATCTGCAAGATATGCTTCATTTTATAAATTCAGTGGACGCCTTATTAGGAACAAGTGATCATCAGGTACACAAAAATAGCCCACTTCTGCAAAATAAAAAATCATGTGGCTACAACTCAATTTACACCTAGTCAAAAAAGTTTAATTGTTATTCAAACAAACATTAGAAGAGGCTAAATATGTGATCTGACTGTAGAATGATTGATGGTACCAGATGTAATGATTCTGACATCTCACAAACAGTTGCTCTCTTGTGTGTGTGTCTGTAGAATTTACAGGGAATGGTGAGATAAACAAAAAAATCCAGTGACCAGTAGTTATATCAGTAATAACACCTAAGTAATGAGAGAGGTCAAAGGAGTATGGACAAGCACATTCAAGAAAGGCCTTGCTGAATTTCACTCTTGTCAGCTGACAACAGGAAGACAAGGCCAGGGCAGCTATGTGACTACCAAAACTTGGCAGCTAGAGGTTGAAGATATGTTTAGTCTGACACATTTACATTTCTGATACAACATGCAGTAGAAGGCCAGAATTTGGTGTAAAATGCATGAATTAATTGACTCGCCCAGCCTTGGTGTCAAGGGTTCAGGCTCAAAATAGTAGTGTAATGGTATACAGATTGTCCACATGCATCGCTTTATGGATATACTCAATCCTTTAGCAAATGGATGCTATCAGCAGGATAATGTGCCAAGTCGCAGAACACAAGCTGGTTCCACAAACTAACAGTAATGCCAATTTTCTCTAATGGCTTGCACAGTCCCTAAATCTCAATCCAGTTGAGCTTCTGAGTTTTGCAGGATGCACACACCACCTGTAAAAATAGTTATTTTTATATCAAGCCTAATCCCATTCCAAAAAAACACCCACAGACACCTCAAAGGAACACACATTAGAGAAAAAAAAGCTTTTAGTTTACCTTTTAATGCTGGTTTCAGTTGGAACATACGAGGAGCTGTAGAGGCAAGAAGCATATTATTATCATCATTGTTAGCACAATAGCCTCAGCCACAGCAGGAACACAGGGCGGCTTCTTGTCTGTCTCTGAGTTTTCTTGGCTCCTCACCTGTGCCCAGGTATCTTGGTTCAGTGAAAAGGCTCAAAGGCTGGATGGCTGAATGGCTTCAAGTAAGACACCAACCACTTGTTAAGCAATGAAGATGCAATAGACTCTAGCAGCAACAATGGATACTACAATCAGTCAGTCAGTCATTCTCCAACCCGCTATGTCCTAACAGAGTTATAGGGGTCTGCTGGAGCCAATTCCAGCCAACACAAGGCACAAGGCAGGAATAAACCCCAGGCAGGGCACACACACCCACACACCAATCACACACTAGGGAGAATTTAAGATCACCAATGCGCCTAACCTGCATGTCTTTGGACCGTGTGAGGAAACCGGAGCACCCGAAGGAAACCCACACAGACATGGGGAGAACATGCAAACTCCACACAGGGAGGACCTGGGAAGCAAACCCAGGTTTCCTTACTGTGAGGCAGCAGCACCACCACTGCACCACTGTGCCACCAATACTACAATCATCCTATTGAAATATCATATAGTACAGGAGTTCCCAAGTTCAGTCATGGAGCTTCGTATTTCATTCCAACCAGTTTCACAAACGGCTCAGTCTTACTTCTAAATGATCTCATTGATTACTTAGTATTTTTCTTCTCTTATTTTCCATTCAAAAATATGTGCTCATAATGTTTAAAATACTTCATTTTTTGCCATATCTGTAAATGTTACCTTTCTTTTACCATATTCTTTTTAATTCACCTTTTACTCTGGCATTTAGTCCATTAATTGTAACCAGATACTGACGACTAGTGATCAACAG